>NC_048238.1:77392239-77497779 GCF_002007445.2 Ailuropoda melanoleuca
GGAGCTCCTATTTGGTTGAACTAAGTCTTGGGGAATCCTGAGGGGTCTAGGCTGGGGATGTGAATTTGCTTCTGTCAGTTGCCAAAGAGGCACTAACAACATGGGGCCACCTTTTCTCAGTGGTGTTTTTCCTTGTGACATGAGGACCATAGATTTGAACTCCAGACCTATGTTAGAACAGCTTTGCATTGCAAACTCTCAAGGGAAGGCTCTTCCACTCTGCAGCATTCACACCCAAAGACACAGCTCCTAAATTAGTCACTCTCATAATCCATTTCAATAAAATCTCCTCAGGAAGCTGATGATACCGATTCACAAAATGAAATAATTCCTTCACACTGTACTCCCTAGTTCCAGTAGTTTCTTGGTTTGGGCCTTCCCCCACGTTGACTACCTTCTTGGTGACCAGAGGTCTTAAAGGGGCTTTCTGTTGTCCCTGCACAATTTTTACCTTGCAGGGGTGGGAGCAGCTTTGAGGCGAGTGGCCCAAGTTCAGACTCTCTGAAATCTGCATTTCGCCTAGCATCAAGGTCTGACACAGTCTTGTCTTTTACTTTCAGTTTATCTATTATAGATAACAATAGCCAAGGGACTGAATATTTTGCCTTTCTCTTATTAGCTTGCACTTCCTTAGAGATGCATAGGGCAAGGTATGGGGAAAGGACACAGAGCTGCCAAGCCTTCTGAATGTGCGGCTCTTCCTGCATCTACATGCGTTCACCAACCCAGAAGCTCTCCCAACACTCTTTTTTTTGGTTTTTTTTTTTTTGGAGGCATCTTACATAGGCATGGTTGATTATATCATACATTGGCTATTGGTGATCCCATTCAATATTCAGCCCCTCTCCCCTGTCCAGAGGTCTGGGGGTGGGACCGAAAGTTCCACTACTAATCAACTGGTTGATTCTCTCCTCAACCAGCCCACATCCTTAGGGGCCCCCCTCCCAGTCCCCTCATTAACATAACAAAAGACACTTTTGTCACTCATCCCTTAGGGTATTCCAAGGTAAGTTTTAGGAGCTCTTTGAAAGAAATAGGACAAAGACCAAATATATATATTTCTTATAAACAACATCATCACAACATAAGACCCAGCACTTCCACTTCTAGGTATATACAAAAAAGAACAGAAAACAGTGACTCAAATTGATCCTTGTATGCTGTGTCCATTAGAGCATTATTTGCAATAGCCCAAAGGTAGAAACAATCCAAGTGTCCATCAAGGGAGGGATGGATAAACAAAATACATTCGAAGGAATTACACTATACTCATACAGTCCAACCACAAAAGGAATGTGGCTCTGATACATGCAGCCTGGACCTTGCAAACATTATGCCAAATGAACTAAACCAGACACTAAAGGACAAACACTGTATGAGTCTACTCATGTGAAATAGCTAGAATAGACAAAGTCATTGAGACACAAAGTAGATTAGAGGTTCCCAGAGGCTAGAGGAAAGGGGGATTGGGCAGCTATTACTTCATACTTACATAATTTCTGTCTAGGGTGACAAAAAAGTTCTTGAACTAGATAGTAGTGATTGTTGAACAACACTGTGAGTGTTAATTCATGCCACTGAATTGCACACATAAAATGGTTAAATTGACGAATCTTTGTAATATATAATTGTAACCACAATTAAAACCCTTAAGTAATGTAATATACCAAAAAATCATTGAATTATACACTTTAAATGAGTGAATTGTATAGTATGTGAATTATATATCAACGGAGCAGTTGATGTTTATAGTTTGTTATAATTTATCTAGGATTTAGTTGTATTGTAACAGGGAGGCTTTTTAGAATACTTGGTCTGCCCTATTGCTGAGGCAGAAGTCAACCTTCCTCTGTTCAGAGAGGGTGTCCTTATCTCCTGATCTAAACTAGAACCACCACCACCAAGACCACCACCACCATGGCAACTCCAAACCAACAGAGCCCACATCTGTCTTGTTCACCACGGCATCTCCACTAAATTCAAGTGTAAAAAGTCAAACATTTAAAAAATATTATCATCAGTAATAGCAAGAGTCTAAGGATCTTATTAATCAAAATTTAGTTTCCTAATTAAAAATATTAAAGTATGACAAGGTTATTCTAGACCGCTAGTGATTGCTGTCCTCTGCACCACATACTAAACAAAGTCGTAAGAGATGAAGATTGACTTGTTTACCAAGTTCTGGATCTATTCGTTTTCCAGTTACTTGTATAAAACAATGCAGCGTCAAGCTGCTCCCCCACTAAAGACTGTTTCTTAAGCACCTTAGTTGCCTTATGGGTTTTGTCCTATCTCATTTCCGTCCATCAAAGCATCCACTTCTTGAAGGCACTGACCATGTCTCTGATTTCTTTTGTCTTGCCTCAAGGGGCTTAGCTTTAGTGTGTGACCCATCCCGAGGGCCTTAGGAGACAGGGTTGACTGGCTGCTTGGGGTGGGAGAGATGGATATTCTATTCCCACTATCTTGTGCCATCCTCTGGGAATACTATGCCCCTCTGCAAGCTGGTCTACCTATTTCTATAGCAAGCCATAGAGAAGCTAACTCCCTCTGATCCTCCAGCACTAGACCTGACTCGGCTTTTCTTTTTCCTTGCCTGGTGAAGAGTGACTGGTCCTTAGAAGCTCTTCTCATAGGTCTCTGGGATGTAAAGTAGCATGCGAAACTTCAGGAATAGATCGAGTTTCTGTCAACGGATTTCTCACACCCAATGGTGACTCTCCCTTCACCTTCATTCTGGAATTTCCCCCACAAAACTGAAGTCCAGATCTCAGCTAGGCTATCAGCCCTCCAGATTATTCTTTCTACCTTTAAAACAATTTATCTCTGAATGGCCAAAGGTCACGATGACCTTTTGTTGTTTTGCATTTGTCAAGTGATCTCACCTCCATTACCTCATTTGGTTCATTAGCCCCATTTTTTTTTAAATGAATGAAGCATGAAAGCCTATCAAGGTTAAGTGACTTGTGCAAGACCGCAGGGCTAGTTACAGAGCTGATACTAGGACTCAAGACTTCTTTTACTCTGACACATCAGATGCCTAAGTTACACAGCAAAGGCACTTATTTCCTAGGTGGGGAGACCTGGGTAAGGAAATCCAGTAGGGCACTCTGGGTAATATGAAAATATCTGTGCCCTGGGAAAGAAGACCATAGAAGGGGAGATGGGAAGGAGCAAGACTTTCTACCCTATTTTACCAGAAGCTGGTTGTGATTTAATAACCTGAGCTAGCCAGTGCCAGCTCCCCTGGAAGCCTGGCAACCCCTCAGTGCTCAAGGGTGTTTTTTCCTTAGCTTGTCTTTGCCATTTTCCAAGAGTCTCTGTGTCAGCTCCCACTGGGGCCTCGCAGGGATGAGAACAGCTGCAGAGGCGCTGGAGTTGGGCCGCTGAGTCCATGCCCAGGACCGACACCTGCCCTTCCACAGGGCCCTGGGGACAAGTTGGCTCAGAGAAACAGGGACGAGACAGAACTCCATTCATCAGAGAGAACTGGGGTGGAAAAACCCTGCTTGATCCCTTGGCACCACTAAGCTCTAAGGTTGGCCGTGAGCCCCACACAACTCCAGATTCTGTTCAGCAGGGTCAATTAAAATAAGAGAGTGTACTTGTAAGGCCCATTGCAGTTATCAGTTGCATTTAACGAGTTATCTGGTGTCTGCTATGCACAAAGTATGGCTTTGGAATTCAGCAGAGGAAGGAAAGGTTTGTTTCAAAAAGGAAGTTAATGTCTTCCTAGATTTTGGGTTAAATCCTGCCTTCGACTCACTGTGGAATCATATAAGTTGTTTTGTCTTTGGGTCTCAGTTTCCCCTGCTAGAGGCGAGAGTGCTGGTCTGGAGCCTTTTGAGGTCCACGTCTTTTTTGTGTCACAAGCCCTTTTGAGAATTTGATGAAAGCTATCAATCTTCTTCTCAGAAAAATGCATATGTATAGGTAGATAGCTAATTTTTCTTATCGTTTCAGGGCTTTAATGTTTCCCTGAAGCCCATCTATATGTAAGAACCTCTGGACTAGTTGATTTCCAAGGTCTCTTCTAGCTCTGACAGTCTCTGAAACATTCCAAGTTGGACACAGTTAATGAGCAGAGACACCAGGGCCAGAATGCTGGCAGCTGCGGTGGAATCCCAGAGGCTTAACTGTCCCCCCCTTCCCAGGCTTCCTGAGACTCCAGTCCAAGGGAAGCAAAAGGATGTAAGCTCATTCTCTGCAAACTGAGTCCAAGGGAAGCAAAGGGGTGCAAACTGATTTACAGCAAACCAGAGACTGGAGTGTGCATCAGATGGTTGCCTCCCAGGATGCTGGAATTTAGCAAGGATATGACCTTTGTGGGAGAGAGTAGGCACGAGAGTCATGGCCTCTAAATGTGCCTCAATGGTTCGTTGGGGAAAGGACAAAGACCATGGACTATCCGATTGGTAAGGAACATACAGCTCAATTGCAGATGTTCTGAGCTGGTGACTTAGGAGCTGATTTTCAACATGGCTGCACAGAATATTAACGGCCATAAACCGACTGCATTCCTTACATAATATCCTTCCTTTATAAGACTAGATTTTAGTACTAAAAACAGATCAGGGGAGAAGAAAAGAAAGAGATTTGGTTGTGTGTACCAGTTGGGATCCCAGTAGGAAACCCAGGACACACTCAGAGTGGATAAACTGAATAGTTTAACAAAAGGGCTTGTTTACAAAAGTATGGGAAGGGTACAAAGAAGCCATAGGGGATACTGCAGTGTCCCAGGTGGGGTCCATTATCATCCTTATTCCTGAAAGAGAGAGGGAAGGCAGCAGTTACCAGAACCCAGAGGAAGGAGAGAGCATGAAAATGATATGAAAAGAGCTCCCTGACTGGAGCTGTGACTTTCAGTCAAAAGACGCCCAGCAACTTTTCAGGCAGGGGGCCAGCGAATAAACAGCCTAACCTTACTTTTCTCCTCTCTGCCAGGGTTCCCCATGGGCTAAACACAACCGGAATCCAGAAGACGAGGGAGCCTGTTGACATGGGTCAGCCTCCCGGGGCATGAAGCAGGGTGGCATAGGGTAGAAAGTAGAGAGTAAATCTGAAGAGGAAGTCCTGGCAAGTAGATCTGTCACTGCAGGCAAGAGAAAGGAACTATTATCATGGCCTTGAATGTGACATCCACCCAGCGGACCCTGTGACATCTGGGCAAGAACAACTGAAGAGGTGTGAACTGCAATTAAGCAACAATGATATCATTTTGCATGTGTAAAAGCCTTTATGTATTTCATGCTGCTTTCACCTCATTGTCTCATCTGAGCCACAGAGTTACCACGTAGGCAAATGGGTGATTCTAAGTCTGCGCGCACGAGGCACCTGAAGCTCAGCCAAGGTAAGGTGATTTGCAAGCTCAAATGTCAACAAAGAGGAAGACAGAGACTAGAACATGGGTTTGGACTCCTAGTCTAGGGCCATTTGCACTATACCTTATGGTTTTTCTGGGTCATGTCTCAGTCCACGGTGCCGCTCTGACAAGCCTTTATAGGACTCCTACTACTGACAAATGTGAAAATCCACCACAAAGGCAGCAATCAGGAACAAAACTGCATGGACTGCTTCTTCACATTTTGAAGAAAGGGTCAGTACAATGCGGTGGTGAGAAAACAGGCTGAGTTGGAAGATAAATAAGTGGGTACAATGTTCCTTGCAACTATTTTCCAGAGCAGAGAGTCCTAGACCCAGTTCTTCCCCCACCCTCTCTCTTTCTTCCTTTCTGGCTGCTGGGTGTCCTACCTCATCAGCTACAGACTTCCACTGCAGAGGATATCATAGCATGAAAGTAGGAAAGAAATGGAAATGAAGAAGTAAAAGCTCAAGGCAAATAATAAGAAAACAGAAACTTACCATGTCTTTTTGAACTCCATTGCAAAAAATAAAAACGTGTTTTCACACTTGTCCTAATTTGCATGTAAATCAAGAAGGAAAACCAGGAGTTGGTCTACCCTTGAGTTTGCAATTAAGTAAGACTGGAGGAAAATTCTGAGGGTTCAGTGTTCTTAGGAACTGCATAGTGCCTAATGGAAGAGATGAGTCAGGCACTAGATGTGAAAGGACGTTTGGGAAGGATGGGATTGCTGTTGCCTCTGCCTGCAACCTTAAATTCCTTGTTCTAAAGATAATTAGAAGCCAGTGAATCCTAGAAAGTTCAAAGCCAATGAGCTTTTATGATTCATAGATTCTAGAGCAGTTCTCAGCCCAGGGCCATTTTGCCTCCCTCTAACTCCCCCAAAGACATTGGGCAATATTTGGAGACATTTTGGGTTGTCACAACCTGGGGCTGGGGTTACTACAGACATCTGGTGGGTAGAGGCCAGGGATGCTGCTAAATGTCCTACCATGCATAGAGCAGAGCCACACAACAGAGAACTAAAGAATGATCTGGACCAAAACATCAATAGTACCAGGCTGGAGAAACCCTGCTCTAGGGCATCTCTCAACTGTTAAGATGTTACCTTTGCTGTGACCACAACACTCTCCACTCCCCAGCTGTAAAGATGGCCTCCTTGCTTCCACCCGTGGATGGCAGGCTGGCAACTCCCTAGAGCCAGCCCAATTTCAGCAGGCTATTGGGCTAGGGCAGAACTCGTCTCATTTCCCAGGGAGGTTTGTTGTTACTATTGTTCATCGCTATTGAGTTTTTGACCCTTGGCCTTACTTTAACCCCACTAAGAAGCTTATTTCCTAGTTCTTAACTGCTTGTCTGGTTAATGACTCACAGCCTGCCTAGACCTCTGGTTTTTGCAAAGCCCTTGGCTCTTCTAGTCCTGGCATCTTTCCCAGGCTCTGAGGTCCAACTTCATCCATGGTTTCAGTACAACACTGCTTTACTCATTCCATTCTGGGACACCAAATAGGGTTTGGGCTGGTAATTACCCTAGACCTGTTGCCTCTTGAATCTGTGTGAGAAAGCTGCCAGCCCCAAGAAGGAAAAGACTCAATGAAATATCAATAGTACAAGATACTCCTTCAATAGTACAACAATAGTACAATACTCCTTCCGTGACTGTCAAAGAAAGCTGTAAGAGAAAGACCGAGAAGATGCTCTCTGATGCAGCACATTTCAAAAGACTTCTGTGTCAGCTGGTTTAAGGAGAGACAGAAAGATGTCCTGCACAATGTTGTCTTAAATCTCGCCAAGCATGTACTTCATGTTTGAAGAAGAAAAAAAAAACACCAAGGATAAACTGAGACCCCGTGGTTGAGATAATGTCTGGTTTGGCCCTTTCTCAAGTGTCAGCCTCATACGCCTAGGAAGGAGTACAAAAAAGGAATTTGAAACAACAGAAAGTTGCCATGAAGGCAAGTAGGAGTAACTACTGTCTTCCTAACAAACTTTTATTTCTGAATTTTGAGACTCAGGGTGATATTTGTGCAAAGGGACTGGCTCCTAGTCCTGGTTCAGTCACACACTGCTATGTGATCATGGGCAAGTCACTCCAACACTTTATTCCTCATCTAAAAAAGTGGAACTGGTATGACTATGACTGTAGTTTTTCTTTCAATTTGGAACATAATGAAAGTGCCATGAAAAGCATTCATGCTCTATGAATGCAAATTATTATAATTATTTTGCAAAAGATGTGTGACCTAAGGGGAAAGGAAAGTGGATGAGGTGGGACCAAGCCAAGCTGGTAAAGTAAATCAGGTTTTGACAAAGGAGAGACAGAGACAAAGAGGTAGTGACACACAGGGGCAGGGGAGTGACAGACAGACAGAGGCAGAGAGAGACGGAGAATCTTATGTGAACTATCTTCATCCAGCTTCACAGCACCCAAGCTAGAGGGAAAATCCACTGTCTTTCTCTGCCCACACAGAGCATTTCACTTCCACATCCTGGGCATAGCTGTACCTATCTCCTTTTATAAAATCTGTACAACAAAGGACTCCCTAACATGACTTGGTAATGCATTCCAGGATCGATTTTTAGTCAAAAAGTTCTTTTGAATTCAATCGCTTGTTCAATAAGATTCACTGAATGCTTATGAGAATTTAGGCACCGTGGTAACCGTTAGGTAACAAAGAATAAGACACAGCTCTTGTCCTCGAGGAGCTGTCAGTCTGGTGGAAAATCCTTGGTTGAGTTCCTTCTGTCACAATTTAATTCTCTTCTTGCCTCTGACCTACATTTAATGGTCTGAAAAGTTGACTTTGGGACCTTGTTTATACAATCAGCTAAACTGCCTCCCAGTTCCAAGTTTTGACTCATAGCAATTGTTTTTTGAGCCTGTTAAGATTGAAAACTTACACAATTAAATTAGTTTCCCTTAAGAATGGGGGAAATAATCCAGGTCCAATATATTGGCAACCAATCCAACTTGTTGCTGGGAAAGGATGAGTTGGTTGCACATTTCTGAAAATGAATTTCTAGATGCTAGAGTATTCATAGCTTACTCTGCATCCTGCCAGGGTTGTACGTAATGCCTAGAGAGGATTATAACTGAACCCTCAGGAATAAAGCCCTAATAGTAGACATCTCCTATCCCTAAACATTTGGTAAAGGATATCTGAGAGCCTTTGACGGCCCCTTCAAATCACTCTCTTCATGTAAACCATCTTTAACGTTCCATTTCCACTTTCTTTTAGTTCATCTTCCCATTATGCCAAGCACCATGTGCCAAATTGGTTCAAACACAGCTAGAAGTCAAATACGCAAAGAAGTTAGGATGATTCCTGTGAGGAAGAGAGCTTCTGTGACAACCCTCAAGGAGGCCGGGAGACAAAATGCTTCTCTGAAGACACCCAGGAGGAACAGCTAGTGAAAGTTCTGTATTCTTCCCCTCCTCACAAAAAGGTCTTTCTTTTTTTCCCTCTTCAAATCCATTCCACCTCCCACACAGAGAGGCAGGACTAGTGGCAAGTTTAAGAAGGAATGCAAATTGAGGGATGTGTACAGGAAGACAGAAATAGACTGTATAAAATGGCAGCCCGTGTGATCGCCTGGAAGGAGCTCAACTCAAACCTTTTCACTGAGAGCAAAGCAACTCCTGTTTACATTTGTCCCTTGCATGGGCTGCTGGGATCAGGAGTCAGGCTTTCAATGGTTTACAGCAACAGGACAACCCCTTGGAGGGCTGGGGGCCTACTTCTCACTCTCCCTCTTACCCAGATAAGTGGTAAGATCCACATCGAGGGGACAAGAACCTTAGCTGGACGGAACCTGCGTGGTGACACTTCCCCATACCAATGAAAACCAGGCTTGTTGCAGCCTCTACAAAGTAAGCTCTAAGTGGAGTGTGGGAGACAAGCTATGGTCACTTGAATCTCATTTTCTCCACATTTACAGTAGATCAAGGCTCATTTAATAGATGGTTGAACAGAGCGTTTGGATGAATTTCATTTTCCGGTCACTGAAGGTTAGCCTTTTCAAAAATTCACTTATACTTTGGTTCCAAATTTTGTTCAAGCAAAGGTTTGGGGAAAAAAAAAACTAACTGAACATCAGACCCTGGCTATTTGTTATTCCCCTATCAAGGTGGAAAAATTGTTTTAATTATTGCAACATCTTTAGGATCGTGCCTTTGCACCCTCCCAGGCTAGCACTGGACTGGACATCTAGTAGGTTCACAGAACACTTCTTTTTTTAGCATTCCAACAAATCACCATTTTGCTGTATTAGTGTGTGTCTCCATAGCTATCTCTCTTTCACATACATACAGCCTCAAGTACATCTGTTATTAGCCTAATATCTTCAATTTCTTGAAATTGCTTCCTGTTTTGCTTTTATCTCTATCATTAACAGTTACTGACCTAGGCCCTCATCCGGAACTCAAGGGCAGATGTGCATTCTTCTGGTCATTTTTGTGCTGAGGTTATGCTTCAGCCATCCAAATTCAGCTCAGAGTAGACAAACTACAGCAAGAGGAGAGCATGGAGCCAAGAGAAGGGGAAGGGAAGAGAGACAGGGAGAGCCATCTGAAACGCTTGCTGGGCCATGGTTCAGAGAAAACTGCCTCCTTAGACTTGGCTGTCTTTCTAGGCCAGGCCTCTGTCAATAACACATTTACTGGCCATCCTGACTTCAGTTTCTGATTTGCCCAATTCAAATATACTTTTTCCAAGAAACAGCTCTTCTAGTCATGGCCCCTGACCATGACAAACAATGCTGTTGAAAGGTCCGAGTGAATGGGGTCATTTTCTCCAAGTGAGTCACCACCACCTGGAAAGTTCTTGGAAAATGGAAGAGGTGCCAGAAGGCTAAAGACAAGGAAATGTTGTCCTACTTTTTGAAAAGGGAAAGAAGTATATCTCAGAAAATATAAACCAATAATTAACTTGATGCTGATACCCAGAAAAATACTGCAAACGGACTATTAGAATACTGTTTGTGAGCACTCAAGAGAAATTAGGATTGCTAGACACAAATAAGGGTCAGCACAAGCCATGCCCAGCTACCTTTTCTTTTGATAAAACTTCTAGACATCTGTGGGGGATATAAAAATATAGTCTAAAGAACATATTTTGTGTACTGACTATGCCCTGGGCCAGGGTTGGCAAAATATTTCCTTCCTGAGCCCATGGCAGTAATCATTAACCCCTCACAAGACGCTAGCACTGAGTTCCTCCCCGATGTGCACGCCTTCTCAGTAGGCAGTCACTGTAGTTCACCTGACATCCCAGGCTGAAGGTCTGGAGATGCAGATAATACATAAGACCCTTCCAGAATTCATAAAATTGTAAAGTATGTTAGTCATTGAAATTCTAGTGTTATAAACATGGGACCCATCAATTCTGCTCCAAAGAAGAATGAGGGCATAGCAACACTTCACAGAGGAAGTGACATTAGAAATGGGTCTCAAGGGGCGCCTGGGTGGCACAGCGGTTGGGCGCCTGGGTGGCACAGCGGTTGGGCGTCTGCTTTCGGCTCAGGGCGTGATCCCGGTGTTATGGGATCGAGCCCCACATCAGGCTCCTCAGGTAAAGGAGCAGAAATGCCATAAAGTATAAGTCTGAAGTTTTTGAAGTTAGGTCTTGACTATACATTTGTTGGCAAATTGAAGAACTGGGGGTTTAATGTGAGTGTAACGAATTGTAGCTTTACTTGAACAGCCCTACCAAAAGAAATCCATTGATGTTAAACGACAGAATCAAGATTTCAGGAAGTTTTTTGGGGCACCTGGCTGGCTCAGTGGGTGGAGCACACGACTCTTGCTCTGGGGTCATGAGCTCAAGCACTTTGTTGGGTGTAGAGATCACTTGAAAACAAAATTTTAAAAAAAAGTTTTAGAAAGTTTTTTAAAGGGCAGGACTTATGTGCCAAAAAGCAAAGATTTCTAATGTTCCTTTGGGTTCCAGGAGAGATTATATTTAATACACTTAATAAATGTAGAGTTCCACATTTAGATTTCCAAAAATCAACTGTATATGATGGAGCAAGATGGATAGTAACAGCAGCCCTAGGGTTTTAGTTGGTCCCAAGGCTAATAAGAGTCATTAAGGTGTGAGAGTTAAGAGTGAGGAATAGAGTGACACAGTGAAAAGATCTCTGGAATGGGAGTTAAGAGACCCAAGTTTAGTTCTATTTCGCTAAGTCACTGTGTGACCTTAGTTAGTCGCTTTGCCTCTCTGGGCCACATTGTCCTCTGAAGAAATCAGACTCAATTCATGGTTTCCAAACTATGCTCTTCAGATCCTTGGGATGCTTTTTGGGCTACCTCGGGGAACAAGAAAGAAGTTGACATGAATGTTCTGTAACCTCCCACCCTCCTTTCATTTCAACAAGAGAAACTCCACTCTTTGGTATTTTGAGAATTAGGATTCTGGCTAAGATTTCATTTGCAAAATAATTCCATCGCAAGGGCACCTGGGTGGCTCAGTTGGTCAAGCACCTGCCTTCGGCTCAGGTCATGATCCTGGGGTCCTGGGATTGAGCCCCACGTTGGGCTCCCTGCTCAGCGGGGAGTCTGCTTCTCCCTCTGCCTCTCCCCATGCTCATGCTCTCTCTCAAATAAAAAAAAATTCCATTGCAAAAAAAAATAGTATGTTAAAACCAGGTAGCTCTAACATTGTAATCTTACACGACATTGAGAGGAACATTGTGTGCAAATTAGTAAAATTAGTTTCTCTATATGAACTCTGCAATGGTCAGACAATATCTGAACTCTCTTCCACTCTGGGCACCATGTTTTGAGATGAACATCGAGAAAATAGAGTGCATTTGGAGAAACATGACTCAGAATGGGAAAAGTATACATATATTAAAGATAATAGAGGTGCTTATCCTGGAAAACAGAAGATGTGGGGGACATGATAAACATATTTAAATATTCGAAGTCTTATCCTACATAAGAATGATTTGCTTTATTCTGGTTAGCTCTAGAAGACCGAACTGGAACTACTGGACAAAAAAATGTTCAGAACAGATTTTGACTCACCATAGGAAGGAACTTTTAAACACATAGCCTTATAAAGTAATGAACTTGCAATAAGAACAAAAAATGAGGTATAAATTTTGCAAAATAGAAGAGAAAATGATCAATATTTTCAGTTAGCAATAATTGTGCCTCAGATAAACCTCATTGGCCACAATCCTGCCACTGCGCAGACCTAAATCATTGTTATTCTCACACTGGATGATTATCTACTCAGAAAATTGCAGAAAATGAACAAAAATCCATGTGCTCCAGTAAGATAGTTTAGCAAGATGGCCGCATACAAGATCAACATACAAAATAATAGTTTTCTTATACTCTAGCAATAGTCAATTATTAAAAAGTTTAGAAGAAAAACTATTCTATTCACAAGAGCAAGAAAAATGATAAGATATCTAGAGATAAATCTATAAAAAATGTCTTGGACCTAGTTGGTAAAAACTATACAAATCTTTGTTGAAGAAAAAGATATTTTCATTTTCAAAATATTTTAAAGATGTCATTTCTCCTTAAACTTAGATATATGATTCAAGGCAGTCCAAATAAAAATCTCAGTAGCACTTTTATGAAAATTGATAATCTGTTTCTAAAGTTCATATGGAAGAAAAATGTATAAGAATAATGCATGATATCTTGGGGGAAAAAATCCCCAGCGGAGATTTACAACTTCAGACATCAAAATAAACTATAGTGTTTAAAACAGGGTAGTATTATGCCAGGAACAGGCAGAAATAAATCCATGGAACCGAGTTCATAAATGAATCGAGAGTCAAAATGACACAATCAGTGGAGAAATAATTATTTTATAAATTGGGATGAGACTTACCTATCTCTTTTGAAAAAAGGTAGACACTTCCCTATAGCTCACAACAAACACAAAAAATAGAGATGAACATAAAAGGAAAAAACAATAGGAATGTTTGAAGAAATAGAGAAGAATGCTTTGATCATCTTCAAGTAAGGAAGGCCTTCTTCAACAAGACCTAAAACACAGAAGCCACAAAGTAAAGGAGTAATAAATTTGATTATGCCAAAATTAGAGGCTTTTAATTTAACATTTTACAAAAAAAGAAGTGGTAAATAAATCAAATAAATAAATACAAGTTATAAGCCTGAGAATATTGGCTTCATATTCAACAAAGGATTACCTTCTAAAATATATATCAATGTTTTTTAAAAAGAACAAAGCATCCAATAGGAAAATGGCAAAGTAAACAAACAGGCAATTAATAACTATAGAAATTGAGTGAGTGAGAATTTTGGCCATTTGAAATTAATTAATTAATTAACCCAGTTATTATCCTTTTAGGAATCTAATGATACATGTACAAAGATGCTTATTACAGTATTGTATGTAACTGCAAAAATTGGAGGCAACCTAAACATCCACCAATAGAGGATTATTTCATGAACTACAATATATCCATACTAGAGAATACCATGCAACTGTTGGAAAGGAATGCAGTGGGAATGCATATACCCACATAGAAAGAGCTCCAAATGGTGCAAAAGCAGATTGTGGACAAATGGAGATTATGTGATCTTACTTAAGAATAGATATATTTATTTCTACCTCCATCTCTATGGAGGTTTCTCAAACTTGGTACTATTGACATCTGGTGTCAGATGATTATTTTTTGTGGGTTTTTTAAGATTTTATTTATTCATTTTAGAGAGAGTGAGAGCACGTGAGTGTGCGAGTGGGGAGGGGCAGAGGATGAGAGAGGGAATCTGAAGCCGACTCCACACTGAGTGCATAGCCCAGAGTAGGGCTCGAGCCCACAGCCATGAGATAATGACCTGAGCTGAAACCAAAAGTCTGATGTTCAACCCACTAGCCACCCAGGGGTCCCAAATGATTCTGGGGTTGTTTTGTTTTGTTTTGTTTTTCTAGGAGGAGCTGTCCTGCGCACTGCGGGAAGTTTAGCAACATTCCTGGCTACTACCCACTAGGTGACAGTAACATCCCACCCCCAGCTATGACAACCAAAAATGCTTCCAGACATTGCCAAATGTTCCCCTGAAAGACAAAATTGCTCTGGTTGAGAACCACTGATATAAATGTCTTTAGAAAGGGCTAGAAGGATACACATTGGACACTTAACAGTGGTCACCTCTGCACTGAGAAAGAGTAACTGGAGAGGAGGAGAAAGGACTTTCACATATTCTCTTTATACTTTTCGATTGCTTGACTCACATAAAAATGATGATGGATGAATATGTTATGTGTGTGCATTTTCAAAAGACACTAAAAAGCAATGAGCTTTGTGTCTCTGAGATGTTCTGAGTTGGAAAGACCACTTTCTAAAGGGAAATTGTCAGTATCTTTAAAAGAGCTAGACTTCAAGGGCTCCTGGGTGGCTCAGTCGGTTAAGCATCTGACTCTTGTCAGACGCTCACGTCATGATCTCAGAGTTGTGAAGTGGAGCCCTGCGTCGGGCTCCGTGGCTCAGCAGGGAGTCTTCTTGAGATTCTCCCTCTCACTCAGCCCCTCCCCTTGCTCGTGCTATCTCTCTCTCTAATAATAAATAAATAAATCTTTAAAAAAACAGCAAGATTTCAAACTCTTAACTTTCATTTCAACATATTTTGAAGTTTGGTTTTATTAATTTCACCTAAGCTCCTTAACTGTTATCATAAATCCAACCCTCAGGCCTATTGGGAACTATCTCCTTATAAAATGTGAAAAATAAACAAATCCCAAATACCCAACTAAGCAAATAACAAAGTTATTTTCCATCAAAGGCTCACTGTCCCTTCTTGTTTCTTCTGTAACTGGTTTTAAATCATCTGTGCATTTCATTTACAGTAAAATTTACAGCTATGATATGCAATGCTAATCCACAGTTTACCCTTATCATAGCTGACTTGTTCTTTTCCCCAAACGAATGATGGCAAACATAAGCATGGAAATGAAATTAGTGATACTCAAGCCAACTGCTCTATCTGTGTCTTGAGGTTATGGGATTAGCAATGGTCTCCCTGGAAATCTCTGGGTTTTATGAACAACAGCTATTCCAGTTAGCAACTGAGGAGCTGACACAGAAAATGTACTCATACATCCAGCTTGCCCTTCATTTCTGCGTCAAGATCCTGGGTCACATAGGACAGGCTGGGGTTTCAGCTAAACTTTTATTTTTGCTGTTGAGGAACAGAGGTATTAAGACCTTGCATGAATTCTGGGCAATAGATAAGACGTTAAGAGAAGGATCGTGGGAAAAGAGCAGGGTTTGAAGAGATTAAATGGGATGGTGAGAAGAGGTGGAGAAAGACTCACTAGTTCTGTTCATAAGAATTCTCTTGAATCAAGGCTTGAGTCAAAGTTTGTTCACAACACACTATCTTTGCTCCATTTCCAGCATCTTTGCCACATCCTCCATCCTTGCCTTCCATGTCAATTCTCTTTGAGAGGCAAGAGAGGGATATATTGGCCGATTCCTGCAGCAGTGAGGATTCAAGAAATGCGCCAGTGTGTCCTTGTTTCAAATTCGGTGGAAATACAGTACCTGAGCTGTTTGGTTGCCCACCATCATCCCAGCTCCACAGCTTGCTAGCACAGTTTTACCCCTAGGCCCCAAGGAGCAAGATGGGCCTGTGCCTGCTGACGAGCATCAGTCCTGGAGAAGACAGTGGCTTTGAGAGCACAAGAAATAGTTAACTATCAAAGGCAAGCTTCATTCTCAATCATTGCCAACCTTCCTCAATGAGAGCACTGTAGGCAGATTCAGAGGATGGCTGAAGCTGGGGACAGCTTTTCACAAAGGTGAATTATGGACTCCCAGGGTGAGATGTCTCCCTGGGGTGACAGTAGAGAGGTAGCGAGAGGCCCTACCCCTCCCAAATGCCTCTTCCCGCCTGCCTGAACAACCTGGCTGTCTTTCATTCTAAGAACATCAGAGCCACAACTGTTTGTGTTTTTAGCCAACAAATTCTATTTCACACTTACGTGGCAGATACTGTGTTAGGTGCTGGGGATACAGTGATGAACAAAAATAGGCCTGGTTCCTGCTCCCTTGTTACTTACAGACTATCAGGGGAGACTGATATTTATAAAATAATCACCCAAACAAACGCAGAATTACAACTGTGGTCAGCCTACCAAGGTGAGATACCTGACCCCCACTCACTTCAAAAAGAAAACCATCAACATGGCAGTCGATGGTCAGAAAGAGTTTAACCTACCTAAACTCAGACAAAGGTCCCAAAGTCCCTACCCTTCCCCTAACACTTCTTCTGAAACTGGTGATAACAGTTTGCTCCACCACGGACACAAGGCAACTGGGAGAGTCATGAGGTAGAAAATGTCTTCCACTTGTGAGGCAGAAGGATGACAAGCAAGCAACATGTTGGTAGCAGGGATTTAAAGCGCTTAGTATCAACAGTCCCCCAGCAGAAAGTAGGGCCCCAAGGGGACAGAGTAGGAGGGTGTGTGGGATGGAGCAACCAAAATAGACAGAGGGGACCAGAAAGACCAGATTGGGTAAGGCACAACTTGACCAAAGGCCAGGTCTGGTTGGGTCTTTGGGGCCCCTTCTTCTGATCCTGAAATTCACCAGGATGAAATCAATCAAGTTCTTCACCACAAAGGGGCATGGCTTCCAGGTACCCCGGTTTCCAATAATGCCCAAGAGTCTTGAAGAAGCCTTCTCTCTAGTTTTATTCTTTAGCCACTACATATGACATATTATACATTTTCCTTGCCACATCTCTTTCAGTTTATGCCTGTGGGGTGGGAAGCTAGTTGATACAACTGCTTATTTGCAGTGGTCACAATTACCCAACCCCATCTTTGGTTTCCTCATGTGGGCTAGACAACAGATGTTCTTAATGAAGATTAACTGAAATTTAATGGTCCTAATTGCCATTTGCACGGACAGCAGATACCATTCAGTTCACACGCTGCCTTTCATGATCCTTTATGCCTCATCACGTATCAGATTTGTATTTGCCTGGAGTGAATCTGACTGGCAGTACCTGCTGGCTACTCAGTGTTAAGATGCTGGCATAGCAAAGGCTCACAGTGCAGGGCAATGGGGAGCAGTGGTGAGAACGGGCCTGGGTAATGTGTTTCCTAATAGAGTTGCTTTCTTGGGTTCTCAGAAAGAGCAAGACAGGGTTATCTTGGCCTGGGTGGGATTCAGGCTCTATCTTAGGTAGAAAGGACAGAGAAGACACTGGGTTGGCTGACTTCTGTGTTTTTACAAAAGCGAACCTGCTCTCTTTTTTTTCTTACAAACCATTGGGAAGGTCTTGTAATACAAAAGTCAGCAAGAGATGTGGACACCACTGTTCACAGAAGAGAATATGTAGCAAGTTCGACAAATATATGGAGAGGTGCTCAACCTCATCTGTAACAAGGGAAATGCATATTAAAACAAAAGCAAGATACAGTTTTGCAACCATCTGAGTGGCAATTGTGAAAAACAAAGTAAGTTATCAAGTGTGGGTGAGGGTGTCAGAAAATTAAATATGTGGGCTCTTTGGAGGGCAATTGGTAGTAGGTGATAAAAAATTTTTTTTTATTCTTAATAAGATTTTATTTATTTATTTGAGAGAGAGAGAGGGAAAGCAAGCAGGGCGAGCAGCAGAAGGAGGGGGAGAAGCAGACTCCCCACTGAGCTGGGATAAAATTTTAGATGTGTGTTTTCCATAGCCCAGAAATTTTCACTCCCATACCTACTTTTGGAAAAGTCTGGCAAGCATGTTCAAGGAAGCATGAACAATGCAGCATTTGTTTTGATAGCCCCGGATCAGAAGCAACCTCATGTCCACAGATAAACTGCAAAATGCTATGAAGCTGTAAAAATAATGAGATAATATATGTTTTCTGTAGATGCACATAAGCTATGTGCAAACGTGCAGACAGAGCTCTGAAAGGTCACATCCACAAACCAGTTACCTCTGGGAAGGGGACTGAGGTGGGAGCAGCCGGGTAGGTCAAGAGGTCTTTAGTCTGCAGTACTATAATACTCTACCAGCGGAATATGTTCGTACAGTATTTAGGTGAAAATTAATTTAAATTGAAGGCAATATGGTTGGTTTTATGAGAAAATTTGCAAACCAGAGAAAGAGAAAAAAAAGATGCCTAATCCTGCCACCCAGACACTCTTCATTATAACTGTGATGTGTATCCTTCCAGTCTCTTTCATCTGTATATTTTATATAGTTGTGATCTATAATTTCTATCTGTCTATAATTCAAGGTTATTCAACATTGGCACTACTGACGTTTTGCATCGGATAATTCTCTGTGGGGGCCGTCCTGTGCATTGTAGGATGTTTATCAGTATCTCTGGTCACCACCCACTAGATGACAGCAGCATCCCCACAGTTAAGACAATTACAAATATTCGTGGATGTTAAATGTCCTTTCGCAAAACTGCTTTTGGTTGAGAACCATTGGTTGAATACATCGTTAGCATAAAGTCACAATAGGAATCTTCATCACCTATCTCATGCTTCCAAATGTAAGCCAGCGTGTTGTCTCTATTTTACTTTCAGATCCTGGCCTGTGGATCTCAACCTCAGCCTTGATAACCTGACCTTGCTTTCTCATTGCTCCTTTTCTAGGTTAGTTGGTTTGGAATTCTTCAACCCAGAAGTATACTCTGACTTATCACCAGTAAAGCAACGATACAGTAAGAGCCAAGCCTCTTCCCCTGACATCTGTGGACTGATGTTCTCACCATGGGTCAGGAAAGAGCGAGAGTAATCAGGAAAGCTAATAAGACTATAGAAAGTTATCAGTCCGGCTGTGGGTCAAAGTCAAGAATCTAAAGGTCAAGGCCAAGAAGAGGAAGCCAATTAGATCTCACCCCAGATAAGCTCACAGAAGAATCCAAGGCATGGTTGCTTGGCTAACAATGCTTCCGTCTGCCCTAACTGCTTTATGTAGACATTGTTTCGGCTCCTAGGGCATAGTCAATCCAGAGGGCAGACATAGGCCACAGAAGGGAGAGCATCTGCCTGAGGGGGTCAAGAGACCAGAGGCCCTAATGCTCAAATCCCAAAGTGACAAGGACAGGTTAACGTCAGGTATCGGGCTTACTCTTTAAGAAGACATTTACCGAGCGCCACCTATGGAACAGTGCACTAGGTGCTGAGGATGCCAAGATGATCCTGGAATGACTTCGTCTAAAATCTCTTTACCACAAATTTGCCAGAGAAGAACATTTCTCGGGAATCAAAATGTAAACGCAGTGAGAACGCCCCTCATTTTGAGCACGTAGACCACGTATCATGATCCATGCCTGTGCACTGTGAGCACTTAGACCATGTATCATGAACCAAAAGTGCATTTTGAGTTTCTGGGGCTTGGGGACCCCAGATTCAAGGAGAAGACTGACTTCATTTCCAGAGCAGGGGAGGGGGTGGTATCAGATTTCATCATGTGAACCTACAACATGGAAATCTGAATTTCTTGCTCCCTAATCTCCAAAAATGCTCACCTGGCCCTGGTTTTTGCAGCTCTAAGCTCAGTTGGAGGTCCCCTCTCCTGTGTCACTGTCTGGCCCCCTCACTCCCCAGTGCCCTGAGGGAGTGGAGATAGGTCGAGCACTTTATTTCCCAGGGGCAGAGGGCTGGGGGGGGTGCCTGGATCACGTCCTTGCCTGCCCATCTGGCCTTTTCCTGACAAGATGTTCCGTGACAATTTGAGATCTGCAGACACAAGGAAAATGGAGCCAAGTGAGACGAACCCTGGTGTGAAATCTGGGGAGATGATAAAATCTCTTCTTAGCAGGAAAGGGAGCATTGTAGGATATCATTATGCCTTATAAATAACCCACTGTTTTCTAAAGAATGAGATGAGTTCAGAGAAGTTTCCGCAATGCTTTCTTGAAAATTGGGGTTGTTTTTTGTTTTTGTTTTTTTCTTTCTTTCTTTCTTTTTTTTTTTGCAACCAGGGTCAGTCACTGGCCAAATGCTAGACTAGCTCCAATTGGCATCCAATAGGATTCCTCATTCTGAAATACATATGTATTCGGTACTCTACTGAATACCTATTCTCTTTGTCTTCCGGTAGAATTTCCTTTGTTCTGGGTTTCTCTGGCATTAATAGCACCCAAGAGAGTGACAAATCACAAACGATGTGCTGAGCGGTAGGGTAGTCAGTGGCCCTTTGGGGCCAATTCACAATTCTGGGTCCCAGTGACGACCCCATCTCAATTTATATTTGCAAGCCAGGACTTGCCGGTGATAGCTGCAGACAGGGGAAGCCTAGAGCACAACTGAAAAAAAAAAGACCAGTTTGGGGCACCTGGGTGGCTCAGTCAGTTTAGCATCTGCCTTTGGCTCCAGTCATGATCCCGGGGTTCTGGGATTGAGTCTTGCATCAGTCTCCCTGCTTAGGGGGGAGCCTGTTTCTCCCTCCCCCACCAGCCCTGCTCATGCTCTCTCTCTCTCTCTCTCAAATGAATAAATAAAGCCTTAAAAAAAAAGGCCATTTTTTTTCGTTAGCCCCAACCTCCTAGCTGGTGGCCCCATCCCCCAATGGTGGGCCATTTTTTCCCAAGTTAGCCAAACCATCATGCCCCACTCCTTAGAGCCTTCATTCACAGCAAGATACAAACACAGACAATAGTTAAATATGCCATTTTTCCTCCCAAAAAGCATTTCAAACCACAAGCTGGAGGGCCAGGAAGATGTCTTTACTATGTTTGAAACTGTACCACTTGGATGTTCAGCGAGCATGAGCTCAGCCCTGGGAACAGGGGTTCCAGATCCTAGGCCCTGCCACTTCTGTTTTTTTTTTAAACAGATTTGTTGAAGTATACTCCAATTGAGCCGTACCAAACTACCGAAATTACAGTGGGTTCATGAAAAGCCACATGTGGAGAGACAAAGGTTCTCCCTCTGTGGCTTTGGAGCCTTTGGCCACAAGGCTATATAAGATAATTGTGGTTTTCACATCACCTCTTCCAAAACCAGAGTCTCCATTTCAATGTAAAAGAAAGGCATTTTTCTCAGGCCTCAGGTCTTACAGGTCTTTGTAGAAAGCAACAATGATCCCAGTGGCTTGTTCTAATTTAAACAGCTTCCAGAACCTTAGGGAGAGTGCCAAACCGTATGCTTTATTAATGATGCCATGGATATTTTATCTTAGGGGACCTGGCTCTCTTTGTTCATGGCATCCAAATATTTCCTGGCTGTTTTTCCAAGCAATGAATCTAATGTTGAGAACAACTCGATAACAGTTGGGATCATTGGCAGTTGGATTCCAAAAGAGCAGAAATGGGTTTGTGGGGAGTTGAAAAATTAAGTAAAATTCCCAATTCCTGCCTTGTATTTCTTGTTTCAATGTTTCTTTCCCTGTTGGTGGGACCATCTCTTTTCCCCTCCCATGTGGTACTCTGGGATTTCCCCGGTTAGCTCTTGAATTAATCCATATATTTATTTTTACTTTTGTTTTTATGGTTTTTAAGATTTTATTTATTTATTTATTTATTTATTTATTTATTTATTTATTTATTTTAGAGAGAGAGAGAGCACAAGCAGGGGGAGGGAGCAGAGGAAGAAGGAAAGAATCTCAAGCCCACTCCTGCTGAGCATAGAGCCCAATGTGAGGCTGGATCTCAGGACCCTGAGATCATGACCTGAGCTGAAACCAAGAGTAGGATGCTTAACCGACTGAGCCATCCAGGTGCCTCTATATATTTTTATAATAGCTCTATGGAGATATAACTCACATGCTATATAATTCACTCATTTAAAGTGTACAGTTCAATGGGTTTTAGTATGTTTCCGGAGTTGTGCAACCATCACCATAATCCATTTCAGGACATTTTTACCACTCCAAAAAGAAACCTCATGCTTATTAGCAGTCACTCCCCATTTCTCTCCAATCTCCCCAGTCCTAGGCAACCAATCAATCTACTGTCTCTATACATAGTAATCCATATATTTTAAAGATTTTATTTATTTATTTGAGAGAGAGAGAGACCAAGCAAGAGTGTGTGCAAGCAGGGGGAAGGGCAGAGGGCGAGGGCGAGGGAAAGAATCTCAAGCCGACTCCACACTGAATGTGGAGCCTGATGCAGGGCTCAGTCTCTAGACCCTGAGATCACAACCTGAGCCGAAACAAAGAGGCGGATGCCCAATCGACTGAGCCACCCAGGCGCCCTGGTAATCCATATATCTTAACAGGAACCTTCAGAAAACGGGCATTATCCAAGGTGATAGTCTTCAAAGGGGTGCTTTCGGGTTCTGTGGTGGGCCCATGAAAGGGAACGTGTGGAACAGTGGCAGGACTGGCAGATCTCCAATCACGTTATCTCTTAGTACACATTTCCAAGAATCAGAGGTAGTGGGAAGAGCTACACTGTGAAGCATATTCACCCAACACTACTGATGATTCCCCTCTTCAGCCCAGTCCCTTCTCCTAGGGCTGAACTCTTCAGTCCTGACCACAAAGCTTCCTTTCTGAGAAAGGAACAAGTGTCACCCCTGCCCCCAGATGCACCACTCTCACCCTGCTCTGTAGATTTCCTTTTTTTTTAAATTTAAATTCAATTAAATAACATAGAGTGTGAGGTTAGTTTCAGAGGTAGAGTTCAGTGATTTTTCACTTTGAATGAAGAAGAGTGAAAACACACAACTATTCAGTGATCTTGCTGCCACCCCGGGGCGGCGGGGGGTGGGGGGGTGGTCAGCAGAACGTTCTGGGAGGGTGCAACCATTTTAGTGCTACCCATTCAAATGGAAAGCTGCTGAAGGACATTTGTTTTTCTAGCCTGGAAGGGACTGACAACAGTGTTCTGCCCTAGGAGATACTTTGCTTTGCTGCTCCAGCAGTTATCTAAAGGACCATATATAACTTCTTTTTTTTTTTTTAAGATTTTGTTTATTTGAGAGAGAGAGCCCATGAGCAGGGTGAAGGGGCAGAAGGAGAGTAGACTCCCCGCTGAGCAGGGAGCCTGATGTGGGACTTGATCCCAGGACCCTGGGATCATGACCTGAGCTGAAGGCAGACGCTCAATTGACTGAGCCACCCAGGCGCCCCTACAGATAATTTCTCAATGTGTTCAACAAACATATTTTAGGCATCTGCTTTGAGCTAGGCCCAGTGCTGGGTATTAGGCATAGGAAAATATGCAAGACAGCTTCTCCAAAAACAGCCTAGGGGCACCTGGTTTTTACTGAGAACTCTGTCTATTCCCCAGAAGGAATCCCAGAGCAAAACGCACCTCTCTCTCTGGCTTTGCTCAGCTCTTGAAATTCTCATCCAAGTTAATTTTTGTTTTAAGCCACTGGCAGCCCTGATAACTGCAAGAAACACATTAATCTCTTTCAGCCATTACTGCTTGGTAGTTTCTCAGAATATCCAAACCTTAAGCAAAGCCTCGAAGGGTTGTAACTTTCGATAGGTAGGGTCTGGTAGAGGGAGAAAGAGGGAAGTTACAGGTCCTTGTTACTCAGTGTGTGATCTATGGACAGCAGCGTGGGCTATCATCGAAGGCTTGTCACAAATGCAGGATCTCAGACCTCACCTCAGACTTCCTGAGTCAGAAGCGGTGCTTTCACAAGATACCCATGTGACTCATATGTGTTTCAGAGAAGCACTGGTCTATAGCAGGCTTTCTCGACTTTGGCCCTGCTGACATTTGGGGATGGAGAATTCTTTCTTCACTGGGGCTGGGGGAACTCTCCTGTGCAACATAGCACGTTTCTTAGTAGGTACTGGATGCTGGTAGCACCCCTCTCCACAAGTGGTGACAAGCAAAATGTCTCCAGACGCTGTCAAATGTCCCCTGGCATGGGGGAATCACTCTGGATTGAAAACTACCAGTCTAGACCAGTCTTTTAGACTAATTTTTAGTCATTTGAGTATTGCCTTCATGATTTTTGCCATCTCCACATACACTTGTTTAAAAATGACCATTTTTTTCTTTTTGCCTATAGAAATTAACCTCATCCTAGGCAATAATATTGATGAAATAATAGGATTGATGTGCCAGTTTTTCCTAACACATCAAAGCAAACGTAACTATTACGACTTGAAACACTTGGGGCGCCTGGGTGGCACAGTCTGTTAAGCATCCGACCCTTGGTTTCTGCTCAGGTCATGATCTTGGGGTCGTGAGATAGAGCCCCGTGTCGGTCTGCTTGGGACTCTCTCTCCCTCTCCCTCTGTCCTTCTCCCCTACTCTCTCTCTCTCAAATAAATAAATAAACCTTTAAAATGCTTATCTAGGAAGCTCATTTAAAAAATCATGTGACAGAAGTGGCATATGTATCACATTTTAGAGAACCATAACCCAGAATATAGCTCTGGAGAAGGGCAGGCCCAAGCCATAGAGAGAATCTGGGTTTCCAGGAATGTTAACAGAATATGTGATGCTTGGAGATAGAATAAAGCCATTAAGGAGCATCTGGGTGCCTCAGTTGGTTAAGCATCTGCCTTCGGCTCAGGTCATGATCCCAGGGTCCTGGGATCCAGTCCCACATCAGCTCCCTGCTCAGCAGGAAATCTGCTTCTCCTTCTTCCTCTGCCCCTCTCCCCATTCATACTCTCTCTTTCTCTGTCAAATAAATAAATAAATAATCTTAAAAAAAAAGAATAGAGCCATTAAAAGCAATTTTATTTTTCTACCCAACTTCATTTCTGGCCAGGCCACGTTAGTAGGTTTGGCTATTGGAACAATGTACCTACCTGCATTTTGGAGACTCCAAGAGTAGCCATTTTAACTTAATCTAGCATATGGCTCCAATTTCATTCCCCTCACTCTGAACTACTGGTGACTGCACTAATTCCCAAAATGATTCCACTATAGTCTGACACAAATTTCACATGACCCTTCTTTTGGCCATATGTCAGTCTAATGGAGGAGTCCCTGCTTCTCCTGGCAGAGATGCCTTCCAAATGCAGGGGAGAAACAATCCCTTGTATGAGTTACATCAATGATAAAAAGATGTTGAATCAGCTGAATCAGTAGCCTGTGACCCCTAAAGCATTGATTGTGGAAGGAACCATTTCTATGTGACTTTAACTTATGGATCATTCATAGCATGAGTTATTTCCTGTATATGAGATATTATAGTTCTACAGCAATCCAGTAGGGATAAGGGAGAGGGAGGAAGGGCAGGAGAGAGAGAACGAGAGAGAGAGAGAGAAGGAGAGAAAGAGAAGGAAAGAGAGAGAGAGAGAGAGAGAGAAGATGAAACCCTAAGTAGGGTTGGCAAAAAATACATGGTAAGTGCCCCCTAGGAGATCCCATAAGCTGAAACTCAGATCCTGAAGCTTCTGCTCCCCTTGGAGAAACCTAAATAATGCTTGCTTGATAACACAATCCCAGACCTGCTCCTGATAAAAAAGAAGCAACAAGACAGGAGCTAAAATCCAAGGAACCTTGAGCTCTCTTTTCCATGATCCCATACCGTGTATTTAGCTCTAGCTGTCTGGTCAACCGCTCAGGCAAAAGATGAGTGCGTGCCTCTCCAGGAGTTGCAAAGTGGGGACCTGGGGTGGGGGGCAGAACCGGGGACAATAATCTGTTGGCTGGCAGTGTGGGAGAGGGAGGTGGCTTCCACCTATAATTTAGCTGACACTGTTTATTTCAATTCTCTCCAGTGCTGCTTTCAGCTAGAGGAGATGTTTGAAGCTAGGGACAGAGTGTAGGAAGTAGAGATGTATTTGTGAGAAGGAAGGATGGCCTACCATTGTCTGACATGTCATCAGGACACTTGCAGTTTGGGACCCAGGGACACTTATTGTGAACTGGCTTTGAGAGCCCAGAATACATTATGTTCTTTTAAAGACCCTTTAGAATCACCTGGAAAGGTTTTTTAAAATCTTTTAAATGTATTCCAGACTACTTTGTTTCTGAAACTCTGAGGGGATCCCAGGCTTCAGTATTTTTAAAAAGCTCCCCAACTGATTCTAATTTCTTTTCCCAACATTTTCAAACACGCAGTAAAGTCTGTGTCACCCAAATTCTGCAATTAGCATTTGCTATATTGCTTTATGACATATCTATCCCTCTATCCACCCATGTTCTTTTTTGATACATTTCAAAATAGGCTGGAGACATCTGCACATTTCACCCTTAAACACTTTTGCAGGCATATCATTAATTAGAGTTCAATATTTGTTTCTTTTTTTAGATAACACATATAATGAAATGCATAAATTGTGAGTGTACCATTTGATGAGTTTTGACAAGTGCATACACCTGTATAATACAAACCCTTATCAAGATATTTAAAAATCCCCTCATGCATCTTCCCTGTAAACACCCACCTCCACCTCCCAAGAGGCAATCAGTGTTCTGATTTTTTCCAGATGATTCCCATTTGCAGCCCGGGTGAAGAACCCCTTAAGGAGTGGTAGACAAATTCCAACCTGTCAGCCCTTTGTAATTGAAGGAGTACAGCTTGTTGGTTAACAGCTCTGGAGTCAGCTAACTTGAGGCCAAGTCCAGCTGAAACAATTGCTATTCTTGTGATTTGGGGCAAGTTAACGTCTATGAACCCCAAGTTCCTCACCTATAAAAGAGGAATCATAATAGTACCTGTCACATCAGGTTGATTGGGAGACTTAAATGAGATGACATAAATAACTTGGTCATAAAGTTAACATTTATTAAGTGCTTACAATTTGCTAGGCACTAAGCTAATCACATGGCTTATCTCATCTAATCCGCCCTACGGTAATGATCCCCATGACAGATAGGGAAAGAGGCTTAAAAAGGGTAAGTACCTTGCCCCAAATCACACAGCTAATAATCGGAAGAACTAGAATATAATCCCAAAGTGGTTTGAGTCTAAAGATCACACTTCCACACTGCTAACAACCACACTTCCTTTTCTATGCCTGACATAGGTAGTAAGAGCTCAAAAAGGTCATATATTGGGGCGCCTGGGTGGCTCAGTTGGTGAAGCATCCAATTCTTGATTTTTTTTAAAGATTTTTTATTTATTTATTTGACAGAGAGAGAGAGACAGCCAGCTAGAGAGGGAACACGAGCAGGGGAAGTGGGAGAGGAAGAAGCAGGCTCCCAGCAAAGAAGCCTGATGCAGGGCTCGATCCCAGAATGCCGGGATCATGCCCTGAGCCAAAGGCAGATGCTCAACGACCGAGCCAACCAGGCTCCCCTAATTCTTGATTTTGGCTCAGATCATGATCTCGAGGTTGGAAGATCAAGCCCCACATAGGGCTCGCGAGCTGAGCATGGAGCCTGCTTAAGATTCTCTCTTTCCCTCTCCCTCTGCCCCTTCCCTCACCCTCTCTCTTTCCAAAAAATAATATAAAACTTGCTATTCCTTTAAAAATGCCATATATTTATTACACTCATGTTGTATTATATATAGTATTATATATATAACATATATAATAATATATATTAGTATACCTATTATTTGTATATTTATTCAGTTACAAAGTCTGAATGAAGGCACGGGACCTCTGACACAACGCTTTGAAATCACAGAAGTCCAACGTTGCTGGTCTACACCTTGGCGTGAGCATATGTATCTATTGCATTCCTCACGATGCCCCTTCCGCCCTGACTTTGAGAAACACCAGTAATAAGACCAGTCACCATGCTGACCAACACACAAAGCTCCCAGTGACAACATCCCTTTGGAAGAAAGAACTATGGGAAGCGCCTTTTTCCCATTAACACATTCAGCTCCCTGGCGCTCTGTTCTGCAGCTGTGCTGCAGTCACTCAGACAAAGGGCCTGCTGGAAAATCAGTTACATCATCGGCTTCAGCTCTGACAGATTTGCCAGGAGCAGCATGATTAACATCTCCACAGAACCAGAGAATGGGCAGGGCTCACTCAAGCTACATTATGTTACTCTTCCCCCTAATGAAAATCCCATTAAATTGGACAATTATCCACGCCCCATTCGAGGTGGCTGCTTATGCACATCAGAGTTCATTTTCTTCCTAAGTAAGGCAGAACCACACAGAGCCATCTTACCCTTCAGTCTCCCCTATTGGGCCACTCATTTCTAACAGCCTTCCCTCAAAGGAGAGATGACACTAGTTGGTTGGCAAAGGAAAGAGAGTGGCAAGCTCCAGGCAGGGCAGCAGATGGGTGTCTAGTAGTAAACTCTGTAGCTGAGCCTTAAGAAGACGTGTTGGTGACAGCTGAAAACAGAACAGTGCTTCCTTTATCACCATCAGAAAACCTACGAATGACTGGTAAATCAATTTCAAAGCTTTGGGAGCTCAGTTCAGCAGGCAGGCAGCAAGGAGAGGGGGAACAAGTTGGGGAGGGCTGCTGAGCCTTCAAGCTCGGTGACTCCTTTGGAATCTCAGACTGCCAGGCTTTTAAAACATCCTGTGAAGGCTATTAGGGACTCTTCCACCAGGGAAGGGACCGAGCTGGCGATTCAGCTAAACAAGGGCCTGGGGTTATGATGGAGTCAGTAATCAAGGGATTCTTTCCAATAGAGAAAAGCTGATAACACAATGCGATGAAATGAGTTTCTCTGTTAGGAAAGTCAATGTTCCATTATCACAACACCCATGGAGTTAATGTCCCCAGAGCAACTACTATTATTTGTTGCTAACAGCTACTGGACTTGTGGGCAAAACAAAGCCAGGCTGGCCTTTCTATCATTATCCTTCTAGTCCCAGGGGGTCTGAGCATCCCATTTAGGTATAGAGCTGTAGGAACAGAGCCACAAGAAATCCCTTTCCTCGTTCTTGATTCACAGAAAAGACAAAACAATTGTGTGACTATTAATCAGCAATGACTTGCCCAGTCCTTTAGGAGATTTTGCCTGTGTGGATACTTTGACCCTCAACCGAAGGAGTCAAATATCTTAGGGATTGCCCTGGTCCTCATTTAGGGTTATCAGTACATATACACAAACACAAATGGTGTTTGCTGAGCCAAGAAATGGGAAAAATTGGTTGTATTTATTCTTGTTTCTAGGAATAATTGCAGTTCCTGGGACACATCGGCCAGATATGCTAAGACCTAATATTATGTAGCATCAACTCCTGGCCAAACAAGAGTCTGATCCACCATGCATGGCCCAAATGAATCCAGGATCCCTCAGAAGTGGAGTAAAATCTTTTTTTAAAATGATTAATAATTTTACTAGATGCCCTTTTTGAACGCCTGCTCTGCACCAGGCAGTTTATAACAGCTATATCTAATTATCACAAGAACTTTGTGAAGTAGGGAGTGTCCGGCATATAGTAACTACTCAATAAATAGTGCCTATTAACTATCACTTTATCCAGGTTACAGATTGATAAAACTGAGGCTCAAAGAGGCTGATTAACGTACATGAGTCACAATCTATAGCTACATGTGACAGTTTAAAGTGATCTGGAATTTGATACATTTCTGCCTTGTTCTTTTCTAGGCAAACCCAGGCTCCTTAGAGCGATAGCTATGGGCTCCCTGCATCTATTCTTTTCCTACTTTGATCCCCTAAGTGACAGTAGAGTCCATAAAATTACAGACCTTCCTTGACTTACAATGGGGTTATGTATGTCTTGATAAGCCTATTGTAAGTTGAAAATATCTATTGTAAGTAAAAAACGCAGTTAATACATCTAACCTACTAAACATCATAATTTAACCTAGCCTACCTTAAATGTGCTCAGAACTCTTAAATCAGCCTACAGTTGGGCAAAATCATCTAATGTAAATCTTATTTTATAATAAAGTGCTGAATATCTCATGTAATTTATTGAATTCTGTACTGAAACTGAAAAACAGAGCAGTTGTAAATATATTGCTAGTACCCTCATGCTTCATATGGTTGACTAGGAGCATCACGAGAGAGTATTGTACCACATATTGCTAGCCCGGAAAAGATCAAAATTTAAAATAAGAAGTACAGTTTCTATTGAACACATATCACTTATAGTTGTAAAGTCTAAAAATCGTAAGTCAAACCATTGTAATTTGAGGCCATCTGTAACTGAAATTTGAGAGTAGGCACCCATGCAGATGAACACATAAAGTTTGCTCCAAAAGTTATTAAAGTAGAGCTCACGCCATAATGAGAACCCTAAAGAAGATCAAGAAAACCGAGGCTCAGTATGCAAGGCTGGAAGGAGTGTCAGAGTTAAGCTAATCCCTTCTAATTATCTGCGTCCTGCTATCTACCCACTTGCGAATAGCCCAGAGTAGATTCAAAAAGCTTTCTGTGAGTAGCCTAGGCAGTGCTCTTGGGTTTCCGTACCCTTATGGTTGCTTGATGGTTAAGATGATTTGTGAGTCCTACTGTAGGCCCTTGACTGACATCAGATCTTAGTGTTCTCCCCACTCATTCATGATTACAGGGTCACATTTGGGGAATGATTCATTGCTTTTAAGTAAACCCACACTTTACATACAGCCCTCTGTGTCAGAATAAAATGTAATTACCCAATCTAGAAGCACCTTTATTTTGCTAGTCAACTAGGAAAGCACCAGAGGAAAGGCACTAGCCTATAAAACAACATAATTGCCCTAGTTACCTTAACTAAGTTGCATAATGTGATTACCAAATTCATAAGGTTGCCTCCAGTGGGAGATGAAAGAGGTCAGACTACTACAACAATCCAACTTCCTCTCCTTTTGCAGACGTTTCTGACAGAGTTCCAAGGTTAGGCTCAACAACCACATTCAGCACCATGGACAACAGCACAGGACGCCAGTTATTGTGAGAAACCGGCTACAGGGCTCTTCAGCTTCCTGAGTTTCTCCTCTTGATTCTGCTTCCCTCTCTTTGTAATCAGATATTTATGAAGATAGTGCGGTGGGGTTCTACACTGTTCTATAGGAAAAACCAAGAATGGGGCCGGGGAGGGGCTTTTGGAAACAGGGTTTTAAGAAAAATCACCTGGAGGGCTTGCTAAAACTGATTGCAAGGCCCTGACCCCAGAGTTTCTGCTTCAGAAGATGTGTGTGGGCCTGGTAATCTGCATCTCTAACACAATTCCAGGCGATGCTGATGCTGCCGTTGGAGGAGGGGGCACACTTTGAAAACCATGCTCTAATACAACCTGTTTAGGGTATAGAAAAGGCAACTAGGGCTGAAACTAGCAATAACTCGCCCACGATCACACAGCTGGTTAATACTCCATCCATCCATCGAGTCCTACATCCCAGGCCTCCTGATTTCCAATAATGTGTTTCTATCCCAGAACACCACAACCAGGTTTAGTCACTAGACTAGCATCTGACGGATAACTGCAAGGAAAGGTGACAACAATAGAAATGGGTTCAGCCTTTGTGTGATTCTCTACAAAACTGCCTTCAATTTGAGCTTCTAGCATACCACGCCAGGGCTGAGGTTTAATCCTCCATGACAGCACCAGAATGGAGTCCTTCCCTATTTCTACTACTCTGCTCGTATCCATCCCACACCAAATTCACAACAAATTGATTGCAAACTAAGTAGGGTCACCAGATTTAGCAAACACAAATTCCAGATGCCCAGTTCCATTTCAATTTCTCATCATTTATCTGCAACTCAAATTTAACTGGATGTCCCATACTTAATCCGGCGACTCTAATCCTAAGAACTTGCTGGTCAATGTAAAGAAAGGGAGTTAACTTCTTGGCTCATGGTTCAGTTCTGCCCTCCCCCCTCCCCAGATGCTAAAGAGGCTAACGAACACCTGACCCCTTTACCACCCTCCTCCACCTGCAGCCTGCCAGGCTTGTTGTAGCTCTATTGAGCCAGAGTAGAAAGGCTGTGATTTGAAGAGCAGCAAAAAAGCAGCAGCAGCTGAGCTAGTATCCTCCAGCATTTCTCATTTCTATGAAAAGTTTGATTCTGGTTCCATGCCCTGTGATTAACCAAAACAAGAGGAAGACAAATAAAAATTCTGTACAGCTGTTTCACACTGACAGACCTGACCTACCCAGCTGAGGGTTCTTTGTGCTGGGAAATTGTTACCTAGCAACCAAGCCTTGCAGCTGCCAGACTCCAAACACTGAAAGCATGACTTATAGAAAAGAAGCCAGGAGAAGAAGGGTGGGGTGGGGATTGCATCAATCTGAGCTTTGTCTTGGGGTCTAATACTATATTCCAGTAAGAGACGATAAGCAGGAATTGAAGCCCCCTTCCTGTTTTGATTCAATTGCCAGATCAAGCTGGTTGGGCTCAGCTTCCTGTCACCTCCACCTGCTCTAGCAGTCACCCCTGGGTGTGAAAATGGTAGGGTTGAGGGAGGAGTGGGAATGAAGATGCTTCCCAGAAATGTCAAATATTCTGTGCGATGCACATGGCTTTTATTCTTTGATAATGGAGCTCATCTTTAATCTTCAATACACATCTTCAATAATTGGGTATTTCTTCTCTCCGTCCCCTCCTACCCTCTCCCTCCACCCCCTCCTCGTCCTCCACCTCTTCTCCTTCTTCCTCCTGTTCCTCTTCTTTGGCTGTTTCTGCTTCTTTTCTCTCTCTATCTCTATCTATAGATATCTATCCCTGTCCCTCTTTCTCTTCCTCTCACTTTAAAAAAATACAGATGGAGGGGACCTACCATCTGTATTTTTTAATGCCCCAGGTGTTAAGCACTTCCCAGTGTCGCAAAAGGTGAAAGATTAGCTCAGTTGATTTCAAACGGTAGCACTCACATGAATCATCCAACATAGTCCTGAGCCCCACCCACTAGCAAATCTGTTTTAGTAGGTTTGGGGTGGGGTCTAGGAAATCTGCATTTCAAACAACCTCCCCATAAGCATGGGGTCTATGTGCAACACTGCAAAATATTGGTTTATAGTATCTTTCATCATAAAGCACTCTTCAAAATTTTTTGTGTAATCAAATAATATTCTTCATTCCACACCACCAATTTTTTCCTAACAGATACTGTCTGTCTTCCAACTTCATATGTCCAATTAGCTAGTGGCCCAGTTTCTGTCTCTGGACAAGGAGAGCCTCTTCATGGGGCATGACTAGCTTGCTCTACTACTATATCTGCAGTTGTCTGACTAGTAAGCATCCGTTTGTCTCCGTCTCCAAGTCCACTGACTTGAAACGAGGTTGGAGTTGACCACATTGCCCATTTAGAGACTTCATGTTGGTTACGCTTGAGTTATTCAGCCCACAGCCCTTTAAGCTATGGCAAAAGGCACAAATTCAGAAGCAAAACAAAGAGGTCGCCCCCAATTCCATCTCGGCTGCCCTGTCCCATTCTCACAGCAAGTTTGTGTAGTCGTTTTCTATTGTGATTTAACAAATTTAGCAGCTTAAAACAACAGCCATCACTGTCTCAAGGTTTCCAGGGATGTGGAGTCCCTGCACAGCTTCCCTGGGTCCTCTGCTCAGAGTTGCACATGGCCGCAATCAAGGTATCAGCTATAAAGCCGTTCTCACGTGGCTCCAGGTTCTCTTCCAAGCCATCAGAATTCAGTTCTTTCTAAGACTGAGGTTCTCATTTTCTTGCTGACTGTCAGCCAGGGGCCACTCTCAGCTCCTAGAAGCCACCGCTAACAGGTACATTCACATGGCACTCTACACCCAACCTCACAAGCAGGAGAAAACTTTCTGATTTCTCCTATCTCCCATCTCCAGTCCCTATGTAATATTTTTTACTTCAATTCTGTTATTCTGTGTGGCCACCTGGAGATTTTGTGTTTAAAATTTTAAAACAAGCAAGCATTGCAAGCTGTGATATACAATTTTTTAGTTGATTAGGTGTACATTGTAGTTTATACATGAACTATATTGCTGAATTTGAATATCTTTAAAATAGAAACGTTAGTGGCGCATGTGTGGTTCAGTCGGTTAAGCGTTCGACTCTTGGTCTCAGCTCAGGTCATGATTTGGAGGTCGGGAGATTGAGCCCTGTGTCAGGCTCCATGCTGGGCGTGGAGCCTGCTTGGGATTCTCTCTCTCCCTCCCCCTCTGCCCCTCCCCCCACACTCTCTCTCCCTCTAAAAAAACATTTAAAAATTTTTAAAAATAGAAACTTTAAAAGAAATAACAGCTTTATGTAGCTGTAATTCACATATCATATAATTCATCCATTTAAAGTGTCCAATTCATTGGGTTTTTAGTATATTCACAGAGGTGTGCAACTATTACCACAGCAATTTTAGAACATTCTCATCATCCCCAAAAGAAACACTATCCTTTTAGTAAGGTTTTTATGGGGGTGTTGGGGAAGAATGCAGAAATGCCCTCAAGACGCCAGCAGGCAGCCATTTGTTCTGCCTGTTATATGAAGAAGACGACTCTCTCCAGAACATATCTCAAAAGCATCTCCTTTAGAAAACAAGCCTATTTCCCGGTTTCCAGAGTCTCTCATAGTTCTTCCCATTCAGTTTTCCCCTCTGGACTCTGGGAAACAAACTAAGGGTTACAGAAGGGAGGAAGTGGGGTGATGGGGTAGCCAGGTGAGGGGCATTAAGGAGGGCACATGTGGTAATGAGCAATAGGTGTTATAGACAACTACTGAATTGTTGAACACTGCTTCAAAAACTAATGATGTGCTATATGTTGGCTAAGTGAACACCATAAAAAAAAGAAAACAAGCATATTTGATCTTTGAGTTTTGTCTGCTCAAGCAAAGTATTTCATGCTCCAGCATTGATTTGCAAATAGGAAATGACTATGTTTAGATGTAAGTCCTAGTAACTGTGGTTGTCCAAAGGTGAAACTCCCCAACATCTACTTAACTCTGAAAATTAGGCTATGTGTCAAAAAAACCCAAAATTCAACGACAGAGAGGAGGCTTCCAGTTTCAGCTTGCACTAAAAGATATAAGTTCTTATTTGTAATCCATTCTAAAGGACTTTCGATGATGCAAGAATATTATTCTGGTTTCCTAACGTAGCTATCTAATACAAGCCTCTGATTCCTGAAATGTACATGTAATCCAACTGCCTGCCAGCAGTTGATAAGGCTCCTGATAGATAGATATTCAAAACAGAGGAGTTTAGCTATGTCTCTCTGACAGGGGCTGTATGCTTTAACTCAAGCAGATGAGTAAAAGCTGGATTAGTTTAAGATTTTGAAAGAAGGCTTCGGTTGGTTTCACATCTGTGCTTGCAGTAACCTTATGAGCATGTAGGGAATATCTGAAAGGACTTTTAATCAGTCAACATGGAATGGGAGAGAGATCATTGACCTGGGAGTTAAGAGATCCAGATTCTTTTTTTTTTTAAAGATTTTATTTATTTATTTGACAGAGAGAGACAGCCAGCAAGAGAGGGAACACAAGCAGGGGGAGTGGGAGAGGAAGAAGCAGGCTCCTAGTGAAGGAGCCTGATGTGGGGCTCGATCCCAGAGCACCGGGATCACGCCCTGAGCCGAAGGCAGATGCTTAATGACTGCACCACCCAGGTGCCCCAAGAGATCCAGATTCTAATTATGCCTCTGCCACTGATCAGTCCTGTGACCTTGGGAGAGTCCCTTCACTTCACTGAATCCCAGATTCCACATCTGTCAAATGGAGATAATCATATCCACCTAGATTAGCTTACAGGGTTGTGGTGACAATTAAAAAGGGTAAATAGAAGTGAAAGAACTTCTCAGGGTGCCTGGGTGGCTCAGTTGGTTAAGTGTCTGCCTTCGGTTCAGGTCATGATTTCGGAGTTCCAGGATCCAGCCCCACATCGGGCTCCCTGCTGAGCATGGAGTCTGCTTCTTCCTCTCCTTCTGCCCCTCCCCTGCTTGTTCTCTCTCTCTCTCTCAAATAAATAAATAAAATCTTTAAACAAAAGAAGTGAAAGAATTTGTAAAAGCATGAAGTGCGTGCGTAAAATATTTTATTTAAGTAAATTGAAGTATTAAAAAATTAAATACTAGAAAACACATATTTTCTTCTAATCAAGTATTTTGATTACTACTCAACTCCCTTCTTTCAGCTTTCACCAGTGGAATGTCTGCTAAAGCTCAAGGACCACTGAGAACAATTACAAATGCAAGATTTAAAAAAAGAAGGGGGGCAGATTTGATTAGAACCATAACTCATATTTGCAATGCACCTCATAGTTCACAGGGCACTTCCCTACACACTATCTCATTTAAGATCTGTAATAGCCTTTTTCATTAGGCAAAGCAACAGTGAGATCCTCAACAACACAGGATGTAGCTTACTCATCTTAATATATTCCCAACACCTGATGAAATGCCCGGCAAAACAAATGTTTGTTGAATTGATGTGTATGATTTCTACTCCCATTTTATAGATGAAAAACCTAAAGCCCAGTGACAGAGCTGAGATGTGAACTTTTTCAAATGCACTGCACTGCTCTCTTGAACCTTATTACTAGTGTTATTTATAGTGGTGGCTCTCAGACTCTGACAAACATCACCCACAAGGATTGTTGGGACCCAGATTGCTTTGGATTCAGTAGGTCCAGAGTGTGAACTGAGAATCTGTATTTCTAGGAAGTTCCCAGGGTGATACTGATATTGTTGGCCCAGGGACCACATGCTGAGAACCACTACCGTATAGCTTGGTTTGGTCTTCTGACCGGCAGCATCAGCACCACTTGGGAACTTGTTAAAAATGCAAAATCTTGTATAAATTAAAGTTTGAGGAGCACCAGAGAACAACGAGGCCGGTGCTTTCCTGACCTGGCTGTTCATCAGAATCATTTGGGTGAGTTTCGAAATATACAGTCTCAGGCCCCTGGAAATTCCAGTGCCTAGGTGGTTCTGAGGCATGGCCAATTTTGGGAAAACTTGCTCTGGACTAGTCATATCCCAACATAATTTTTTTTTAGAGAGGGGTGGGGGGTGGGGGCAGATGGAGAGGGGCAGAGAGAGAGAGAGAATCCCAAGCAGGCTCCACACCCAGCACGGGCCGGATGTGGGTCTCCATCTCACAACCCCCAGACCATGACCTGAGCTGAAATCAAGACTCGGACGCAAAACCGACCGAGCCACCAGGCACCCGCTATCCCAACATATTTTTATTACAACTGCCCCACCTTCTCTACCCTCACCCCCACATCTTATCCTCCCCCAGCAGAGAAGCAATTTATTGGGCTTCTAAAAGGCCTTTAGCAAAATGGGTAATTGCTCATATACATGGCTCAAGCATTGCTTTTGAAAAAAATAATATTCTAGATTCTGGGGTAGGCTGAAAGATCAAGTGTAAGACAGGATCTACTGGGGAGATAGACCTAACACATCAAAATAATTACAAAACAGTGAACAATAAACTCTCTGGCATTCTCAGTATAATAGATATTGAAAAAAGGTATGTGAATTGGAGTAGTCCAGAAAGTTTCCCCAAAGGGGTAGGCAGTGGGACTGCATAAAAAATGATCTTGCATTTTTATCACTTTTTTTTCCAGGAAAGAATTCAACAAATAGTCTCTCAGACAAAGAATAAACATATGTCAAAAACAGGGGCTAAACAGGGGAACTAGAACACGCACTTTACAACCAACCTCACAGTCTTGTTTGGAAGGACCAATGACAAAGAATGGATCTGATAAATAAGGAAAGGGTAGGAATGGGGAAATGTATCTTGAATGGAAATCACCCTGGCTTTTCTTCCTCTGTAAAGCAAAGCATCTTTAAGCTCAATGCAAGCCAAAGTCCCTCAAGCCAGGAGCGAGTGAAGGCCCTTCCAAGGAAAAATGCCTGATAGCATGCTAACATTTCCAGACCTCATCCCTCTGCCTCCAGCCATGACCATGCTCCAGAGAGATGATCTAGGCTAGAAATACGCGAGAACTATGCTAAACAACACTTCCTGCTAGGGCTCCATGTTCTCTTACATTTACAAAATGCTAATGTTTCTCCCTGAGAAAATGTGAAGTTTTAGGGCAATGTAGGCCATCTTTATTTACCAAGAATGCAAAGCAATAATCCATATCTTAGCTTTTGGAATGGAACATCTACTCATTTGCCAACTCAGGGAGACCTGGATAATAAAAAAGGATGCAAGTTTCATCCATTGTCCTTCTAGTGTAATTTTATGATGAAGAGGATGCTTTGCCCAGTTGCCAATTAATACTTTCTTGTTCTGTTGGTATGATAATCTCTTACAAATGAATAATGTTTTATGTTATACAGAGCACTTTCTCAGGTAAGGTCCCTTTAGCGCTAAAATTTTATAGTGTCATATTATCCTTCTAATGGTCCTGTGAGGTTGGTTGAAGAAAGTTCCTCAACCCGCTCTGGGCCTCAGTTTATCTGTCTATAAAATGAAAAGGTTATGCTAGAACAATGGTTTTCAACCTGGGCTGAACACTGACTTGGCTGGGGAAATTGTGAAAATACTGAAACCGATACCTGGGTTCCAGTTCCAAAGATTTTTCACCCAATCGGTATGGGGCCAGGCCTGAACACTGGGCCCTCTGAAAGTTCTCCAAGTGTTTCTAATTGGCATCCAGGACTGAAACCCAGCAGACCAAAAGAGGTATAAGGCCTCTCCCATCTACGACATTCCGAATCTAGATGTCATTTACACTTTACAGATGAGGGAACTGAGGCACAGAGAGGTTAATGACTGCCAATGGGAAAAGCTAAGTCAGTTGTAAGGTAGTAGATAGATCCTATGTCTTTCTACTCCAAGGCTCAGACCTCTGTTTCAGGCAACTTTTAGTCTGCTTAATGTCCAAAACCCACATGGTCCTTAACCTGGACTTTGCCCTGTGTATCTTTATGTACAGAAAGCCGGTATTTCAGAAATATCAATCTTGAGCTATTGGGATTCCTCTGTTGAGTTCACCACACCCTCTCCTCCATTAGAAGACCTTCCCAAATCAGCTGGCCCTGATCTAAGTATGCCTGCCTTCCTTTAGTACTTACTACTCACTAAGCCATCCTCCACTCATTCATTCATTCAACATATGAATTGGATGCATACCATATTCTAGGCATTGTCCTAGGTCCTGAGGATACATCTATAAACAAGCCAATGCCTCCGCCCCAACAGGTGTTTGTGTGCTACTCTAAAAGATTAAAAGATTTATTCTTGGTATGGCATATGTCTTCCTAACTGGATTATAATCGCCTCAAGGCTAGATACTCTGTTTTCTGGTACTTATTTAAAGTACCCCAAAGTGCCTTGTATAATACCAATAACAGATGTCTCTAATGATTATAGAGAACTCTCACAGTCAGTTACCTTTAACAGAAACTAAACCACTGATAAATTAAAAAGATTGGGCGTCTTGTTTATTCTGTATGTTATAATGAAAACTTCCTGATATTTGGGATTCTTGCCAGTGGGGAGTCATTTCTTGATATCAACAGGAAGCAGTTTAAGCTAGCCTATTTGGGATCTTCCAGATTTGAGTTATGGAATCATAGAACTTTACATATAGACAGGACTAAAGTGCATACAATGTTTGCTTTGTGGAAAGGAACTCTTAGAGTAATCTACTCTATGAAAGTAGAAAACAAGATCCAATGAGGGGCAGTGGTTTACTGTAGATTACCCAGCTATTTAGTGAAAGAGCAAGAGTCTCTATGCCCTTTGCCTAAGGGTCTTCTCCATTATACCTGCCTCTATTTCAGGAGTTAGCACACATTTTCTATAAAGGGTCATGCCTTCAGGCTCTAGACTGAAACATTAACTCTTCTCTGGGTCTCTTGCCTACCAGCCTGCCTGAATAGTTCAGATTTGCCAGGCTGCGTAATCACTTAGGTCAATGTGTGTGTGTGTGTGTGTGTGTGTGTGTGTGTGTGTGTATCCTTTTGCTTCTGTTTCTTCTGTTGAAGAACACTGGTTAACACAGGCCATGTGATAAATATATTGGGCTTTGTGATCCCAAATGGTCTCTGTTGCATATTTTTCTTCTTCTTTTTTAGACCTATACATAGTTTTCTGACCCTTGATCTACTGTATTACGAGTAATGGAAAATCAAGTTCTCCTTCAAATTCCAAAGGAAAGTTTCTTGGAGACTGCAAACTCTGATCAACCTTAATTCTTTCCAATTATATTTCACTCTTGCTTTGTATCCCCACTAGTTCTGCCTTTGTGTGAAGATTTCCAGGGTCTGTATCTTTGCATTTGTGCCGTATGTGTTACACACACAAACCCAGCTACCCCACACCGTGCTGTTCTACTTCAGACTAGCACTTGACAAGGGCAAGGGCAGTATGGAGCAGATGCTGTCATCCTTGAAAGCCACATTCAGCTGGGGGGAAGGAAACATATTGATTTAAACAGATTTTTTGCTTTACAAAAAAGGAGGGAGAGAGATTACTCAATCTGACCTCAAGGTCTTGGCCAGGTCCCTGAGGAGTAGCCAAACCCCATACCACTCAGTGAACTGAACCAAAGCCAGGACTGTTAAGCCAAGTGGTGGGGTGGGAGAGGCCAGGAATGTTTTAGCCTGCCCAGTGACAGCTACTTCCCCTGGAGTCGGAGTCCTAGCCCTAGTCCCAGTTGGAGGAAAATCCAAAAGCAGGGGCAGCTATGTAAAGTAAACCCCATGAGAGGGACCCTTCTAAATTCTTACCTTCTACATCAGTTCATCCCCAATTCCAGCCACCACCAACTTCCAGGTGAGGCTTATTGGTAGACCTTTAGCCAACAGACTCTTTAGTAACCAACATTACAGCAGCAGGAACATTCAGAACCCCATTCTGGCGTAGGTAGCTATTGCTAAAGAAGATTATGGTTGGGGTTGAGATGGTGGTGTCTACATTAACTGCCACTAAAAATAGACATATATTAAAACCAGCCCCCACCCTGATTCCCCTGGATGAACTGCAGTAAATCTATCTCATTGCTAATCAGCTTCCACACCCCCTTTCCCTCAGCTGCAATTTCAGCCTGGAAATTAATGATACCACTCATCAATCGCAGAAGTCTCTCCTTGAAGATGATGAGGAAGCGGGCCCCTCTTCCCAACCCTGAATCCACCAAACCAGAGGAAATACTGACTACTGATGGCGTTTGTCACGCTTTGTACCGGGGGTGAAATATGCTGGAACCAAACTCAGGGTCCTACTTGCTACCTCTCAACTAGTCATTGGGAGGTCCAAGTAACTACTGCTCTCTTGATCTGAATCCTGAGTCACAGCATTCTTATTCACTGCTCGGCTCACATGAGCTCACGACTAGCCCAGGAAACAGCCCAGTATATCCAAGGCAGATTATCCATTAGTTACAGTGGCACAGTGCCTGGGGCCCACTGTACTTTTATGGACCCATGAAAATGATTTCATTTCTTTTAAAATCAGAAAAAAAAACCACTTAGGTTGAAGAAAATGTTTAAATGTATAATGTTAATATATTCCTCTTTATACAAAAACAGTGGAAATTATTATTATTTTAGTGGAGGAAGGGGTCCACGAAGGCAAAAGTACCTAGGGCCCACAAAAGTCATGGTGCATCATGAAGTGTATCAACTATTCCAGAAGATCCAAAGTCTAAAGGGTAGGATGGCCCATTAGAGAACCCATACTTCTTTTAACCAGGGGAATCCCTGGGAAAGCACAAATATCAATTCCCAGCAGGCGACAAGCCAAACACTTGGAACTCCAAGCAAGGCAAGGCTCCATCCTCTTTGCAAACAGCAAGAGGAAGTTCACCTATCAACTGCCATATTAAATAAACTGTGGAGTCAAAGACTGCCAGAGGGAAGCTTTTTATCAAGGCTGTAATGTCTCTGGTGAGTAAGACCAGAAATGTCTTGACATATAAATATTTATATATGACTTCATCAGATGAGACAGCCAATACTTAAGAGAAACAGGGGCACAGGCATGTATATGCGGACACAAAGAGACTTCAATAGGTACTGGTCTCTGGCCCAAAACCTCTTGCAAGGAATATTAGCATGCTGGGCGAGCCATTCAGACCCCTAGGGTCTGCCAAATCGTTGCCAGCTGGAGAAGCATGGACTTGGTGCAAAAGAGAGCATGCAGTGGACATATACGGCAAGCACTACTTATGGCAGTTAAGTCTAATTAGTAAACCTGGCTCTGATTCCTCCAGTGAGACAGCGCCCCATGGGGTAGTGGGAGGAGTGCTGGTTTCTATAGGACTAAATCTATTGTGAAAGTTCTAAATCCAGCAATGCATCTCAGCTTCCTTACCACTGTGGTTGGAGAAGCCCAACTTTAATGCCTGTAATCAAAAGGACTCTCTTAATCTCTTACAACCTTGGGCGGTGGGTGGGGGGAGCTCTTAAAACATCTGCTAGAGAAATCTCCCCTTCTGATCAGTTTCCCCTTTTCTTTCTCCAGTTTGTATCAGGATAGATGCTCTCAAGCCCTACCCTGACCACGGATGAATAGGTGTTACCTTGGTGGTGATTGTTGATATTCTAGCAACAAAGCCCCTCTTGCCCGGGTTTATCACCCCTGTCAAAACGTAATGGAGCCTGTTTTCTTTCCATTTAATTATTCTTCTGGGCCTTGAAGGGTTTTTTTCTTTTCAAGATTTCCTAATTAAAATGCAAATAAATACCTGAGGCAGAGGGCAATGATTCCCAAAGTGCATTGTACCATATGGTCACTGGTTTTTTGTTTTTTGTTTTTTTAAAAAGATTTGGGGGGCGCCTGGGTGGCACAGCGGTTAAGTGTCTGCCTTCGGCTCAGGGCGTGATCCCGGCGTTATGGGATCGAGCCCCACATCAGGCTCCTCCGCTATGAGCCTGCTTCTTCCTCTCCCACTCCCCCTGCTTGTGTTCCCTCTCTCGCTGGCTGTCTCTATCTCTGTCGAATAAATAAATAAAATCTTTAAAAAAAAAAGATTTGGTGTTCAAACAAATTTGGGGAACACTGGACTACACAAAATCAATCAGGTTTCTTTACAGAAGGCTTATGGGAGTTTTTTTTCTAAGAGGGGAATATACTATGTAATGCTACTAAACTTATTTGATCAAAGAACATTCGATCAGACTAGTATTACATATAACACACTTTGGGAAGTATGCTCTAAACTGATAGGAGCTAACATGATAGTGAGGACTGATTTGTTAGAGCCTTACCAATTGAATCCATAAGCTGAGATCCAGGATCTGAGAAAATCAGACCCCCAAAAAGAACTGATTTATCTGGGTATGGAGCTTAAAATGTTAATGTAGGGCGGAGCACAAGTGGACAAATGACTGGCACTGCATAGTAAAATGCATATATAACATAAGCTATTCCAGAAGGGCATTTGAGCAACCATGTCTAACACAAGAGCTAGCGGAGAGTAAGGCCCTAGGAAAATGGGACCCTGGACAGGCAAGTTATGGTAGATCTGGAGCATGAGGAGCCGCCAAGAAACATTAAATCCCACAGCCTGACCCAGTCATGACTCTGTCTACTTAGTTGCCTCTGAGGGTCTTCCTAAGCCAGTCCCTGCCCTCTGATCTATTTCTGGTAATAATGACTGGCAATCTAATAACCTGGATTTGATTGGCTTCATAGCCTAAATATTCACCTGAAACAGACCTTGTCTGCCACATTCGACACAGCTGCACACTCCTGCCTCAAACTATTCTCTTAACCTCTCTGAACCTATCCTCATCTAGCTCTCCATGGCTCTAAGAGTACCTGAGCTTCTCCTCCTACCCATTCCTTTAATGCAAATATCTCCTGCCATCTTCTCCTGCAGCAACTTCACACATGAACCCTTGGTGAGCTCATCTACTTGCCTGATTTTTACTTCCATTGTTTGCAAATTACTCCCAAATCGGTATCTCCATCCCAGACCTGTCTCCCAAGTTTTAGACCATGTATACCATTACCTTCTGGAGACTCCACTTAGGTATAGCAAGGCATTCCAACTTCAATATATCTAAACTCTGCTTCTCACCTTGGATTTCCCCACCTCAATGAATGGCCCTATCATTCACCTATACATGTCAGCCATAAACCTCAGAGTCGTCTAAGTCTTCCCCCTCCCTTGCTTATGGTAGGCAGAATTCTAAGAACAACCCTTGCCTTTGTATAATCTCCTCCCCTTGAGTGTGGTAGGAACCTGTGAGCACATCATTCCTTCAATTATGTTATGTTATATGGCAAAAAGGACTTTTCAGATGTGATTAAGTTTAGTAATCAGTTGACTTTGGGTCAATCAAAAGGAAAATCATCCAGGTGACAGCAATTTAATCACATTAGCCCTTTAAAAGCAGAAAGTTTGCTCTGGTGGCAAAAGGGGAAGTTAGAGAGATTCTAAGCATGAGAAGGATTTTCTGTACCCTTGTTGGCTTGAAGATGGAGAGAACTATGTGAGAAGGATGTCAGTAGCCTCTAGAAGCTGGACATGGCTCCCAGCTGACAATCAGCAAGGAAATGGGGACCTCAGACCAACAGATCCAAGGAACTTAATTCTGACAAAAACCTGAATGAACCTGGAACTGGATTCACCCCCAGAACCTCCAGATAAAAGCCTAGCCTATCTGATATCTTGACTTCAGTTTTGTGAGACCCTAATCAGAGAATCCAGTCAAGTCTGCTTTAACTCTGACCTACAGAACCGTGAGATAATAAATGGATTCTGTTTTAAGCTACTATGTTTGAGGGGATTTATTACATAGCAGTAGAAAACTAATATGTACCCAAATTCAATTAACCACAAAGCTCTCCAGTTTCTACCTCCCAAATATTTCTTGAATCTGTTCTCTCTTTCTCTATGTCCATTACTACTGCCCGGATTTAGATCCTTCTATTCTCCTTCCTGTACTATACCACACAGCCTCCCACTTGGTGTTCCTACTGGCCTTGTCTTCTTCTAATCCAAAGCAACAGAGTGACATACCCAAACTGCAAATCCGATTATGTTATTCTTCTGCTTAAAATCCTTCAGTGGTGGGGTGCCTGGGTGGCTCAGTTGGTTAAGTGGCTGACTTCAGCTCAGGTCATGATCTCAGGGTCCTGGGATGGAGCCCAGGGTCTGGCTCCTGCTCAGCAGGGAGTCTGCTTCTCCCTCTGCCCTTCCCTCTGTTCATGCTCTCTCTCAAATAAATAAATAACATCCAGAAGCAGTGGCTTCTAGCCCTACAGGATAACATCCAAGCTCTGTAACATAGTTGACAAGGTCGTTCCTGGATCTTGCTCTTGACTTCCTCTCAGCTGCATCTTCGGCCACATATGCCTTGCTGTTTATGCTGTAACACAGGGTTTCTCAGCCGTAGCACTACTGACCTTTTAGGTCAGATCATTCTTTGTTGTGGAGAGGTGTTCTGTACATTGTAAGATGCTTAGCAGCATCCCTGGCGCCTACCAACTAGCTGTTGATAGCACCCCTCCGATTCATGACAACAATAATATGTCTAGACATTGCCGAATGCCCCCTGGGGAGAAAACTGGCCTGGTTGAAGACCATGAGGGACCTTCTGTGGCTCCCTACACTCAAGCTGGCTTTTTTCATGACCTAATATCACAATATCTGGAAAGGGTAGGGTTTATGGTATCAAGAATAAAAGTATTCTAAATCTAGGAAAAATAGACTGGGATTCAGGAATCCCATTTCATATACCTTTTTAAAGGTAAGTAACTTTGGTGGTTTGGGGATAGTCTGTGACCCTTGGTACTAGAAGTCCCCTCTGTTTAGAAAGCATCTTTGATTCTGGAGAATTAGAAGGGCCAGGAAGGGACTAAGATAAAAAGAAAAAAGAAATGACTTCTTTGTATTTACTCTAGATTTAAGAAAACTTACAAAAAAGACATCCATGTTTCCTTCCGTATTGTTTAGGCAAGAACTGTGGGCCAAATCTCTACACAGAAAGAGTGAATTTGTTTGAAGCATCCCTTGAGGCACACATTTTAGAAACATGGTCTTCGTGGTAAGGGGACAGGAGAAACCTCCAAACCCAAGAATCCCATTATTAGGTATATATTCGAGAGAAATGAAAATGTATGTCCACAAAGTTATACACAAATGTTCATAGAAGCATTATTAATAATAGCCCAAAGAAGGAAGCAACTCAAATATTCATCAACGAATGAATGGATGAATGTGGTAGATCCATACAATGGAATGTTATTCATTCATAAAAAGGAATGAAGTCTGGATACATGCTACAACATGGTTGGGCCCTGAAAACATATGCTGAGTGAAAGAAGCCAGTCACAAAAAAACTACATATTGCATGACTTGTTTATATTAAATGTCCAGAAAAGGAAAATCTAGAGATACAGAAAATAGATTAAAGATTGCTTAGGGCTAGGGGGGATATGGGGTAGGAGGTGGTAGCTAAAAGGTACAGGATTTTTTTTAGGTGATAAAAATGTTTTAAAATTAACTGTAGTGATGGTAGTGATGGTCGCACATATCTATGAATATATTAACAATCATGAATTGTACACTTTGAGTGGGTGAAGTATATCTCAATTAAACTATTACTGAAAAAAGTAACCCAAGCAATTCAGGGTGCTTCCCTACATCCCTTGCCCCAGTCCTGCTTAGCACTACCCTAAAGAAATAAGACATGGGACAAGCAAGTTTGGATGAGTCTGGGATGAGAACATCAGTAGTCTAGAGCGTGGGGGGGGACACTGCCAAGGAATAATCGTTCCTTTTAACATCTTTTATCAAGCCCTCTTGGTTTTTTTCTACTTATGAGTCTTAGCCAGCCTCATTGCTATAGCAGTGGCCTTGGAGTGAGTTAGTATTTAAAAAAAAATAAATTAAATTAAAAACTGTCTCTTATTTTCTACAAATGGTGCTGGAAAAATTAGATATAGGTTTGCCCCTAACACACAAACCAAAAATGAACCTTGACCCTTACCTCACACCATACACAAAACTGAACTCAAAATGGATCAGGTACCTAAATATAAAAGATAAAACTATGAAACTTCTAAAAGAAAACATGGGAGAAAATTTTGAGGACCTTGTGTTAGGTAAAGAGTTATTAGCTATGATACCAATGCATACTACATAAAAGAAAAATTAATAAATTAGACTTCATCAAAATGGAACAAATGCTCTTATAAAGTTAAGAGAGTCATTCAAAAGATCAAAAGACATGCTACAGACTAGGAGAAAACACTTGCAAATTGCATATGTAATAAAGGACCTGTATCCCGAATATATAAAGAATTCTTATAACTCAATAATAAGGAAACAGATAATTCAACTTAAAAATAGGCAAAGGATTGAAATAGACATTTTCCCAAAGAATACAAATACAAAATACAAATGTCCATTAAACATGTGAAAACATATTTGATATCATTAGTTATTAGGGAAATTCAAATGGAAACCACAATGAGATACCACTTCACACCTACCAGGATGACCCTAAAAAAAAGGTAGACAATAGCCAGCATTGTTGGCAAGGATGTGGAAAAACTGGAATTCTCATTCATTGATGATAAGGATATAAAATGGTGACATTACTTCAAAAAACGTGTTGGCAGTTTCTTAAAATTTTAAACATACAACCCAGCAATAACACTCCTAGGTATTTACCCAAGAAAAATGAAGGCCACATAAAAAGCTGAACATGAATGTTCACAGCAGCATCATTCATAATAACCAGAAGGTGGAAACAACCCAAATGTCCATCAACTAATGAATTAATAAATAAAATGGGATATATTCATACAATGGAATATTACTCAGTCATAACAAGGAACGGAGTACTGTTATGATACGACAGGATGAAACTTGAAAACATGCTAAGAAGTAAACCACAATAAATCACTTCATTGTATGATTCCATTTATATTAAATGTCCAGAATGGGCAAATCTGCAGAGATAGAAAGTAGATAAGAGATTGCCTAGGGATGGGACAATTGGGAACTGGAGCATGATGTCCACAGGGAGCACTGTGTGTGTGTGCGTGTGTGTGTGTGCGTGCGCGTGTGCGTGTGGTGATGAGATGACAGGGTTCTAAAATTGACTGTGATGACAGATGCACAACTCTGTGAATGTGCTAAAAGCCACTGGATTGTACACTTAAAATGGGCAAATTGTATGGTATTGGAATTATATCTCATGAAGCTTATTTTCAACACTATATTTGGAGACAGTGCTTTTCTTGCCACTTTGAGGGAATGACAACAATGAGAAGGATGAAAAGAGTGAGGGACAGGAGGCTAGTTACTTCAAAGGCTGGCCATAGAATGGTCTGCATCCCTGGATCAATCCACACTGGATGATCCTCAGTTTACTCAAGAAATAGCTCTGATGCTGACTTCCCTTATTGGCATGATCTTTCCCAGCATTGAAAATGGCACCACGGTGGTGGAGACACCTTAATAATGGCACTGTCAACCCCTGTCACAGTTTTGGCAGGCTGGCTTGTCGCTTGTTTCGTTTTATGATTCCTCCACCCTCTACTCCTCATATCATCCACTGGAAAGAAAAAGAGGTCAAAGCAAAATGATAAGTTTGAAAATATTCCTTGGTCATGCCATCACAGAAGTCTCAAGAAAGATCTGAACATAAGAATGATGCAAATACTATAGGGACCCTCCTAGGAAACAACATACCCACTCAAGTGAGTACTTCACCACATTGGAGATCTTGGGAGCCCAGAGAATTGAAGGGCATTGAGAAGACTAGTGGCTTGGTGAAAAATACCTAGACAGAAACAACACCGTGAGATAAATACTCTGTTCTCATGGAGCTAGAAGTACTCTTAAAGGTCATGTACTTATCTCAAAACCTAAGGCCTGGAGAAGAGATGTGATTGACCCTATATCACATAGTGGAGAACTGAGTGACTACTAGAACTCAGGTCTCTGAATCCCAGTTTAGGGCTCTTTGCATTGGCTGAGTGTTGGATATCGACAGACTAGTCAGTGCAGGAGACTGGAATTCTGTGCCAAAGCTTTCAAATGAAATGGCCAAGCCCCAACTCTTCACTGCTCAGAGCCAAGAGCATCTCATCAACAATAAAACTCTAAGAGGATAAATTACTGAAGAAATAACCAATTGCCAGGCTACGCTTAGTCCTTTCTTTCCTGAAGGATGGCATATTTGATGTTTGGTTACCTCCGTCGCAGTCCCTCTTTTAAAGCACAGAATCTATCTCAGTGTGAGACACCTTGAGGTATACACTATATATGGCAAGGTTGTTTGCAAACTGTCTCCTTTCACAGAGCCTGGCCTGGCTTCCCATCTTTGCTCTTTTCCATTTCGGGCTCAAGCCAATCTTCTCAAAACCTGTCTTCAGGAATTGAATCTGTGGAAGGTTGGGGAAGGGGGGATCTTTTGGTAAGACAAACATCACCTTTCCAGCCTTGATTGGCTCAAGAGAAGGTCAATGGTAAATGACCTCCCTCTTGGGGCATAATTTATGGCCACGTGGCCTTTTCTATTGAGCCCAATTTTGGCCGAAAGGGTCATAACATTAGGAGGAGGGAGAGGTTGGCTCTGGGAGAGCCGGAATATAAGTAAGACCAGATGTGGCTGGAGGGAGCAGAGATGATGGAGGGCAGGGGAGAGAAAAACTGGCTACACAGGCAAAGTAAAGACACATTCACCTTGGGAAATGCACTCAACATTTTCAAGGTTTAATCCAACTTGTCTTCCTGTATTTCCTGTGATTACCTTTGTGCTTGCAGCACCCAGTTATTTAGTAGAGCAAGATGGAGCAAGTTTTTTCTGGACTACTTAACAGCCACTCAAACATCCTCTGTGCTCTCATTTTTCCTATTTCATCATCTTATGGTTCAAAACATTTCTTAAAACTCCTGTTCTAGCTTCCAAGGCTATGGGTAATCTTGGAATCAGCTTTAAACCCTTTCATGTTATTCTGAGACGAGACCTACAATTCCTGGTCCAAGTAGTTGGTACTAGAAGGACCGAGACCGAGACACGAAATGAATTCATCCAGTTGAAAACTGGCCTAACAAAGCTAACACACATACTAAAGGCCATACTTATCCCTTAGGCATGTGTCTTGAGGCAATGATAAATCTTTGACTGCACAGACCTTGAATGTGGACAAAACCGAGACCAGAGTGCCAATATGTGTAGCATGAATATGGATGGTGTGCGGACCAGCTGCACCCCTGTTTAAGATGCCAAAAAGCTTGGAGTCTATTATTAAAGCTCTGCATCTCTAATGGAAGCATGCTTTGTGCTTTATAGAAATGAATTTAAGGTTAGACTACGGAGCTACTACTACCAAGTGAACCAGAAATTTGGGTTCTAGTTTTTATGTACCCATGATCTTAAGCATAAATGTGTGGCTTGCTTATAGAAATTAATATTTGGTTAATTTTGTCAACACACTGCAACAACCACTCCAGCTGTCAAAGAATCAAAAGAGCAATCTCACTGGAGAGTTCACCAATATGCATCATTGTCTAAACCTTCATATCTTCCCTGATCTCCTAGAAATCCCTTACAGCCCACGGGAGTAGCAAGGGCCCTGCCAACTACTCCTTATTTCATTAGCAGCTTCTTACTGAGGTGAGGAATAAATTAGAACCCCTCTGTAGTAATGACGGTTAGTCTCCCTGTCTACACAGACCACAAATATCTCAGAGGCAATGGGTGAGGAAATCTGTCTTCCATACTGGCAAAACTTAAGCCCTAAAAAGATCAAGGGCTCCAAAAGCCATCCAAACAAAATAAAAACAGGGAGAAAGAGACGACAGCCTTGTCTGCAGATTTCCTGTCAATCAGCGTAAGCCAATCAATCAAATGGTACACACAAGGACAGAAGCAACAGTAAATCTGGAATCATCAACTGGGCTGTTTGAACCGATCATTACTCAAACAATGGGGGAGAAAACCACGTGATTTTTGTCTATTGGGGATCCAGTCAGAGCAAGGCCGAAACCAAGTGATGGTCTTGATTTCATGATTAAAATGTTCCATAACAAAGAGCCTTGACCATACATTGTCCTTTCTGCCTGGTGCCACATTTAGCCAAAGTCAGACATGATATATCTAAGCAAGTCCAAGCCATTACAACACATGTGCCTTCAGCCTGCACGGAGGAAGATCATATTCCCAAGCAGTAAGAATACCCACCAGTAATCAAAGTGACTGACAGGTGTTAACATTAGAGCTGTCATCACCAGAATTGGGGAATGGGCTGGGCTCCAAAATTCTGAGTTTGGCTAACTTTCAGTATACTCAGCATCTATTTTGTAATTAGTAGGTTTGTCCCTGTACCCCCAAATTTTGTTATTTAATGTCCTTGCTGTAACCGCACAACAATGTTTGATTTGTGGGTTACCCCATGCATACCAATCTTACCAGTGAGGTTAGGGTAGTTAGTTCCTAATCATTCAGCATCTTCTGTAAACAACATTTCCTCGTGTGCTCTGGAGAATATATATATGTATAGTCCATAAAAAATGTTTGTGGTTAAATAAAATTGGGAAATCCTGGGTCTAAATTAAATGGGTTTCCTTTCTGCAGGACTTCTCAGAACATTTAATATGCCAACGAGCACTGTGAATCTCTAAGAAAGGCATATAATTTGCAGCATTTCACCACATTATTTGACCACAGAACCCTTTTATGAAAAGATGCTGGGGAGCAGGAAATGGGGACAATTTTTAGAATATACTCTGGGAAATGTTGTCTTAAAACTCTGCCCCCCAGGTGTAATACATATTCCTTTGGAAGCCTCCTATCTTTTCTGATAGAGTAAGGAGAGTGTTTGGGGTACTGAGAGCAGAGGGCTTCTCGGGACATCTCAGAACATCTACCTGAGCCATGTGAGAATCTCTTTATGTCAGTCCATTCAATCAACAATCATTTATAGAGATTCCACAACATATCAGGAGCTGAGTATTAAAAAAAAGTCAAGACTGCTTTAACTTTGCACGGTGAAGAACAGAGAAGTTCAGAGAGATCACATGATATTTGAAACAGGCCTTAAAAGATAACCCCCAGGGGTCCAAGTAGGCAGAAAGAAACATTTTATTTTTTTTAGGGAGGGATGTGGGGCAGAGGGAGGGGAAGAGGGGGAATCTTAAGCAGGCTCCACGCCCAGTACAGAGCCCAACATAGGGCTCTGTCTGAGATCATGACCTGAGCTGAAATCAGGAGTCAGACTCTTAACGGACTGAGCCATCCAGGTGCCCCCAGAGGGAGACATTTTAAAGAGAATGGGCTGTGTAGAGAGGCACACATGCCTGCCAAGGCATTGTTCTCCTCCCCTGAGCACTGCCCCCCAATGTTTCTGTATACGCACTATGTCATACACTGACATTTTGTAATGTGTTCCCCAAAGAAATGGAAGCCAATGCTTGAAGGAATTGGAGATAACATGCTGTTCTGTGTGGCCTGCTGTAGGATGAAAATCCACCCATCACTGGACTGGGAGATTGCTTACCTGGGAGGTAGGGGTGTCACTTCATTTATCACTAAATGACAAAGTGTGGTATGTCTCCACAAAACGTTGGAAATTCATGCTAAGAATGATGGCGGTAAAGTGGAGGGGAAAGAGCTATCATTTATTGATATATATGTAAATTGCCTAGCAATTGTCTCATTTAATGATGAATTGTATGCATACATATTTACATCTTGTGTTTCAATTTATGGAATGCTTTCATATCCATTATTTCTTTGGATCTTCGGGAGAGTCCTGTGAGCCTGAGTAGGGCAGGTGTGATCAGCCCCTTTGTACAGAGAAGCAGGAGGCTTCGGATAGTGAAGTGATTAGCCCAAGGTCACATAGTAAGTTGCAATATTAAAACTAGAAACCAAGTCTTCTGATGCCCAGTCTTATGTCTCTGATTTGTGTTTGTCATGCATTGCTTCAAGAGGCTGAAGGTATAAAGAAGTGGACTTATGCCCAATATAAGGAGAATCTTTCTAAAACTCACAACTTTTCAACAGTGGAATAGGCTGTCTTATGAAATTAAAATGGTGGTAGAGTATATCCTTGCCATAGGTGGGAGATTAAATGTCATGGCTTCTCAGGTCCCTGTCAATGCTAAGATCCAGTGGTCCCAAAATTTCTAGGTTCTATTTCTCCAAGATGAGGTTTCCAGTGATTAAGCCTGTTCCTGGGAAGCTCCTATTGATTATGTGCCTGGTCCTCAGGAAAGAGATACTCTTTGAGAGATGCTTGGGAGTTGGGGCTTTTCCCATTGCAGGTAAACTCATTGCTTTGGTACAACAAACACAGATCACATACAACCAATGCTTCCAGGTGTCGCTCAGATCACAAAATGAGGAACAGATAAAGGTCACAAATTTAGAAAAGTTCCCACATACATGAGTTTGAGTTTTACCAGAAAAATAAAATCTGGACGCACACGGTATATATCAGAAATTGCGGGATGAGCCATTGTTCTGCATTTGAACACTCATCAGTCACTCTGATGTATAGTGAGTCTGCTTCTTTAGAATCTATCTAGTTGTTCAAACACCAAAGGTATTTTAAGGGGTAGAAAGTATGGACTGATAATAATCCGCAGTTGTCTTCTCTGATGAGGGACCAGGATTCCCTTTAGAGCCAACAGAACCAGCCACTGTTCCAATTCCTTTGGAACGTATTTTGTCATACATTTACAGCTCCCTATGCTCAAGAGAATGGTGCATCTGTCTGATGGAGACGCCTGGCTGCATTCTTTCCCAGATATTAATATAGGTGGCACTTTAGTAGCATAACCAATGACATGAAGAACCTGATTTGGAGAGGAACAGATGGCAGCATCTTTCTTGGGCTAATTTTAGGATCCTGAAATAGTCCCTTTCTCACACAAAACCATCAGTGGAACCAAATTAAGACAGTTATGTCACATGGAAAATGGGGAAAGAAAAAACGTGGTCTAGCGTGAGGCAAAGACAACGAACCAGACACTTCAAGGCTTCCCCTGTATCTGAGTCCTCTCACAGACTATGAGGGGTTACTTCAAACTCTTTTCACCAGAAAGGATGCTGAACACCAACACGAGGCTGCCTAAGAAGAAAGGAGCCGGCAAATCTCATTTTGAGTCACGTGCTTCGAAAGATCAAGGTTGCATCACATAATAGTTACATTGATATTCTTAAGAATGTGTAGGACCTAGGTTCTAGGTCCTCTGCTTAGCAGATCAGAAAGCTGAGGCTAAGTGACCATCCGACTTGATAAGATGGAGGCAGACTGAATTTCAAAGCCTCAGATGTCTGGTCCATTGCCTGGTCTGCTGAAAAGACCTGTCTTCCCAGTGAGACCGAAAATCTCAGGTAGGGATGATGAGAGGTGAAGGGAGAGTCCTCCAACCAGAAATGATGCCTGAGGCACAGGGTGGGCATCCAGGTATTCGAACAACTGAGAAGAGTACTTTGAAAAAAAAAGTACTGACCTGTTTTCCATCCAGAGTGTAGAGTTTTTTGACAACCCCGGTCTCCAGCTTGATGGCTTCAGTGATATCAGTGAGGACTTGCTCAAAAGAGTGGGCTGTCTTCTTGTTCAGAAGCACACGTACGGCCTTCCGAGGCTTCACGCCACTGCGGATGATGGTCACCAGCTTGGGGCGCACGAAGTCCTTGTTCTCTCTGGCCTGGGCACTATTGCTGCTAGCCAGGGACTGGGGGGCTTTCATATTGGCTGATGTCTTCACATTGACAGACCAGTTGGGATTGACGTTCTTGGTGTACTCCACCTTTTTAAAGAAGTTGTCTGAGGAACAAACATAGCTTTCCCCTAAGGGAAGAAATAAGAAGTCATTAGTTGAATAGCAGATGTATGGACTATTCTAACCAAACTAACGCACACTGACCTTGGAGTCGGACTTTTGGAGATATGGTGATAATAACCAGCTGTAGGCTCAATTTCTAATTGGGCTCTCTCTCTAACAACTCAGCTCATTCAAATTCAAGGGCAAGTCATCAGCAAAACATTCTTCATTATAATGGCATACCTAAGTTGACAAATCCTCTAAAGTTAAGGGTTTCAAGGACAATGAACACATCTAAATATAATCTAACAAGCCGGGTTCCTCAAGCTTCATAGGATTTTACTGCGATTGAAATGCCTATGTCAATTTCTCGGATGTTTGTTAATATCTAGGGGGCATTACTGGAGTGTTTTTAACATGTCTCTGTTTCTTAATGTTCCTGTCCTGTTTCTGAACTCACAGCCCCATTCCATCGTTATAGTATAAACCAAGGAGAACTTTCACAATGAATACAGTTTAGTCCAAGTTAAAGTGACCCAAGTGTCCTTGCATATTGGGCATAGAGTACATACTTGTCAAGAAGCCAGATTGTCCTTTGCACAGAGTATGTGACTAAGCAGTAGATTACTGAAATGTGAAATGTGGGTGTTGAATATGTGTGTGTGTGTGTGTGTGTGTGTGTGTGTGTAGTTGTGTCTTCTATTGCTCACCCCCACACCCAAGTGGAAAAACTGTCTAAATAACAACATGCGTGCACACACACACACGCACACACACGCACACATACTGTTGCTTGTGTTTGCAAATCTAGCCGTTCCTTGAGAAATACTTTGCCTTGTTTCCACCACCCACCCCTAGGATCTTTCCATTTTCCTAAGCGCTACACACTCGATCTGTGTGTTCAAGGCCATCTTTTCCAAGGCTCACCCTTGGCTGCCACAAGTAATGAGGTGGAGATGTGAGAATACATCATACAGCCAGATTTATAAATTGGAGGAATCTAGCATAATTTTCACATTTACCTTGGGCTAGAGGAAATGACTAATACAGCGGAAGAAACACGGGGGCCAGAGGCAAGGGGCAGCGGGTGGGGGGGATTAGACACCTGGGACTAGAAGCTGGAGAAAAGAGGAAGAGAGGTAGTCTCAGCCTGGGGGGGAGAGTATTGGAAAAGGCTGCATTTGTTGTGTAAAACACGTTAGCCTCAAGGTATACAGAAGTTCATCCGGAGGTCGAGCTGCAGAAAACTAGAGTGAGTTAATCGGGCTTAACTCATCAGTAATAACTCTAAATAAATAAGTCAACCCTGGCCAGGGCAAAGAAAGCATTAAACACAATTATAGTCTGATGACTCTTCCTTTGGTCTCAGCAGGAGAACCACGCAGGGACTTTCAGAAACACCGGGTTGATAATTCACTCTTTTTGCAAATATTGATTGCTTTGCTGTAGCACCAAATCCTTTAAATCATGTTAATTAATAAATTTCTCAGTGCGGAGAGAAGACTCAGTCAGATTCTCAAGGGCATTTTTGAGGACATTTATGCGTATGTGTGAAGGGGAAGGGTGAGAGGCTTCCAACACTGCCCTGAGTCCCAGAGGCTGTCTTCTGCCTTGACAGGGGGACCAGGAGACAGTTTGTAGGTAAACATGGGCATCTTCTCCCACTTGGTACACACGCGCACACACACTCAAAGACCCCCAGGATAGAGTAGTCAAAGAACTCAACCAAAAGAAACCCTAATTTCTCTGGCTCCCTTGCTGGCTAATCCAACCTAACCCAAGTGATTAGAGGCTAGGGTCTTTAGTTTGTGACTTCAAAGGGTGAAGGAGCCCTTTCAATTCCCCCATCTAGTCAGAGCCAATATCCCCCACAGCCTAGAGATGACCCCTCGCCTTAGCGCTCCACCAGATTCACGGGTACCTTCCAAGAGGTTAGTGCCTTTGAGTCAAATGTTTTACATAACTTGTCAAGTACTTTAAAACTCTGACAACTGGTGGTGTAGAAATGTGTGAGGCTATATATTTATGATTTCACTCATCTACAGTCTCCCCTGGAGAGTCAGCTGTGTAGCCCTATTAGGACTCTGGACTTATTTTGCTCCCATGTCTTAAACCTCTTAAGCCTCTGAACTATGAGTATGATTAACCACCCCCAGATGAAAATGAACATGATGGTAGACAGCTATAGTATCATATGGCACCAAGAACTTTCCAGAGGGCCCAGCTCTTGGCCAAATCTATGTTGAGCACCTTCCAACAGTACATTTTAGTCTCTCCACTCTCTCCTTTTGGCCCCAATATGGAGTAATGGAAAAAGAACAGCTGACGTGATGTCAGTCAGAATGGGGTCTCCAATACCTAGTTGTGTGCCCTTGGGCAAGTTACTTAACCTCCCTTGGCTTCAGTTGCTTGTCTGCGAAGTGGGAATGATAGTAACAGTACCTACCTCATAAGGTTGGAGCGAGACACAAATCAGATGGTGGATATAAAGTGCTGAGCCCAGAGCCTGATGCATGGTAAGCACTTGATAAGTTCCACCTCTCGTTATCATTAAAGCCCTAATCTGAAGAAACAGAGAGGGAACAAGAAAGAAAGAGCAAAGAGTAAAGGAGGAAGAAAGGGCTGAGAGAAGGAAAGGAAAGGAAAGGAAAGGAAAGGAAAGGAAAGGAAAGGAAAGGAAAGGAAAGGAAGGAGTGAAATGAAAAGAGAAGGAACAAAAGCCCAAGGAAAGAAAAAAGAAAGAAGCAAGGGCAGCCATCTTGGAACTGAGCTATGATCGTTACATAACATGACCACTGCCCAGGTCTCGTGCCTTAAAGATAACGATTTCCTGCTGGTTAAGAGGTGTCCAGTTGCTGAAAATGCCACACGCAGGAGCTTTATGGTTAACACCCAGCGAAGCCACTTGCTGCCCCTGCTGATGCACACTGAGGGCAAGATATTTTATAACACTTTATTTTTTCTATGGCAGTTCTAGGTTCACAGAAAAATTAAGGGGGAAGGTACAGATATTTCCCACACAACCCCTGTCCCCACACATGCATAGCCACCCCCGTAAACAAACATCCCCTTCCAGAGGGCAGGATATTTATGGCGGTTGAAGGAGGCAGCTTGGGGAGTCAGACAGATCTGAATTCCAGTCCCAATCAGGCCTTTATGAGTGGTGTGACATCAGGCAAATCACTTAATCTCTGAGTCTCAGCTTTTCCATCTATAAATTGAAGGTATTACACTAGGTGACATCTCAGTCCCCTTCCAGCCCTAAAGGTCTATAAGAAGGAATTTGCTTCTCTTTTCCATCCCCACAAAGCTGTAGGAGGTAAAGTTGTTATGGTCACTAAATGTTAAAGAAATAGGGGCTCACTACTGAGGACTCTCCACTTGTACTACTGGAAAGACATCAAATGTGTTACTTCTTTAGACCAAGGCTTCCTCGTTCTGATTTTGCAAACCTCTGCAGTGTCTGCTGCCAGAGCTCGGTGCTTCCTGCACGCCCAGCTGCCTGGCACTTGGAGCTGGATGAGGTGTGCTGCACCTTTACACAGCTGGGTTCCCACCCTGCCGCAGCTTCCAGGGGCCATTTCCCACCCATTGAGAGTCTAGAAGGCAAGCTGGCTTCAGCGCCAAAGAAGGTGACAATTTGCTGGAACTGACAACCTGCTTCAGGATGAGGAGGTAAGGAAATGAAGTCATGGAAGCACAGCTGAAGGGGCAGGAAGGGAGCAAGCTGCGGGCTCAAGATGATCTAATGTCTACCTCCCTTCACTTTCAGGAGGACCCCATTTTCAAAAACATTAAGTGCATTCATGTTTCCTCAGAGCAGAAACACTTCTGCCTGGGCTTTCTCCTCTTTGCCAGAGCTTCCTCACTCAAGATGGAAAATATTAAATGTTACTTTATTGTATCACCATATCTATTAATGATGCATCTGTCTCCCAGGTATCTTTAAATGCTTCTCTTTGGCGATGTGCCTGCTTTAATAGCTAGAGGATAAATTAGTGAGAAAGTGGTTTCATCTCATCTCATCTCAAATGAGCTATGGCAAAGGAACGGGATCATAACTAGGGTCGCCATTCAACTCAGATTTTCCAACAAGACTGTCCCAATTGGAAATATTCTGTCCTGTGGTCCACGTAATAATGCTCAAAACAACAGCCCTAAGATTGACCTGGGTACTCACAAACAAGGAAGTGCAGACAGGAATTGGGCAGGAAGGGAAGGAGAATGACTTAGTGTTGGAAGACTCAGCAAGACAAAAGGAAAAGTCAGTGGTGGGTTTCATTCATTGACCCACTGGGAATATGACTAATACATATATGACCACAGCCTTCATGGCTTTGCTAAGACTCTGTGTAACCAAGGAGTGTGGGAAAGCTGACATAAATAAACCGATTTGGGCCCAAAACATTCCCCTTGTGACTTTCAGTATCTAGCAGGCAGGAGACTAGAGGTATTAGACAAGGAGTATCACAGGCCAGAGTGATTTTTTTTTCTATTTCATTTTCTTTTAGTCTAAATATTTAACAATGTGGCCATTTGGAAATAGTATGTTCTATGCTCTATCATTCCCTTAAGATCTACAAAACAAAAAAGCAAACACAAGAACAAGGCCTTCTGCACTCCTAGGAACTCCCGCCACTGTAGTTTTCTGAAAGGGACCATCAAGATCACCTAATCTGGTATTTCTCAAGTTTAAGTGCTCGTAAGAATCACCTGGGAAGATTTATAAAAAGACAGATTCTGGCTCCCTAGCCTTAGAGATTCTGATTCCATAGATCTGGGGTGTGACCTAGGAATTGATATTTTTCCAAATCTCTGAAAGTTTCTGAAAGGCAATCAGGTGTGGGAACTTCTGGCCCTCCCAATCCCTCACTAGCATCATCATTATCATATTACTTTTTTTACATCATTAACAATAATACCTTGTAGCTGTAGTTTTACCTTGTCAATGGGTTTTATATCTATTATTTCATTATATCCTCCCAACCACCCTGACAGATAAAGAAGGCAGGTGTTACTAGTCTCTTTCTACAGATAAGAATATTACAACAGAGACTCAAGGTGTTCCATGCATGCACTGGAATGTTATTCCTCCATAAAAGGGAACAAAGTGCCGATACAAAGTACAACACAGACAACCCTTCAAAACATTTTTCTAAGGGAAAGAAGCCTGTCACAAAAGACCACACAGTGTATGATTCAGTTTATATAAAACTTCCATAATAGGCAAATCTGTAGAGACATAAAGTAGGTAAGCTATTGCCTAGGGTTGGAGACAATGAGGGAAATGGGCAGTGACAGCCAATTGGTACAGGGTTCCTTTTGGGGATGAACAAGATGATCTAACATTGGATTATGATGCTAGTTGTACCACTTGGTAAATTTTCTAAAAATCATTGAATTGTACACTTCAATGGATGATATTTACATTATGCAAATTACACCTTAAAATGGTTGTTTTCTTCAAAAATGCTGTTTTAAAAAAGAGAAGGTTATTCACAGAGGTGATAAGGACAGACCTATGGTCATGTGGCTAACCAGCTATAAACGAGGATAACTCAACAGTCATAGATACCCTTTACTGAGTGGTACTGTATGCCAGAAATAATAGTAAATACTTCATACTCATTGTCTTATTGAATCCTCAAAGCAATTATTCCCACTTTACGGATGAAAAACTGAGACTCGGGGAGTCTAAACGGTTTCCCCAAGGTCACACGAGCTAGCAGGTGGCAGATCTTGGACTGGCAACAAATCCCATTCCAAAGACTTCTTTTCCTGTGATAACCTTCTGCCTCTATGACTAGAACCCACTGCCTCTTACTCTTCACCAGGGCTCTTTCCAAACTTCTCCAGTGTGAAGTCTCTTGGAGAGCAATGTGTACGAATGTTTTTAATCTTTCAGGCAACCTCTTCCAATGGTGAACAAAGTGAGGGACTTCTGTCCTTCATTCCTAGAAGAGTCATTCCAAAGGACAAAACAGGAGAGAAAAGACCTTTTTCCTCTTTATCTGCCTTATCTCAGTGCCCTTTCCCATCTGACTCGGCAGAAGTGGGAAGACTGGTCACTTTCCTCAACACTATCCTAGAGACACCCCAGAATTTCCTTGACTGCATGGGCAGTACTCAGGACTGGGAGGGGCTTGAGGCCCACTGCAGCTTGTGCTTGTAGATGATATGTGAATAAATGCAACTGAACCTTATTTACATTCTGCATAACCCGGGAAGTACCACCATGCACCCAGGGGAGGAATCCAATCTAGCAGGACTCAAAAGGGTCAGGAGAAAGAGTGCAGTCTTCAAAATTGCATCTATTATCTATGTTGAACTGAGATTATCACAAAAAACACACACACACACACACACACACACACACACATCCAGGAAGATAAATCAATATCAAGGGCTTGTCCTTGAGCAAGGTATGTTAAAAAATGGACTTGTGGGGGGAAATGTGTGCATGATACTTCTCTTATATCAGACACAAGAACATTCTAATTCTTACTCCGAATACAATGTCCCCGGGTCCAGAATTCTGTCCTGTCATCTGTCACGCTCTTTAAAAAATCACAGCTTGGGGAAATGAGGACACACTGGGTGATTCAAGGTGCTTTGTTTGTGACAATTATTACAGAGACATCCCTCAAATTCACCCGAGATATGGATTTCACGGTGATGAAAGACACACACCCTATCAATTACTCTGTTGGACAGCTCCCTCAATCTCACTCGAAGTCCATCCAGTTTGCCCTGACTCTCCTTCAAGACATGGGCTAGGATAGTCAATCCTTCAATGTGCAGAAAAACCTAGGATTAACCTCTGCCTGGCCATCCAGCACTCAATCCAATAGTCTAAGCCTTCTCAGCGTTGTTTTTCAAGGTCAGTTATGTGGAAAAACCTCAGGCTTGAGCCCTGAGACCCAGATCCAGTAGCCATAAGGACACTGTCGCTTATAAGTAACTGGCCCCAAATCACTTGACCTGACCTGAGAAACAGCAGCTAAGTGTGAGAACGTGGTCTTGTGCAAGGGAAGCCCTCATGCTCCTTTGTCTAAGAGCACAAGAAACCTAGAAGCAGTAAAGCGGAGGCAGGGCACTCCCACACCAAGTCATTTAATGTGCTGATTCCCATTCCCTGTTGGCTGTTTCATAATTTGGTTTCCCGAGAGATCCGCCTGCTCTAAACTCACCTGTGCTCAGGGAATGGAAGGGGGGAGGAGGTAGGGCTAGAGAGTCGGGGAGAGGACTGGGGGAGGGCCATTTGCCTTATCAGTTGGTTACATGTCATAGCCACTTGAGAGTGGGCATAGGGAGGCATCCACAATATGACTGACTTGACAAAGTAAAATACTTAGCACGTGTCCCAAGATCTATTTTCTAAATAACCACAAAAAAGGCATCGTGGACGAGCGGGCTTTGGTAAGAGCTGAGACTTCCCTTCTTTTTGAGTGGGTACACAGATTTTTGGGTTTTCAACAACCTTGTCATAACATTCAGTTGTAATACCAAAGTCTAGAGAGGCTTTAAAGGGATTTAGGTACAGTGAGTCGGTTCCTATTCTAATAGGAAGAGTCTTTATTAAAATACCAGACATACCTCCAGCTTCCTTTGGTATTTCTCTCAATGACCTCAGCCTTAGGGACACACCCTGGAGTGGGCTTTTTAGAAGCGACAGCTGAGCAGTGACCACTTACCTAAAAGTATAGTCCTTTGTGAATATGACCATGAAGTCCTGCTTTTAAGGGGCATATGTCGAGGCGTTGCCTTGCACAAATAGTCTCTCAGCAGTTCAAAGGATATTTGGCTATCTTTCTGTGAACCCAACCAAAGTTCCTTCCTCATTTTAAAGCCCTAATGAGTTCGTGGTCTGCCTCAGTAATGCTACTTAGAATGAATTATGAACAAGATCGAGAGTAAGTGACACAATTCAGATGTTCCTTTGTACACCCTGGCAGACAAGCACAATGCATTGTCACCACCATCCACGCTCCAACGCCAGCAGAGACTGAAAGCCATGAAGGATAATGGCTAACGGCCCCATCAGTGCCTATAGACTCAGCAGTCGCAGCATCAAGCTGGTGCTCTGACAAATCGATCCCCGAATTTTTTTTCAGGGTACTCCAAGAAATGTAAGCACGGCCAAGGGTGCCACCCCCCCACCGGGAGCCACCACCCTTACATTACCTTCCTCCAGTTCATCCATGCTTCCGATTTTCCTGGATCCATCAATGGTGTAAATGTAACGCACTCCCTGAGGCAGGTTGATGTTGTCAGACAGAGATCGCGTCAGGTCAGCCAGCAAGGCGTCGAAGCTGCGAAAACGGTCAGAGGACACAGCGTACACAATCCCCTTGAAGTAGCGGTCCCCATTGCGGTAGAAACGTACCTTCTTGGCTTTCTTCTCATTGCTCAGTGCCTGCAAGGTTCTGGTTCTGTAGAAACTACAATGGGCGCTGTGAGTGGGGCTGGGCAGCCCATTCATTCGTGAGCCTCGCATGTTCCTGGATGTCTTATCTCTTTCGTCAAAATGTCCAAAATCAAGTTCCATATTTTGGTGGAACCTCAGTGACCTGAGTGTTGGACAAAGGGGGTGAAAAGAGGCAAAGAAAAAAGGGGAGGGGGGAAAAAAGAAAGGAATTCAAATATTAGCCAGATCCAGTTCTGCAATCTGCTGCTTGTAAAAGGAACTGGTTGCAAAAGCCCGTGACCCATCTGCTGCTTGCCCCTGACCTGCAGGAATATTGATCTTAATAGAGAAGAAGGAGGGGCTGGGGGATGCTGGTGGTGGTGGGGGGTTGGGATGAGAGATAGGGAGGGAGGCACTCTGGGCACTGTTCCAAACAGGGGAGAGGGAGGGATTTTGAAATCGCTTGAAATCCTGGGACTTATTGACAGTGGCTCCTATCAAATTGTAACTTCGGGCAAAATACATTAAAACTGGCATCTGTTCCCTCACACATGCCCACATGACTAACAGTTGTAAATGAATCCATAGCCTGACAAAATCCCCTTGAAGAGAATAGAAGGCGCTGGCTGAGGTTAGCATCTCCAGTTAAGGAGGCAATCTTTGTGCCTTAGTAAAATGACTACAGTGAGGAAGGTTTTTCATTTTATTCCAAACCCCCTCTCCTACTCTAACGTGTGCACCCCCTCCCCGCCCCCCAGAATAAACTGGGATTCTCCTTTAAAGGGACAGCCTCCAGGGAATAGCTAGTGTCTTTGTGCTATTCATCAGACCCTTTCCCCACCAAGCTGGTGCAGCTATCCGACATTCATAAGAAATAAGCTGGGATAACAGGGATTAGAAAAATCAGTTATTTAACAAGTTATTAGCTCTGCTTTCCCCTGGTACCATTTGGTCACTAAATCCTTTTCTTTCTTTCTTTCTTTCTTTCTTTCTTTCTTTCTTTCTTTCTTTCTTTTTTTATATGTGCTCTATCCCTCCCCAACGAGGCAGCCCCACCTCTTAATCGAATAATGTAATTTTTGAAAGATTCCCAAATGAGTCCCTGGAAAGCATATGGGACCTTTTTGAAACAAGCACACCTTTCATTGTTCTGGATTTCTACCCTGACCGAAGGAGCATTTTGCCCCTCACAGCAACAATTCACCCCCAAACTTGTGTATTGCCCAGGTGCATTAGCTGAGGTGAAATATGGTCATTTGTTAGATTTGCTTTTTCCCCTTCTGCTGAACCAGAGAGAAGAAAGAAAGAAGAAAGAAATAAAAAGGGAAAGAAAGGGAGGAGAGAAAGAAAAAGCGAAATCAAAACATGAAACCGAACACAACAGAAGCCTCGAACACTAGCAAAGGTAGTGACCACAGCCTAGGAACCCAACTATTAACATGCATCTCACAGATGGGGATAAAAGGACTCACAGAGCAAACAGGGCTCAGCTGCTACACACTGCCACACCGAGATATTTGCAAGGGACCAGGAGGACAGCAGATAAAGGAGGACTGGTGCCTAGGAGGCTGGCCAGACTCGTTCCCCCTTTTCTTCCAATGTCACCATGACCTGTGCTGAGCTCAGCATTGTCTCTGTCAGACAACCTGCAGTGGTGAGAGACCCCACCTCCTCAAGACAAGTAGCAAGCATCTCCCCAGGCATGCCGGTAACACTTGGCTTTGCTTCAGGATCACGGGGGGGGGGGGGGGGGGGGCATTTTTTTAAAAAAAAAAACCAAAAAAAAAAAANAATCAACATCACAGCGAAAACAAATGAACATCAAACTCACTTTTCCAAAGGAAAATCCCAGGTAGAGGCTTAAGGAAAAATCCGATAGAATAAGGCAAAATAAATTTTTTTTTAAAAAAAAGGAGAAGGAGGAGAGAAAGAGAGAGAGCTAGAGCAAGCGCTTTGCCTTGTGCTTTTCCCGCTTGGCATCTGTTACATTCTGCCTGAAAATCACTGGAAAGCCCCACTCACCGGTTTTCTGCTGGTTGGGTGGAGATGCTGAGAGAAAGAAAACCAATCTCTCTATGCCTTTGTTGTCTGAGCTCCAAGCAAGAAATTCCTGCCAGGGTGGATAGATGCCTTCTAGGTCCTAGTGCCTTGTCCAGCTTCTCCCCTATAACTCAGCCTTAATGAATCCCCCCAACTCCTATGATTAATTATATGCTTTTTTTTTTCAATTCACAGGCTGCATTAACAGCGAGAAAGGTTTCATTTATAACCAACAGGAAATTGCAGGGTAGCAAAAAGATTGCACAGGCAAGTGCAGAATGTTCTAATGAGCAATGTGTTAGCCACCCCCCCACACCCCCTTTTTAAAAGGGAATTGGCAATTTCACTTGGCCAAAACCTCCGCCTGATCTGCCTGGGGACCAGACTCAGGCAGGCAAACCAGGGTTCTTAGAAATTGTAGCTCTCTTCCTCTCACCTTCTTGAGACAAAACAATCAAACCCGAATGTTCTTGAAGGCATCCTTAGTTAACGCATCCAACAACTGGTTGTTTTTGAAATAAGGCCAATGGAATAGACTACGAGGGAGAATAAAAAGGACAAGACAAGCGAAAAGAGTTCCAGAATTTCATGGCAGATGATGTCTGAAAAAGGACCCCAAAGACCTTTTAGCTTGCTGTAATAATCTGGTTAATGGGATCTGTGGCATTTACCTATGAGAGTTTGTGAGTTCAAATCCAACCCAGAGACCTTTCCATGTGAAGTGAGTCTGATGGCTACAAGATAAATATTAATGGCTCCTCAAATTTCCTATTGGTTATAAAATGTCTTCTTTGTATCAAATATGTTAGAAAAGGGTAGGAAGCAACCACATTAACTTCCTTAAATCATGTCAGACTGTAAGACAAAAGAAGAGGAAGGTGAGAGAGTAAAGGAGGGGCGGGCTACCATCTTCACAACTGAGGCCACGTGTATTAACAGGTAGAGTCTTGAACTACCATGACTCCATTGTCACTTGGCTTCCAGAAAGCTCAGCGCTAATAGCAGGCTCTGTAACGATCTTCTGATTCCTAACACAATTAACCCTTCTTTTTAGATAGAGCTGTTGAAGATGAATAGGTAAGCATTTTTTGGTGCATGTGTTTTACTGTAAGATGCCTCAGAGTGGGATAAAAAAGATGATATTCCTTCTCGGGAAGGTGTTGGCAAAGCAAGCCTAAGCTCTCTGTGTTCGTGGGGTAGACAGCCTCCGTGTGCAACCCGCCTAGTCAAGGCTGCCCACCTTGCTGCTGCTCTTCTGACTTCTAAATAACTACCTCAGGGGACCACGTGTGTCTGCTCTGTCCTCTTCCATTTGTTTCGACCTTACACTCTGACCATCTCCAGAAAGATCAGGGTTATTCAGGTCAAGGGCAGACCATATCAAGGAATAAGGGCAGGGACATATGGAAATTCCAGACAGTGGTTGTAACTTCCTGGTCCAGCAAGGTCAATGTCTTAACTTTTTTATTGCACATCATGAGTGTTTCATAAATACATGGCGATTGGTTTTGTATCGGAACTCAAATATTTTTATTTTGGAAGGAGGATAGAAGAATGGATGAGATAATAAAACAAACAATAAAGGATTTAGAATAGATTTTAGAAGGGATTTCCCCATGTTATAGGCTTTGCAACACTACTGTGGAAGCCACCAAATGTCTTCAGGAGACAGTCTGGGGTGGGTGATTTCGTTTGTTTACATCCATCAAAGAGCAGACAGGTGAACAAGATCAAGGTTTCCCCCATGTGAGCTATGTGGATGTTAACAAGTGGTCTTTAAAAACAAACAAACAAAAATGGTTCTTTGGTCAAAAATGTTTAAAAAGTGGGGGGATAAACAAAATTTGTTTTCTTTACCATGAAACCTCTCCTTTAATATGCAAAAAAAATGGCATGTGTCTTCAAAAATGCAATTTAGTATGAAGGGCTTCCTGCTTTAAAAAAAAAAAAAAAAAGCTCCGGGGCGCCTGGGTGGCTGTTGGTTAAACATCTGCTTTTGGCTCAGGTCAGGATCCCGAGGTCCTGGTATTGAGCCCTGCATCAGGCTCCCTGCTTAGCGGGGAGCCTGCTTCTCTCTCTCCCTCTGACGCTCCCCCTGCTTGTGCTCTCTTTCTCTCTCTCTCTCAAATAAATAAATAAAATTTTTAAAAAGCTCAGAACCTCTTTTTCCAGAGCATTTCATAGACTAATGTTTTGTGGATCAACCTTTTGCAAAAACTGGGCTAGATCATCTCACAAACATATTTCCTCTCAAAGAGCTCTCAGCTACCCATCAGGATTTTTCTCTCACTTCCTTAAAGGAGAAGAATCACTAGCAGAAAACAAGAGCTCAGACGTGAGTCCAGGGAGAAAGTGCATCTTTATGCATGGAAGTCAACTTTGAAGATCAAGGGAGAGTCGTGGTTGAGGGCTGAATGGAGTGAAGAGATTGAAGAAAAAGTATAGCAACCTCATTGTGGGAGAAGTAGCAGTAAAACCTTTTTGAGTAATTCCCACATGCTCACACTCATTGAGGAGACAGGACCAAAATCAAGAAGGGGAAGGGCTTAGATCATGCTTGATATGTTGTGGTCTGGGTTAATCAAACTCAGCTTAAAGATCAGGGTCAGGTAGCAAGACCATCCATCATACACACACACACACACACAGTCACTAGAATACATTATCTAACAAAAATACAGAGAGCAGGATCTGGGGTGGGGCAGCGTAAGCAACGGGAAGGGACTTTGAAAATATATACAAACTCTTTACGGGGACCACAGAAGTATAAAGTACATAGGAATAAATCCAACAAGTATGTGTTGGACCTTTACTGAGAAAATCATAAAATGATTGAAGAACATAACAGAAACTGTGAATAAATGTAGAACCAGACCATGCTTATGGATGGCAAGTGGCAATGTTGTAAGGCTATCAATCCTCCACGGAGTAATCTATATATACATGAAGAAATTCCAATAAAAACCCCAACAGAAATTTTTGTGAAATTCATAAATACCAGTTGTTGTGAAGTATCTGTTATTGTAAGGGTTAAATGAGTAAATATATGTAAAGTGCTTGGAACGATCCCTGGCACATAGTATATACGATACAAGTATAAATTTTTATTTTCCCTCAAGTATTCACAGGGCATCTCCTTCACTTCTTTCAAGTCTTTGCCCGAAGGGCAGCTTCTCCACAAGACCAACCCAGACCACCCTGTTTGAAGTTAGAACTTTCTCTCTCAAGGAAGCACTCCCGATTTCCTTTATCCCACTTTATTATTTCCATAACATTTATCATCTTCCAACATGCTGTGTAATATACCTATTTATGATGTTCATCATAACATCCTGCCAAGTAGAATATAAGCTCCACAAGGGCAGGAATGGTCTAACAGCTTTAATGAAATACAATTCGCCATACCAATAGTAATATTTTTGCTTGTTTTTACTTTTCTAGGATTTACTTATTTATTTGAGAGAGAGAGGGTGTGTAGAAGGGGGGGGAAGGTCAGAGGAAGAGGAAGAGAGTCTCAAGCAGTCTCCCCACTGACTGCATAGCCCCATGAAGGGCTCGATCTCAGGACCCTGAGATTGTGACCTGAGCCAAAATCAAGAGTCAGGCACTTCACGGACTGAGCCACCCAGGCACCCTTATTTGTTTTTAATACTGGATTCAATAATTCTTTTTTAAAATTATTATTACTTACTTATTTGACAGAGAGAGAGCATAAGCAGGGGGAGCGGCAGAGGGAAAGGGAGAAGCAGACTCCCAGTTGAGCAGGGATCCTGATGTGGGGCTCCATCCCAGGACCCTAAGATCATGACCTGTGCTGAAGGCAGTGGCCTAACTGACTGAGCCACCCAGGCACCCCTTAATACTGTATTCAAAATGCCTAGAACAATGTTTAACACATAGTAAGTAGGTTTGGGAATTTTTAAATTGGATTCAGTAAGGGAAGCATGGAATATTCAATAGATGGTATTGGGGCAATTAACTTTCATATGGAAAAAAATTAAATTAGATCCACACCTCCCACCACACATAAAAACAAACTCCAGATGTCTTGAAGTTCTGAATATAAAGAACAGAACTTTACAATTATTAGACTAAAATATGGGAGATTCTCTTCAAATCTTTGTGGTTTAAAAAAAACACTTTTTTTTTAACCAAGATGAAAAAGCAGAAATCTCATAGGAAAATATTTGTAAATTTGATTATGTGAAAATCTAAAGCTTCTGAAGGTGAAAGAGCATTCAAACACTAAAAGATAAGTAAGAAATTGAGAAAAGATATTTGAATCTTATATAACTAACAAGGATTCATGTCCTTAAACATATAATATAAAGTTATATCAATAAGGCAAAGGCAAAACTCCAATAGAAAAAAAATGAGCAAAGGATTAGTCCAGATTGTTCATAGGCAAGGAAACCTTGATGGCCAATAAACATGTGAAAATATGCTCAACCTCACACATAACTAGGGAAATCCAAGTTAAAACAGAAATTACTTATTTTGCAACGATTAGGTTGGGAGAAACCTTTAAGATATGGCATAGCCGGTATAGGGAAAGACAAAAAAACAGCTGGAACTCTCATGCAATGTTGGAGGAAACGTAAATTGGTACAATTTTGGAAAGCAGTTTTGGGCAATAGCTAGTAAAGTTGAAAGTATGTATCTATCTATGACCCCAAAATTTCATTTCTGATACCCGTGCTAGGGGAATGCTCACACATGGATTCAAAGAGACCACTGCAAGGATATTTATAAAAGCATTTTTGAAATGTGGAACAATGAAAACAACCCAAACGCCCATCATCGGCATTCTAATTTGATTAGCGGTTATTCATACGTGGAATGTTATACACAGTGAAAGAGAATAAATGGGTGTTAAGTGCAAGTGGTGGTGCACAGATTTCTGCATAGCCAGAAGTTTTCCTTTCTCTGGTCATGAAATGCCCAGGAGAGCAATTGCGGAGTCATATAATACTTGTATGTTTAATTTTATAAGAAACTGCTTAACTTTCTTCCAGAGTGGCTTAAAATTTTACTTCCTCATCAGCAATGTATGAGAGATCCAGTTTCCGTACATCTTCACCAGCGTTTGGGATTTTTATGTTAGCCATTCTACTAGCTGTGTCGTGATATCCTTTATGGTTTTAATTTACATTCCCTTCATGTGTCATAGCATTGAATATCTTTCATGTGTTTATTTTCTAATTGTGTATCTTCTGCGGGGAGATGACTCTGTACCTTTTGCTCATTTTCTAATTGAATTGTGGGGGGTTGTTGGTTTGTTTGTTTGAAGATTTTATTTTTAAGTGACCTCTACACCCAACATGGGACTCAAACTTAGAACCTTCGAGATCAAGAGTCTCCTGCTCCACCAACAGAGCGAGCCAGGCACCCCCATTTTTTAAATGTTGAGTTTTGAGAGTTTATTATATGTTCTAGATATAAGTCCTTTGTCAGATATGTGGTTTGCAAATATATTCTCTCAAATTGTTGCTTGTTTTTTCATCCTCTTAACATGGTCTTTCATAGAGCAAAAGTCTTAAATTATTTTTTGTCTTATGGATTGTGCTTTTTAAAAAGACTTTTTATTTGAGTAGAGTTGACACACAAGGCTACGTTAGTTTCAGGTATACGATACTGTGATTCAACACTTCTATACGTTATGATATGCTCACCACATGTGTAGCTCCCCTCTGTCACCACACAACCCTGTCACAGTGTCATTGACTGTATTCCCTATGCTGTGCCTTTTATTCCCATGACTAATTCATTCCATACCTGGAAGCCTGTATCTCCTGTTCTCCTTTACCCATTTTGCCCATCTCCCCATCTCCCTCCCTCCCTTCTGGGAACCATCAGTTTGTTCTCTGTACTTATGGGTCTGATTCTGCTTTTCGTTTGTTTATTCATTTGTTTTGTTTTTTAGATTCCACGTATGAATGAAATCACGTGGTATTTGTCTTTTTTCTGTCTGATTTATTTCACTTAGCCTAATGCCCTCTAGGTCCATCCATGTGGTTGTAAATGGCAAGATCTCATCCTTTTTTATAGGTAGGTGTGTGTGTGTGTGTGTGTGTGTGTGTGTGTGTGTGTACAGCACATCTTCCTTATCCATTCACCTACCAGTGAACACTTGGTTGTTTCCATGTCTTGGCTATTATAAGTAATGCTGCAATAAATGTAAGATTGCCTCTATCTTTTCAGATAAATGTTTTCATTTTCTTTGTGTAAATACCCAGTAGTGGAATTATTGGATTATATGGTCTATTTTTAATTTCTTGAGGCAACTCCATACTGTTTTCTTTTTTAAAGATTTTATTTATTTATATGAGAGAGAGAGAGAGCAAGAGAGAGAGAGAACACAAGCAGGGTGACGGACAGAGGAAGAAGCAGATTCCCCGCTGAGCAGGCTTGATCCCAGGACTCAGGGATCATGACCTGAGCCAAAGACAGACGCTTAACTGACTGAGCCACCCAGGTGCCCCTCCACACTGTTTTCCACAGTGGCTGCACTAACTTGCATTCCCACCAACAGCGCAAGAGTGTTCCTTTTTCTCCACATCCTCACCAAAGCTCTTCATTTCTTGTTGTTGTTGTTGTTGTTTATTCTAGCCATTCTGACAGGTGTAAGGTGATACTTCATCATGGTTTTGCTTGAAATTTCCCTGTCAGTGATATTGAGCATCTTTTCACGTGTCTGCTGTCCATCTGGATGTCTTCTTTGGAAAAATGTCTATTCAGGTCCTCTGCCCATTTTTTAATTGGATTGTTTGAGGGTTTTATGGTGTTGAGCTGCATAAGTTCTTTATATATATTTTAGATATTAACCCCTTACTGAATATATCATTCGCAAATAACTTTTCCCACTCATTAGCTGGCTTTTTTGTCTTGATGGTTTCCCTTGCTGGGCAGAAGCTTTTTATTTTGATGTAGTCTCATTTGTTTATTTTTGCTTTTGTTTCCCTTGCCTTAGGAGACCTATCTAGAAAAACATTGCCAGGGGCACCTGGGTGGCTTAGTCAGTTAACCGTTTGCCTTCAGCTCAGGTCATGATCCCAGTGTCCTGGGATCGAGACCTTCGTAGGGCTCCCTGCTCAGCGGGGAGCCTGCTTCTCCCTCTCCCACTCCCCTTGTTTGTGTTCTCTCTCTCTCTCTCTGTCAAATAAATAAATAAAATCTTTAAAAAAAGAAGAAAGAAATATGTTGCCAATGTCAGAGAGGTTACTACCTCTGTTTTCTTCTAGGATCCTATGGCTCAGGTCTCATATTTAGGACTTTAATCCATTTTGAGTTTACTTCTGTGTGTGGTGTCAGAAGGGGGTCCAGTTTCATTCCTTTGCATGTAGCTGTCTGTTTTCCCAGCACCATTTACTGAAGATACTGTCTTTTCCCCATTGTATATTCTTGCCTCCTTCATCATAGATTAATTGACCATATAAGCATGGGTTTCTTTCTGGGCTCTGTATTCTGTTCCATTAGTCTATGTGTTTTTGCGGGTACCATACCGTTTTGATTACTCTAGCTATGTGGTATAGTTTGAAGTCCAGGAGTGTGCTATTTCCAGCTTTGTTCTTATCTCCAGGAATTTCTCAAGATTGCTTTGGCTATTTGGAGTCTTTCATTATTTATGGATTGTGTTTTTGGTGTTGTGTCTAAGAGCTCTCCATGAAGCCTAGGTCCTGAATTTTTCTCCTATGTTATATTCTAAAAGTTTTAAAGATGTATGCTTCACATTTAAATCTATGATCCATTTTGAGTTCATTTTTATATACACTGTGAAGTCTAGATTCTAGTTCATATTTTTTGCCTATGGATCTGTAGTTGCTCTGACACTATTTTTTAAAAAGATTATCTTTCCTCCATTGAGTTGCTTTTTCACCTTCGTCAAAAGTCAATTGAATATATTTATGTGAGTCTATTTCTGTGTTCTTTATTCTAGCCCATGGATTTGTGTGTCTATTCCTCCTCCAATATCAAACCATCCTGATTACTATAGCTATAAAAAAGTTTTGAAATCAGGTAAACTGATTTCTCATATTTTATTCTTCTTTTTCAAAATAGTTTTAGCTATTCTAGGTCCTTTGCCTTTCCATAGAAAATTTATAATAATCTTGTCTGTAGCTATCAAATATGTCAGCAAGATTTTTGATAGGAATTGTGTTAAACCTATCTACCAATTAGAAGAGAATTGACGTCTTTCTATATTGAGTTTTCGAATCCATGTACATAACATGTGTCTCCATTTATTTATATCTTCTTTGATTTCTCAATGTTTTATAATTTTCAGCATACGTATCCTATACATGTCTTGTTAGATATATACCTAAGATTTTTTTAAAGGGTTGTATACAGTATTGCACTTAAAATTTTGCTTTCTGCATGTCTGTTGTTAGTATATAGTAATGCAATTGATTTTTGTGTATTGACCTGACATTTTGCAAGTGTGCTGAATTCACTTATTAGTTCCATAAGGTTTTTTTGTAATTATCTTGTTATTTTCTCTGTAGATCATGTCCTCTGCAAAAAGAGATGGCTTTATTCCTTTCCCGTCAGAATACCTTTGATTTCATTTTTTGCCTTATTGCCTGGTGCTGAATCTTCTATAGTTTTATATTGAGCACAGTGGTGAGAATGAACATCCTTAACTTGTTCCTAATCTTTAGCTGGAAAACATTTAGTCTCTCATCATTAAGTGTGATATTAACTGTAAATTCTTTTTTTTGGTACATGTTCTGTATCAAGCAGAGCAAATTCTATTCTTAGAGTTTTCTGAGGGCTTTCAAAAAAAATAATGAATGGATGTTGAATTTTGTCAAAATTTTTTTCTGCATGTATTGATTTGATCATGTGATTTTTTTCTTCTGTAATCTGTTAATATGATTGAGTACATAGATTTTCAAAACCTGTATACTTTTGCATGTCTGATATATTTCTCAATAACTTTTTTAGTTTGAATCAAATACGAATTGTCAGTATTTCTTCAAAATAATGAAAAATTACACAGACAAGTAAAAACATAAGCAGAGTTAGCCATCAGATAATCAAAATATTTGACATAAAGCACACAGAGGCAAAGAAAAGAAGAAAAAAACTAGTTAGAAAGTGCAGTAGTACTCAACTCTGCCTTCACAACAGAATCAAATGGGAGGCTTTTACAAACTATTCTTGACTATGATTTAATTGATCTGGTGTAGTTCCCAAGCATTAGTACTTTTCAAAGCTGCCCTATTAATTCTAATGTATAGCCAAAGTTGAGAACCATAGGCATAGTGGAAAGAACCTAATAAGGTAAACTTTGGAGTCAGATCTGACTTGGGATCCCAGTTATTCCTTGTATGACTTTGAGCAAATTAGTGGAGTTTATCTATAAAATAGGGGTAATATAAGGGTTGTTTTAAGGAATAAATGAAACATCATATATAAAGTTCCTTGCAGTATGCATGGTGGGTATAAAAATACATTTATCAGACTCCCAGAATATAGAAGTATCACGTACAAAGTATAAGAAGTATCCATAGAGGGAGGGATGACACCCTTCTTTGCCTTTCCTCCTCCCTACTGGCTGAAATGTGAATGATATGATTTGTGTGCAAGCAGCCATGTTGCACCCGGAAGTGGAAGGCAGGTTTTGAGAATGGCAGAACAAAAAGACAGACTGGAGCCTGGTGATCATGGGGCAATCATATCAGCCCTGAGAAACCTCTTTACAAACTTTGTTTATGTAATAGAGAAATAAGTTTATATCTTCTTCAGCCACTGCTGTTTACAGTTTCTTCCCTTTCTCTATTATACCTGATACAACAACAACAAAAAATTATTCAACACATAGTCATGTTTGAAATCACTCTTGACAGGCCAAAAACTGAGAGGGACATGTGAAAGATGGGGAGGAGGTGGGTTCTGAGTAAAGAAGGAAATCACAGCCTAGGATGCACATGGAAGAGTACGTCGAGTATTCTTAGAGATGATGAAAGCACCACAGGCGCTCTCCATGCCAAAAGGTAAAAACTAGGATGAAGGAGTTGTCTTAGAGGCAATTACTCGTATCCCAGGAAGAAAAGCCAGAAGACTCAAATTTTTCCCATCCCTTTTGCCACCACATGCAGTAACAGAGGGATCTCTCTTCAAGTGAAAGCAATGAGTATGGGAGCTTAAGGCAGTGAGATAGTCTAGTATCTTGGGTGATAGGCAATGGCCAAGCAGGATTTATGAAAAATAGAGAGGCACACAGATTTATCAAGGTGCCCTTCTCATGGCATGTTCTCCAGCTCACCCACTCTGATTGGAAAGAGCAGCTCTATCTCTTCCCTTGATTCTCTGAAACAGATTGCCCAAACAGAGGGAACAGATAGTCTAAAAAGAAATCTCAACTACAGAGAGAAGCATATAATAAGAGAATCATCACACATTCAAATAAATGCCATGAAATACAGACAATAAACTCAACAAATAAAAAGACTTTCTTCAAACAAATGGTCTTGAGAGAAAAATTTCTCAGAACTTAAGTATAAAATGATCATAATTTTAAAATAAGAAAAGATATCACATCTATAAAAGAAAAAGTAGTTTTGAAACAATAACAGGTAAATATGAAAAAATAAGAAATTTTTAAGAAATAAATACCATGGGTAAAATTAAAATGTAAGTAAGTGGACTGAAAAAAGATTTGTAATGGATATAAACAGAGATCAAATCAATGAGCTGGAAAATTGCGCTGATGCATTCTCCCAAAGCATAGGCTAAAAGATAGAGTGGTGGAAAATAGTAAATGATGTGGAACATAAGGAATAGCAGGGAGATCGGTAGGAGAAGGAAGGGAAGAATGAAGGGGGGATAAACGAAGGGGGAATGAACCATGAGAGACTATGGACTCTGGGAAGCAGACTGAGGGCTTCAGAGGGGAGGAGGGTGGGGGATTGGGATAGGCTGGTGATGGGTATTAAGGAGGGCACGTATTGCATGGAGCACTGGGTGTTATACTCAAATAATGAATCATGGAACACTACATCAAAAACTAATGATGTACTGTATGGTGACTAACATAACATAATAAAAAAATTTAAAAAAAAAAGAAAATAGTAAATGAAAAGTAAGATGCATGAAGAATAGACCAATCAAGAAATTTTCACCTTTGTCTAATAGGAGTTCCCATTGAATAAAAATTAAGAGAATAGATGAGAATCACTCTCTGAAGAATAAATAGCAAAACAAAAAAANCTACAATGGAACAAGAAGAAGTCTAACATCAGACTTGCTATTAGCAACATCAGACATGAAAGCAGTGAAGCATATCTTCAAATTGTTGAGTGAAAATAATGTTGAACATCGGACTTAGTACCAAGTCAAACTACTATATAATTGGGAGAGACAAATAAAGCCATTTTGGACATAGGTGAACTCAGAACACTTACCAACCACAGAAACTTTTAAAAATAATTATTAGAGAATACAACTTCGGCAAAAAGAAACATAATTTGTAGAAAGAAATGGTGTTAAGGAAACAATGTGAAATCATTTATGTACTATTTATAGAATTAAAAATTAGTTGTTGTAAAAAAATATGAGATGCAACCTATTTCCAACCTGGGAGAAGGTTTGACAAGTGTAAGGTCAGTGAAAGGTATTACCCATAAATTTTGCTCAAACCAAGCAAAACATTCTGTTCTCATTCTACATCAACAAAGGGAATGTGAATGCTTAGGTTGTTTTTCCAGAAGTTTAGAAGGGCATGAGGGATGTCTGTGGTCACTGGCCTAGTTTAAATCCCAGGAAACAAACTCTAGAAAGAGATCCATTCCTGGTCTAAAATATCCTTGTGTGGAGCAAAATGAAAGAAGGCAGAAAACTGACCTATAAGATAGTGTTCTCAAGAGATTTCATTTCACAAAATATTTCCTGAGCCTCTGCTCTGCCAGTCTCTGTGTAGACACTGAAAGGAGCAACGATGAAAAAGACAAAGGGGGGGGGGGCAGGTTCAGCTGGGTGGCTCAGTCGGTTAAGCGTCTGCCTTTGGCTCAGGTCATGATCCCAGGGTCCTGGGATCGAGTCCCACAGCGGTGGCATCATCATCATTGTCGTCATCATTCTCTGGCTTCCTGCTCAGCAGCGCGACTGCTTCTCCCTCACTTCCTGCCTCTCCCCCCCCCCACTCATGCTTGTGCACTCTTTCTCTCTCTCAAATAAATAAATAAAATCTTTAAAAAAAAAAGACAGAGGGAGTGGAAGATCCTTGTCTTTGAAGAGTTGGATTCCTGATGGAGTCCTTCAGAAAAGAAGGGGGATTTCAGATGAAGCTAGTAAGTCATAAACATGGGTGAGAGACAGACCCACGTTGGCATTTTAGGAAGTTCAATGTGGTAGAAAGTATAGGAGGACTTTGCACCCTGAAAATCTGAAAGCAGAGAAACCAACTAGAAGCTAACGCGGTACTTACTGGCATTTAGTGAAAGTGGCTTTGTGGAAGCTGGGAAGGACAAACGTGAAATCTAAGTAAGGTTTCTGTAATCAAACCCTAGAGATTCTATCTTTTGTTGCATATTTAAAATATACTCCTCTCTTAAGAAGCCACGTGACATAGTGGAAGGAGTATAGACTTTAGCTGCATGACTCCCAGCAAGTTATTGAATCTCACTGAGCTTCGGTTTACTCAGCTACAAAATGTAAATATGAACAGGGCCAACCCTGTAGGAATTTTGCAAGAATTAAATGAAATAATGGATACTAAGTTCGGAGCCCATAGGTGGTGATATTAAATACTAGCTATGATTTATGGAGCTGTGGTTAAAAATTACCCTACAGATACGTTATTGAATTTTTGTGTGTATGTCACCTAGCACAGTTGCTATGGCTATCCAGCTAATTACATGAAAACTTATGGCATAAAGCAACCGTTTATTATGGCCATGGATTCTGCAGGTCAGGAATTGGGACAGGGCACAGCAGGGGTGCTCCATGATGTCTGGGGCCTCACCTGGAATACTCAGAGGGTTGGGGCTGAAGCCACCTCTAGGCTAGCTCACTCACTCACTCACACATGTCTGGTAGTTGATGCTGCCTGTCACCCCAGGGCCTCAGGTCCCTTCCATATTAACCTGTCTATGTGGTCTCCCTGCTTGGGCTAGTTGGTTATGGTGGCCGGGTCAAAGAAGCTGTATCTTTATGATAAACTAACTTCAGAAATAATATAACCTCACTTCTACTGTATGTAATTGATTGGAGCAGTCAGAAGCCCCTACCCAGAATTGAGGGAAAGAAACAAAGCCCATAAACCCTCGTCTGTGGGAGCAATATTGAGATCATAATCATAGTTTAAGGACACATGAGGTGAGAGACACTGTTGCTGTTTTGTGGGAAAATACAATCTTCCATATAATCCAAATTTGGAAGTTGAAAGGGCAAATGTCAGATGGGATCCCAAGGCTTCTTCTGCCTACAGAATGGTATAATTGCTACTCTTGCTACTCTTAGTATCAGCTAGCACCCTTCAAAATTCTTTAGCTCTCAAAAAGGAGGATTTTGTTTTCCTCTTCCCAGGTGTTTGGTTAGGAGCTCAACTTCTTGTCATTAGAAATGACTGTACAATCAACAGAAGAATGACTTCCTTATGAGATATTACCTCTCTACAATCTATTTCATGTCAGAAATTTTATATTTATTATCGTACTAACCATCACCACAACCCTGATGGACGATTATTGCACCCATTTCACATATTTGACTCCAAAAGGCCAAGGTAGTAGTTGTCAGGATTCAGGTCCAGCTCAGATTCCAAAGTCTAACTTTTCTCCATTACAATTATTGCCTCTCCACTGGAAATATTTAAGTAGACTGGAAGGATTGTCAGTTAGAGATGCTAAAGAGGGAAGTCCTACACCAAGTGGGAGTTTGGATCAGGACATCTAAGATTCTAAGTTTCTCTTCTAAATTTATACACGTACTCTTGGCCAATACAAAATGATTTCTACCCTACAGGAAAAGAAACATCCTACCTATTCAGAGACAAGTTATATAGTGAGTAAGCTCATGAACTTTGGAGTCAGACAGACCTTGGTTTGATTCCTGGCTTTGCCATTTACTACCTATGTATTTAGATAAATACACAGGATGAATTTAGCTGCCAGTGAAAGAACAATTGATGAAAAGTGGCTTAAACAACAAATCTGGGGACAATTACAGGGTTCTCAATTCAATGGCTCATCAGGAAACTGGTGCTTTGCATTTACTCCCTCTGCCCTCCCCAGTCTGTCATCAATGTCCACTTGTCTGAGCCATGGGGTCACAGATGGTCTAGGCATCATGTGCAGAACTATCCACTCTAAGTAACAGGAAAGACCTTTCTGCCCATGAGTGTCTTTTTATTCTTGGTGAAAATATCTCCCGGAAGCCCCTCAGGAGATGTCCGTTCAAGTTCCATTGGCTAGGATTAGTTCCATTTCCATGCAGAAACCAATTATTGCCAAGGGGAATGAGATCCCTGATTGGCTAAAATTAATCCTAATTCACCTCCTCAGGATTGGAAAGAGTTCTGCTCCCCTCTCCCCCAAAAAATCACGACTACCCAAAGGAAGGTGAAAAAATCGAAGTTCTATTAGTGAGGAAGAGTGGAAAGGACCAATAAGGTTTGTTTTAGTACTTAACATTTCTGAGCCTCACAGTGGGGTTATAGAATGTTCTTCCTCAAAGAAATGCTGTGATTTTTTTAAAAGATTTCATTTATCTATTTGAGTGAGAGAGAGATCACGAGCAGGGCAGAAGGGTAGAAGAAGAAGCAGACTCTGCTGAGCAAAGAACCCGATGCGGGGCTCGATTCCAGGACCCTGGGATCATGACCTGAGTCGAAGGCAGACGCTTCACCAACTGAGCCACCCAGGCGCTCCAGAACTGCTGTGATACTAAACAATATAACTCTTGTTATGTGCTCAATCAATGTCAGCTATTAAAGTGGTGGTGGATGTTATTATTTGGTTTTTAATTCGGTATCTCATCAATAGCTCGTCCTTTCCATATTCTCCTTCTGTCCCTCTCAGCTTGACGTCAATGCCTCGATTTATGGCCAGAAGATGGATACAGCAACTCTAGGCATCGTATGCAAATAATGCCTATTATCCTCAGTTTCTCAATCTGTGAAATAGACATATTTCTATTTACCTCAAAGATTTGGTGCAAGGATTAAATGACACCATTCACGTAAGAGCTCAATAAAGTCAGCTACTACCGTTGCCATCACTGACATCAGTACCCTGTGGGCAGTGCCTGGCATAATGCCAAGCATAAAGCAGGCACGTAACAAATGGTAGCTGTTGCTGTAAATAAATATTTACACATCCGGTCTGTGCAAGACAGGGCTGGGTGATTCTTGAACCTCGGTTAAACAAAACCTTTTTTAAAAAAGATTTATTTATTTATTTTAGAGAGAGCATGCACACAAGCAGAGGGAGGGGCAGAAGGAGAGGGAGAAAATCTCAGGCAGGCTTCCTCTGACTCCCCGCTGAGCATGGAGCCTGCTACAAGGCTCCATCTCACCACCCCGAGATCATGACCTGAGCCCCAAGTCAAGAGTTGGCTGCTTAACTGAATGAGCCATCCAGGTGCCCCTCATAAGCAAAACCTTACAAACAACATCAGAAGCAGAAACGACAAAGGAAAAAATATATACCTTGGACTTCACCAAAATTAAGAATGTCTGAGCTTCAGGGGCGCCTGGGTGGCACAGCGGTTAAGCGTCTGCCTTCGGCTCAGGGCGTGATCCGGGTGTTATGGGATCGAGTCCCACATCAGGCTCTTCCGCTATGAGCCTGCTTCTTCCTCTCCCACTCCCCCTGCTTGTGTTCCCTCTCTCGCTGGCTGTCTCTATCTCTGTTGAATGAATAAATAAAATCTTTAAAAAAAAAAAAAGAACATCTGAGCTTCAAATGACAGCATCATTTGAAGAGAGAGTAAAGAGACAACCTGTAGAATAGGAGAAAATATTGGCAAATCATACAGCTGACAAGGGGCTTGTATGATAGGATATATAAAGACTCCTGCCACTTGAAAGTAAATGAACAAATAATCCAACTAAAAATGAGCAAAGGCTATGATAGACATTTCTCCAAATAAGACAGAGTAAATGGCCAAAATACATGAAAACATACTCAGCATCATTAGTCATTAGGGAAATGCAAACCCAAACCAAAATGAGATACTGCTTCACACCCACTAGGACGGAAGAATCCTAAAGACAGATGATGACAAGTATTGGCTAGAATGTGGAGAAATTGGAGCCCTCATGCACTGGTGATGGGAATGTAAAATGGCGCAGCCACCATGGAAAACAGTCTGGCAGTTCCTCAAATAATTAAACATAGAGTTATTAGATGATCCAGCAATTCCACTGCCAGGTGTATGCCCAAGAAAAATGAAAACATACACACACAGAGACTTCTGTACACCAATGTGCATAGCAGCATTATTCATAATGGTCAAATAGTGGAGATAACCTGAATTCTCATCAACAGGTGAATGGATGAACTGCATGTGTTATAGCCATACAGTGGAATATTATGCAGCCATAAAAAAATCAAGGACTGAGACATGTTACAACATGGATGAACCATGAAAATATTATGCTAAGTCAAGGAGGACACAAAAGGCCATGGGTTGTGTGTGTCCACTTACATGAAAAATCCTGAGTAGGCAAATCCATAGAGACAGAAAACAAATTAATGGCTGCCGGGGGGGGTGGGGCGTTAGGGGTAGGGGGAACAGGGAGGGACTGCTAATGGGTATGGGGTTTCTTTGTGGGATGGTGAAAATGTTCCAAAATGGATTGGGATGATGATTGCACAGCTCTGTGAATATACGAAAATCTGTCGAATTTTACACTTCAGTGGTTGAATTTTATAACACGTGAATTATATCTCAATAAAGTTGTTTTTTAAAAAAGAATGGGCCAGGCCTTGTTAGAAATACAAAGATGAGGGGTGCCTGGGTGGCTCAGTCGGTTGGGCTGCCGACTCCTGGTTTCAGCTCAGGTCATGATCTCAGTGTTGTGGGATCGAGCCCCATGTCCGGCTCTGCACTCAATGGCGGGGGGGGGGGTCTGCTTCTCCCTCTCCCTTTCCCGCTCCCCAGCCCCCCTCTTGCGTGCCTGCTCTCTCTCTCTCAAATAAATAAATCTTTTAAAAAATACAAAGATGACTAAAACAGTACTTTCCTTATGGCACTCACTATTTGTCAAGAAGGTGAAGAACAGTACAAAAAATAGTATTCCTGGTTCCATTTATGTTGTCACCCTCCTTCTTCTTCCATTCTACTTTTAATTCATATCTATTTGTATTTGATTTCTTCCTGAAAAATCAGTTCAAATTCTTTCTGGAACAAGGTGGGGCATTAAGTAAACAAATGACTTCAAAGAGGGGTGATACAGGGTCGCAAGAGGTCCATGCCGTAAAGGAGACACTGCTGAAGTGCTCTGAGAGGAAGTCAAAAGAATTTCTGGAAGGGGAAAAACAAAAGTGCCCCCCACCCCCGCCCTCTCCCAGAGCACCTTGGTGCCCCTGCTCGCCGGATTGGCCATGGGAGAAAGACGTCCGAGGACATATAAATGGATCCCAGAGGCACAGGAGCAGAGCCAGCCAGGAGATGCCTGTTCCAATGCGAGGAACTCTGCGAACTTGAACTGTGTTGAGCCGAAGCCGCGTGGCAGCTCACCCAATGGTAAGAGGCGGAAAGTGACCCGAGCCTCTTGAGCTCCTGGAAGGCGCCTGCGACCTGCACCTGACCGGCCCCGGAGCATGTGGAAACACGAAATTCTTGGCCCATTAAGCAGCCCTATTGAAGAAGAGCCAGAAACGGGGAGGTGAGTTTTCAGCACGGCGGCTTCAGGCTGAGCTCAGCTGTTGGTGCAGCAGGCACTGGGCTTTCTGCTCAGAAACTGTCAGAAGCATTATAATTAAACCTCCCCGCCTCCCCCTGACCAGGGCTGACAGCTGTGAGAGCTGAGCTGCTAGGAGAGGCACATATATTCTTGAATCAATTCGGATCCAGGAAGGGGGTGGGAATATTCCACCTCCACAATTTCCACAACAAAGGGCACTTCTATTTCTGGGAAACCCAGGAGTCAGAGGCGCCTAAGGCATCTTCCACGGAAGGATTTCTCTACATTCGGAAAAAGATATGGCGGTTGCTTATACAGTTACATATATATCTGTCTTTATGACCCAGTAATTGAACGACTGGGTGTTTATCCAAGACAAATGCAAATGTCTATCCAGTAAAAGACCTGAATGTGATGGTTCACAGCAGCTTTATTCATAATAGCCCAAGCTGGAAAGAGGTGTTCATCTGTAGAGGACTGGATTAATAAAGTGTGGCCCCATTCAGACAATGGAATACTACCCAGCAATAAACAGGAAGTCCTGATACAAGATGGATAAATCTCCAAACCATGTTAAATAAAGAAGGGTTACACAAAAGAATACATTTTGCATGATTCCATTTATATCATGCAAAATCAGTGGTGGAAAAAAAAAAAGCAGAGCACTGATTACTTGGGGGGGGGCAGAAGAGGGGGCGGGGAATAACTAGAAGGGGCACGAGGGAAGTTTCTGGGGTGACAATTATACTGTATCACTTCATAGGAGTTTAGTTTCCACAGGTAAAGGCATTTTGTGAAAACTCGCTGAAGGTGCACCAAGAAGAAAAACTGATTGGAAAGTAAACTGAGAAATAAGGGTGATGTTGGAGGGAAGGAGAGACATGGGATATTATCAGAGTTGATTTTTTTTTAAATGTCAGTCTGAAGCAACTGATTAAAAAAAAAACCAGCAAAAATCTTGAACATTTCACTAAAAAGGATATGCAGATGGCAAATAACTTGAAAAAATGTTCTGCATCACTTTCCATTAGGGAAATGCAAATTAAAGCCACAAGGAGATATCACTGCACACTTATTAGAATGGCTAAAATAAAAAATGATGACAAGCCCAAAGGCTGGTGAAGATTGCAAGCAACTGGAAATCTCATATATTACTAGTGGGAATGCAAAATGGTGCAGCCACTCTCGGAAACAGTTTGGTGGCTTCTTATAAAGTTAAACGTATACTTACTATGTGACTGAAGATTCCCACTCACAGATATTTAGCCTAGAGAAATGAAAACTTCTGTCCGCACAAAAACCTGTGTACGCAGCATGAATGACTTGTCTCTGATGATGTCTGAGGCCTCGCTTGGCAAGTCTTAAATGTCTGCATATGACTCAGATGCCTGAGGACTGGAAGCATCTAGCGGTTTCTTCACCCATATATCTGGCATGTGAGCTGGGATACGTCAAAGACTACTTAGAGGAGACTATAGTTAGAGCACCTACAAATGGCCACTCCATTGGAGTGTCCAGAGAGTGAGCGTTCCAAGAGAACCAGATGGCAGCTGTGTGGCCTTCTCTGACCTCATCTCAGAAGTCACACAGTGTCACTTCCACCACCTTCTACTGATGAATCCAAGTCACTAAGGCCATCTCGGATTCAAGATGAGAAGAATTAGGCCCTACCTCTTGAAGGGGGTGTGGTAAGTCCACACGGCAGAACATGTGCAATTGGAGATATGGTTTCCTCTATCTTTGGAAAATGTGTTCTGCTACAGGGAACAAAGAAATTAATCTATGTATAAATCTAAATAGCCATCGATTATAAAATCCAACAAAAACAATTACAAACAATTTGGGATGTTAAAACTAAGACAGAGATAAAATACTAAATAACAATATGTGAAAAAAATCCTGTTCATGAATGTTTATGGCAGCGCTATTCATAAATGCCAAAAACTGGAAAGAACACAAATGTCCTCCAATGAGTGATGGATAAATTAACAGGTACATCTATACAATGGAAGACTGCTCAGCAGTATAAAAGAATGAACTATGGATACATACAACAACTTTGAGAAACCTCAGTGGTATGTTAAAACATAAATTTCAATGTTCTAGAATTAGGAGTGATTGCTGCATTTTGTGAATGTACTAAAAATACATAAAAGCCACTAAATTGCACACTTTAAGAGGATCAATTTTATGGTATGCGAACTATATTTCAGTTTAAGAATGAGGAAAAAAACCCACAATTTTCAGAAAGAAAAATCATGGTTCTCATACAAATATAAAAATGAACATATGTTAAAGATTTCTTTTACTTACGTCCATGCGATCCAAAGTAACCTACAGACTCGATGCAATCCTTATCAAAATACCAATGGCATTTTTCACAGAACTAGAACAAATAATTCAAAAATTTGTATGGAACCACAAAAAAACTCTGAATAGCCAAAGCAATCTTGAGAAAGAACAAAGCTGGAAGTATCACAATCCCAGATTTCAAACTATTCTACGTAGCTGGGGTAACCAAAACAGTATGGTATTGGCACAAAAACAGACACAGAGATCAATTGAACAGAACAGAAAGCCCAGAAGTAAACCTATGATTATATGGTGAACTAATCTACAGCAAAGGAGACAAGAATATAAAATGGAGAAAAGACAGTCTCCTCAATACATGGTGTTGGGAAAACTGGACAGCTATATGAGAAAGAATAAAACTGGATTGTTTTCTTATACCATATACAAATACAAACTCAAAACAGATTAAAGACTTAAATGTAAGACCTGAAACCATAAAACTCTTAAAAGAAAGCATAGGCAGAAAGCTCTTTGATATTAGTCTTAGCTATATTTTTTGGATCAGTTTCTCCCAGGGAAGAACAACAAAAGCAAAAATAAACAAATGGGACTACATCAGACTGAAAAGCTTTTGCACAGCAAAGGAAACCATCAGCAAAATGAAAAGGCAACCTACTGAATGGGAAGAGTGGTGTGCAAATGATATATCTGATAAGGGATTAACATCCAAAGTCTATAAAGAACCCATACAACTCCATATCACAAAAATAAACAATCCGATTAAAAAATGGGCAGAGGACCTGAATAGGCGTTTTTCCAAAGACATCCAGATGGCCAACAGACACATGAAAAGATGCTCAACATCACTAACCATCAGGGAAATGCAAAGCAAAACCTCAATGAGCTATCACCTCCCATCTGTCAGAAGGGCTTTTATCAAAAAGACAAGAAATAACGAGTATTGGTGAGGATGTGGAGAAAAGGGAGCCCCTTGTGTACTGTTGGTGGTATTGTCAATTGTCAACGGAGTTTCCACAAAAAAAAAATCAACATATGACTATATGATCCAGCAATTCCATTTCTAGGTATTTATCTGAAGAAAAGGAAAATGCTAATTCGAAAAGACGTATGCACTCCTATGGTCATTACAGCATTTAGGTACACTAGCCAAGATATGGAAGCAACCTAAAAGTCCATCAACAGATGAATGGATAAAGAAGATGCAATGTATATCTACAATGGACCATTATTTGGCCATAACAATGACTTTGGACCCTTTGCGACAACGTGGATGAACCTAGAGAGTATTATGCTGAGTCAGATAAATCAGAGGAAGACAAATATCGTATGATTTCACCTACGTATGCAATCTGAAAAATGAAACAAATGAGCATAACAAAACCAAAACAGATTCAATAATACAGAGAACAAACTGGTGGTTGCCAGTGGCAGGGGGATGCACCGAATAGGTGAAGGAGAGTAAGAGGTATAATATTCCGGTTATAAAATAAATAAACCACAAGGATACAACATACAGCATAGGGAGTACAGTCAGTAATATTGAAACCACCTTGTGTAGTGACAGATGGTAACTAGACTTATTGTAGTGACCATTTTGTGATGTATATAAATATCCAATCACTATGTCGTACTCCTGAAACTGATACAACATTGTATGTCAACTCTTTTTCGGATTAAAAATGAAGATTTAGGGGCACCTGGGTTGCTGAGTCAGTTAAACGTCTGCCTTTGGCTCAGGTCATGATCTCAGGGTCCTGGGATGGAGCCCCGCGTTGGGCTCTCTGCTCAGCGGGGAGTCTGCTTCTCCCTTTGCTGTTCCCTCCCCCCTGCTCATGTGCTCTCTCTCTCTCTCTAATAAATAAATAAAATCTTTTAAAAATTTTTTTTAAAAGAAGATTTATTTTACTCAAAGGAAGAACACAGGCAGATGTTATAACTGGTGTAAAATAAAAGTGAAAAAAGCACAAGTTTATATGAAAGAATTCAATTGCAAATACAGGCAAAATTGGTTTTCCCACAGAAGGGAGGGAAGCCAATCAAAACTCAACTAGATAAGACAGAGTTTGCATACCTAGCAATTACCTACAATTTACAAAACAATTTTGCTCTTTGCAAAATTGCTCAAAGACAATGAATAGGCCTGAATCAGACAGCCTGGAAGAGTGTGCTAGAGCTCGTGCATAGGTTTCCATTAACATTCACATTTTTTCTACAATATGTTAAAATTCATAGAACTGTACACTTACCAAGTCAATTTTACTTTATGTTCATTTTTAATTTTTTTAAAATTAGAATTGTTCCAGCTCGCTCTCTCTCTCCCTCAAATAAATAAATAAAATCTTTTAAAAAAATTAGAAATGTTCCCTGGTGACTTTGTGGTAATAGGCGACCAGAATGAAACTGGAGCAACCACAAGAGCCTGTTGCAGCTGAACACGCTAAACACAGTAGTGGAAGCTAGTATTAGGGTGGAGCCTTTGGACAATGAGAAAAACGGACTGATTTGCGTTTCTGACAGTTAAGTCACACGCTGAAAGCCATTTTTGAATGCAGCCCGGCCTAATCTGGCAGAGCAATTTAGGAGTTGAGAGGAGGGGGCGCCTGGGTGGCTCAGTTAGTGAAGCGTCTGCCTTCAGCTCAGGTCATGATCCCGGGGTCCTGGGATCAAGCCCTGTATTGGGCTCTCTGCTCAGCAGGGAAGCTGCTTCTCCCTCTCCCTCTGCCCCTCCCCTCCACTTGTGCACTCGGCGCTCTCTCTCTAAATAAGTAAATATTTTTTTTTATTTATTTTTTTTTTTAGGGAGCTGAGAAGAAATCCAGCCAGGGACATGGGTATCCCTTTGTTCTGTGCTGAGAGGAGGCTAGAGTCCAATGCCATCTCAGGGAACCAACCACTAAGCTGCGATACAGTTCACCAGGCCACCATATGGGAGACATTCCACACCCCAACTCCTGCAATGGAAATACCAATAGGGTACTTCCTCAAATGAAACACATTTATTAACACAAAAAGCAAGGACCGCGGCTTTCTTGGTAATAGAAAAAAATGAAACAGGGCAGGTAGAAGAATGGATAAATGATGGTATACTCAAACAATGAAATACTACTCAGCAATAAAAACAGGTGAACTGCTGATAACATACCAGCAGGGATGACTCTCAAATGCATTATTCCAGGTAAGAGAAGGCTTCCATTAAGAGTACATTCTATATGATTCCAGAGCACTAGTTACCTATAAAGCATGTTGTGGGTGAATAATGACTGTGAAGGGACATGAGGGAAACTTCTGATGATCGCATTCTGTATCTTGACAGGGGCTTGGATTATTCATTTGTATGTATATGTCAAAACTCAGCCAATGTACCACTTAAGATGTGTACATTTTGCCATATGTAAATTTCACATCAAAAGAAAAAAGAACGTTAGACAATTATGGAACTCTAGCTAATGACATGCACACTTAAATCCTTAGGGGAAGTGTAACAAAGTCTGCAACTTACTTTGATGGATGTATAGATAAGATGGCTAGATGGAAAGGGGTATTATACAGTGAGTTCAATAAAATGTAAACTGTAGAATACAGGTGGTGAGTATACAGGTGTTCACTGAAACATTCTTTCAACTTCTCTGTATTTTTGAAAGCTTCATAATAAAATGCTGAAAAATTTCAACCGGAATCTTCCCTTCAGGGAGAGAGAGGGAAGGGGAGAGAGAAACAAAGAAGATCCTTCATGAATCCAAGCCAGCAGCTTTCCTTTGAAACTGAAATGCACCACATGCTTTCAGCACTGAGTAAGAGCAAGGTGAAATAAGAAATTAATCAAGGGTAAACCTTGGTGCCTTTCAGATGAGTTTCAGGGCTTTGATTTATTGTTTAGGAAGGGGGGAGGCACTCATTCCTCAGAAGACAAGAATCAGCATTTCTAGAAAAGAAAAGGGAGCCAGGTGCCTATTTCCTGATTCATTTGTGAAGCTGCGTGGGCGAGTGCAAAGAAAAAAGAACAGAAAAACAAGCACAACAATATCCCAAGAGTCCTTCTCTCATTTCCTAGGTTATGTACTGCGTTTTTTATCAGGGACGTTGCAAAGGCCCTCCTGCTCCTTTTCTGAACCCTTCAAATCCTATTCTTGTCCTTTTCCCTAGATTGAAATTCAAAATCCACTTACAGGATCCTAGCCTTAAGGTAAGGCTTTGATCCCAGCTAGGTGCAGGAAAGGCTACAGCAAAAATGCAAGATTTAAATACAGATAGGGAGGAGGTGGGGTAGAGAGGGATGGGAGCCTGGCATGGAAGGGGAAAAGAAGGGGGAGGAAGGAAAGACCATTCTGATGATTCCCCACACATCTGCAAAACAACACAAATAAATGCACAAATACTGCAGTTCATACTAGACAAACTCAAAAATCTTTTAAAGCCCAAAAGGGGAGAAAAAAACCAGCAATGATCTGATCACCCAGAGATAGTGTATTTCCATTCATAATTTTTTTTCTTCATGTGCATTCTGATTTTCTAAATTATATCTTTATTTTGAGATAATTGGAGATTCACATGCATTTGTTTCAGTAGGAAATAATACTGAAAGATTCCATGTAACCATTACCCAGATTTTCCCCATGGTACCATGCTGCAACACTAAAGTACAGTTATCACCACTGGGATATTGACATTGATACAATCAAGATACAGAACAGTTGGGTCAGTGCAAAAATCCGTTGCAAGAATTCCCTCACCTTGCTCATTTATAGCCTCATCCATTCCTTCATACACCTACCCACTTAACCTCTGACAATCATTAATCTGCTCTCCGTTTCTATAATTTTTAGTTTAATTATTATGCATCTCGGCATAGATTACTTTCAGTTTATCCTATTCGGGGTTCACTTCTCGAATCAGTCGGTCAATATTTTTTGCTAAAATTAAAAAGTTCTCAGCCATCATTTTTTAAAGTACTTTTCCAGCCTTGCCTTCTTCTTGGTACTCCAGTGACACGAATGTAAGATCATTTGTTATAGTCCCACATGTCCCTGAGGCTCTTTTTTTCAGTCCATCTTCTCTCTCCCTTGTTCAGACAGTAATTGCTATTGTGTTACTTCCCAATTCACTGAGTCTTTCCTCTATCCACACCATTCTGCTGTTGAGCTTATCCGCTGGAGCTGTTCATTTCAGTCACTGGATTTTTTTTTAATGATTTTTTTTATTATATTATGTTAATCACCATACAGTACATCCCCGGATTCTGATTTAAAGTTTGATGCTTCATTAGTTGCGTATAACACCCAGCACCATGCAATACGTGCCCTCCTTACTACCCATCACCAGTCTATCCCATTCCCCCACCCCCTCCCCTCTGAAGTCTTCAGTTTGTTTCTCATAGTCCATAGTCTCTCATGTTTCATTCCCCCTTCTGATTACCCCCCTTTTCTTTATCCCTTTCTTCCCCTACCGATCCTCCTAGTTCTTATGTTCCATAGATGAGAGAAATCATATGATAATTGTCTTTCTCTGCTTGACTTATTTCACTTAGCATTATCTCCTCCAGTGCCGTCCATGTTGCAGCAAATGTTGAGAATTCGTTCTTTCTGATAGCTGAGTAATATTCCATTGGTATATATGGACCACAGCTTCTTAATCCAGTCATCTGTTGAAGGGCATCTCGGCTCCTTCCATGATTTGGCTATTGAGTCACTGGATTTTTCAATTCCAAAATATCCATCTCCCTTTTCCTTGTATCTCCTATTTATTTGCTGAGGTTTTCTGTTTCGTTGCTGAGGCATTCCTTTTTTTATTATTTGACTCGAGTGTTCATAGTTATGTTTTGGAGAATTTCATAATGGCTGCTTTAAAATCTTTGTCAAATAATCCTGACAGCTCTGTCATCTCAGTATTGAAATCTATTGCCTGTCATTTTTCACTCCGACATCTTCCTGGTTCTTGCGATGATGAATGCTTCTTTACCGAAACCTGTACATTTTCACGTTATGTCCTGAGTCTCAGAATCTTATTTAAACCTTCTATTTTAGTTGACTTTATCTGACACCATTCCAGCAGGGGAAGGAGAGAGTGCCGCCTTGTGAGTGGAGATAGAAGTCCAAGTTCTCCACTTGGCCTTTGTTGATATCCTAGTTAGGGAGGACCGCCTCCTTTTTGCTATGTGGGGATGGCACTTCTAGCTCTCCAGGCAGCTTCAGTTGACATAATGTGAGGCATGGTTTCGTTACTCTTGACCTTGCTACCTTTGACAGCATCCCAGCACAGAACATGAGGGACCCCTTGCTACAGCAGCATGAGCATAGAGGTCCAGCCCTCCCCACCCCAGATGGTCTCCCCAACATCATAGTGGAAGGAGAGCTCATTACTGCCTGGCAGGGATGAAAATCTCAGCCCTCAACATTGACATTGTCTGGAGGGGATGTTCTATACAGCTTCACAAGGGTGAACGTCTATATTCCCCACTTAACCTTTGCTGGCGTGGGTGGAGGTGAGGTCGTGGTTTTTTCAGTGGTGTTTGACTGGAGTAGAACAATTATTTTATGAATATTTTCTATAAGGTTAATCTGTCTCTTTCCTGGTCCTTTGCCTAGAGACAGCAGGCTTGTGTTGAGCTCTTCTACTTTTTTTTCCATAGCCATTGGTGTTTCCAGGTTGCTGGCTTCCTTCAGCTTCAAGTCTAGGAAACAGAAGATAAAAAGAAAACTCAGGGAACTCACCAGTGTGTCATTCTTTGGGTCCTGAGGTCCCTGACCAGTTTGCCTTCTTTGCTTTACTTTCACAGTTATTGCACGTTTGTTTTATATATAATGTTCTGAGGTTTTTACCAGGACTTAGTGGGAGGAAGAGGGAAAAGTACAGCTATTCCATCCTCCTGGACCTGATTTATGTTCCATTGCCTCAGTCTCTCAGTCCTCCAATGTGGCCGCCAATGTTATTTCTGTTAACCTTAAAGGGTAAACTGCTAGTTATTTTACTAGCAAAAGATGAGTTTCTTCAGGAATAAAAGAGAATTGCAATCTGGGACAAAAAGCTGCAGCAAATCTGCAGGCAAGTCCTGGGAACAAAGGTGAGGTACGCTTTTCTTAAGGCGAAAAGGAGTAAGATGGGAAGGCTGTTATGAACTAAAAGTCCACTGGAGTAAACTGTGAGTGTGAAGTATGGTGGGTTTTCATTGGCTGAGCTGTTGCCCGGGATGGGGCATGAAGAGAGCGTCTCTTCCTCTGGCTGGGGTAGTAGAGTAGTATATCTATGTGCAAGGTCAAGTCCATATAAGGTCAAGGACACCTCTTCATGTTGGACCTGCAGTTGACTAAGAGTGGTAGAGCATGAGAGCTCCCTCTGCCAAAATTCCTGAATCCCTTTTAGTGAGGTTTCTCATGACTAATTTTCACATTTCACGCAAGAACCACAGGGTTGAAGAAATAAGAGATCACAAATCAAGAGCATCTTTGGTTGTAGACCAAGGAGGGGAAAGAACATAGCTTGATCAATCTGCAGCTGTGGGTTTTTGTAGACAGAACCCATCCAAAAGTAGTCACTCTCATCACCACTGCCCCCACACTGATCAAGCTTTGTGGGGATGGGACACAGAATGATTTTTTTTTTAGAAGGGACAGGGAAGAATAAGATGGATAGAAAGATGGGAAAAGAGCAGTGACATTTAAGTGGTAAAGCCAAACGTAGCCCCCTTTGATAAGGAGAATGGACTCTTTACATGCACCACTCTTCCCAAATCTCTACGTGTTCACCATCCCAGAAGCTCTTGGAACCCTGTCCTGTTGGGGTTTTTTGGAAGCTTCATTACATCGGCATGAAAAATTAAACTATTGGCCATTGGTGATGGATTCAACACTCAGCCCATCTCCCTTCCCCAGAGGTCAGAAGGGTGGGACTAAAAGTTCTAACTCACTAATCACATGGTTGGCTCTTCTGGCAACCAGCCTGATCCTGAGGCGGGGGTCCAAAAGTGCCCCCATGAACATAACAGAAGACACCTTTATCATTTTCCTCACTTACGACATTCCAAGGGTTTTAGGGGCTCTGTGCCAGAAGCAGGAACAAAAATCAAATATAGATTTATCATTATAAATCACATGAGCACAACAATATAGTTGAGAAGTCAAAGCTGATACATGAAATAATGGGTGCCTGTCATAAGGATATCATTATGTGGTAGCTGGGCTGGTACAAGCACTAGAGATCATAGTGGTAGGAAAGGAGAATTGAGTGAACAAACAGAAGGGAGCAGGAATGATCATGGTGTAATTTCTGAGGACGGGGTGGGGAGAGATGGAGTCCGTAGATTAGGGTGGGGCCAGATAGAGCTATAGAAGCCTTGGAAAATCAGAGGAAAGTATTTGTCCTTGATGACTGATGTGGTAGGGCTGACGATGGTTGACTTACCTGGCACAGTGACTGGCACAGAGTTAAGTGACCCACAAGAGCTAAGGGGCACACGCTGCCACTCTTGGGGAGAGAAGTGAGGCGGGGGACAGAAATTGCCACCTCCCACTCCGAGTAAGAGCTCTGGTGAAGATCAAGAAGAAAATGGAGTTCTGAAGTCCACAGAACCACACAATGAGACCACCCTGCTAGGGTGGAGTATAGGAAATATAAATAGAGCTGGCCTAAGGCAAACAAACCCTTGCTTTCTTTTGGCTCTCCAGGAGCCCTTTTTCTGCATAATTTGCTCTTTTTATTCTTTGTGATCCCAGAGGGCTCCTGCAGTAAGATACCATTCCCCAGCTCTTGGAAATTTGAGCAGGAGCAAGGTGCAGCCCAGGAGAAAGGAGGCGGAAAGTGGGAGGCTTAGCCCATAGAGGTCTTATAAAAAAAGACAGGGGTAGTGAAAAAGAAGGGGAAAGAAAGAACACTTTCCTATGTCCTCAATGACTTCCTCCTTTTAGGCCAAGCTGTAAGACCCAGTGAAGAAAGGTAGGGTGTGGGCTGCTGAGAGAAGGGCTAGAGAGCATCCCCGGCATCCTGCTGAGCTTGCCTTCTTGTAATGGGCCCCACACTGGATGGAAAAAAGGAGTCCTTGGAAGCATACCTGGTCCAATCCAGGATTGAATAAAGAGTGTTTTCTCAGTGGCATTTTATCCCTTGGGTGCAGTAGAGGTTTTTGAAAATGGCCACAAATTCACTGAAACTCCTCCTATCCAGATGTGGAGACTACGTTCCCTCTCCTTGAATCAAGGTGGCCTTGTGACTGCTTCAACCAACACAATATGGTAGAAGGGGCACTACATTAATTCCGATATCGGTCTATAAAAAGCCATGCCTATTCCACCTGGTTCTTTTAGAATAATCCCTCTAAGGGAAGCTAGCTGCCCCATAAGAAGTTTAATAACCCTGAGACTACCACGCTGGAGAAGCCACATGTGGGCACTCCTGGCAATAGGCTCTGCTGATCCCGTCTTCCAGCCATTCCCACGAAGGCATTGGACACGGAAGTGAAGCCATCTTGGATCCTCCCGACTATTCCATCCATCACCTAAGTATCTCAAGTGACCTCAGTTGATACCACAAGGAGCAAAAGAATCACCCAGCCAATTTCTGCCTGAATTCCTGAACCACAGAATCCATGAGCATAATAAAATTGTTGCTGTGCCCTTAAGCTAAGGGTGGTATATGATTCAGCAATTGTTACTGGAACAAGTACTTAGTTAGGGTCTCCAGATCTTTAGTTGAGGTTTGAGAGACCCAAGATACCCCACTCAAATCCCTATGGAACATACCCCTCGCCTTTGTGGTGATGCTTCTCTTCTATCTCATTTTAGCCCATTTTCAAAAATAAGGCCATGGCCAAACACCACATAGTAATACGACTAACTTGACCTGGTCCAAGAGGTGGAAAAGCAGAAAGAGAAAAAATAAGCGCTGGGGTTAAATTGGTGTCTCTTAAGGGATTTTGCGAGAAAGAAGTGCCAGGTGGAGTAGGGTCAGCTTCTCAAGCTGTCCCAGTGTCTCCTTATCCTGAGAATTTCCCTCTGCCTGCTCCAGCTCCAGGGAGATGGCTCCAGATGTTGGTTTCTTCCCACATTCAGCACGGCTGCCTTCTCCTGTCACTTCACTTGGACTCTCCGAAAAACTGTGAAGGATAATTAGCATGACATCCCTTCTCAGAATCCTTGGAAGGGCCAGCGAGGTGGGGATGAGCTGAAAGGAGGGACTAGAAATGGCCAAGGAAGCAGATGTCTTACCATCTGGGTTCTCAATCATAAACTTTGGTAATATGAAGGACTTTGAGGTGTCTACCAGGAAGCATCCAAGGTCAGGTGTCCACTGTTAATTGGAATCCTAGAATCTGGGGGTATAAAGACACTCAGAGGTCTTCTAGTCTATTTTGTTCATTGTACCCACGAGAAAACTGAAGCTCAGAAGGGGAAGAGATTTGAATATATTTGTGAAACCAGCAAGTGGCAGAAGCAGGAAGAGAAACCTGGTTTTCCAAGTTCTGATCCAGAGTTATTCTCACCAGTTATTCTCATCAGTGCCTCACCAATATTAACGTGTGCACAAATCTCTCAGGGGTCTTGTCTAACGTGAGATATGCCAGGGAGGCCCGAGATAGTTTCGAATCTGGCACAAGCTCTCAAGCGATGCCAATGCTGCTGGTCCTTGGAGCACACCTTGAGTCACAAGGCTATTGGGCATAATTCACCAGAGAGGCCAACAAATCCTCCTCTTCCTGAAATCTGAGAGTCATGGCCAGTGTTCTGTCGTTCGTGTCTTTTGCTCCACGAGGAGACTTTTCTTTGCCACCTTCTTATAATTCCCCTTCTTTTCTGACCTTCTGGCTACTTGCCATGCTATTAGCACCGGGAGACGATGAGTGCAACGTGCACAAAGAGAAAAGATAAGAAGAAAGGTGACGGTGTGGCTAAGTCGATTTTGCTTCTCCCTAGAGGCTTTTTGCAGAAGATTTGTTGAAGGTGGAGGTAGAAACTGGCTTCAAAACAAGTTTGGGGGTTATTTCTGGATTTCCTGTCCCCTGTATTCATGGAAAATCCAGAGCATGTGGTATGAATATATAATAGCGTGCCCAGTTTTCTTGTGTGGTTTGTGGAAACTGGTCACATTGCTTTACAGCCACACCACATATATTTAAAGGCTAAAGCTATGCAATGGGGTTTCAGTCCAAATGATTCAGAAAATTGCTTCAATCCTTTACTTTGTCAGTCGAGTTCTGGCTGATACTTACCGAAGAAGTGGATGAAGAACAGGGAACTTATGCCTTCTGTTTATGTAGCCAGGAACTTCGACTGAAGCAAGATTATTTTCCTTCCCAATTTTAGAAATTATAAGCTCACATTGAACTGTTCTCTGCCTTTCCAGCTCTGTGACCCCTGTGACCTCAGATCGTTCACGTCTCTCTCTGGAACTCAGTTCCCTCATTTATAAAATGAGGAGTGGGACTACTTCTAAAGTTCTTCTATTCCAATTACTATCTCCAGGCCTAGACGACAGTCACTAATGAGCAAGACAGTGACTAAGGCCATGAAAATATCTGCCTCAACCTTGTCTTTCAGGTCTTCTTACTCCCTAACACAGAAAAGAGACACGTATATGAGAAAGATTTTCAGCCATGAGGATTGACGTAATGCCCTTTCTGGTTTTCCTTTACTTACTCAGAAAAGTAGATAAACCAGAAACATTCTCTCAACCACCAAGAGTTCTGGTAACCTGAGGCTTCTCTCTCTGAGAAGCTCTTCTGCTTGTGTCTTTTACACTTGCTGGGGACCAAAAGCAAGCATGGCGGAAAGAGGTAGGCTGGGAGGCAGCTGGAGTCTGTACCCTATGGGCCACAGAGTGGGATGACAATCTTGTCCTCTTAGGGGTCAGGAATGACCTCAGGTAATACATAAGATAGGAGTGATGCTAGGAAACATTTAGCAGCTCTTTCAAAGGAGATTTAGATTCAAATCCCTCTGTCACCATTTTAGAAAGAATAGAGGAGAGGAAATAACAGGCTAAGACTGACTTCCTCACCTTACAGCTTAGACCTTCTGGAGTCCCCTTGATGAACCAGTACTGTGCCTTCCTTGTGCACACAGGCACTCAGTGGTTTAAGAACTGACTCGAATGTTCTGGTCTGAGAAAAATTAAAAAGAAAAATATATAGTAAACTGTGGATTATCCCTAATCTAGCTGCATTGTTTGTCATTAGGAGACAGATACTGGAGTTAGATACTGCCTATTTTATTTTTGGGTTCCCCCCCCTTCCTCTTCCTCCTCCTCCTCCTTCTTTTGTATCTGGCTTTATGAGAAAACAGAAAGACCTTCTAAGGTGCCACACTATTTCACTGGGGTCTAATTTTATAATGAGCAGGGTTTCTTTTTTTTTTTTTAAGGTCTAGCTTATCTTTCTTTATTTTATTTACTTTTCAAAGTAAGCTCTAGGGACGCCTGGGTGGCTCAGTTGGTTATGTGTCTGCCTTTGGCTCAGGTCATGATCCCAGCGTCCTGGGATTGTGTCCCATATGAGGCTTCTTGCTCAGCAGTCCCTCTGCCTGCTCTGCCTGCCAATCTTCCTGCTTGTGCTCTCTCTCTGTCTCTCTCTTTCTCTCTCTGACAAATAAATAAATACAATCTTTAGGGGCGCCTGGGTGGCACAGCGGTTGGGCGTCTGCCTTCGGCTCAGGGCGTGATCCCGGCGTGATGGGATCGAGCCCCACCGGGCTCTTCCTCTATGAGCCTGCTTCTTCCTCTCCCACTCCCCCTGCTTGTGTTCCCTCTCTCGCTGGCTGTCTCTCTCTCTGTCGAATAAATAATAAAATCTTTTAAAAAAAATACAATCTTTAAAAAAAAATAAAGTAAGCTCTAAACCCAACATGGGGCTTTGAACTCATGACCCCAAGATCAAGAGTGCCAAGCTCTTGAGCCAGCCAAGCGCCCCATAGATCAGGATTTCTTTCTTTTTCTGTCTTTCTTTCTTTCTTTCTTTCTTTCTTTCTTTCTTTCTTTCTTTCTTTCTTTTTAAGAGAGAGCGAAAGAGAGGGAGAAGGCAGGATAGGGGCAGTGGGAGAGAGAGAGAGAGAATCTTAATCAGGCTTCACACCCAGTATGGAGCCCAATGCCGGACTCAATGTCATGACCCTGAGATCATGACCTGAGCTGAAATCAAGAGTCGGTCGCTTAACTGACCGAGTCCCCCAGGCACCCCTAGAGTAAGGTTTGTTAACCTCAGAATTATTGACACTTGGAGCTGGAGAATCTTTGTTGTGGGGGCTGCCTTGTGCATTGTAGGATGTTTAACCGCATCCCTGGCCTCCACCCGTTAGATTCCAGCAGCACCTTCCTCCCACTTGTAACAACCCAAAATACCTCCAGACATGGCCACATGTGCCCGGGGGACAAATAACCCCCACCTTGTTCCAATCCATTTGGTCCCCATATAAAGAGCCCACCTTTTAATTAGAGGTTATCAGAAACGATGGCAGTGCACATCTTGGAGCCTGCTGATGGTCTTCTTCCTCTGCTGGATGGGCTTGTCCTCATCCATTAGAGGGCCTCTTCACAGGTCCAGGATACAAGGACAGAGAGCTTTCATCTCCGCTTGACACTTTCATTTGCCACATGGACTTTTCTCCTGCGAGTCCTCTGCAACGATGACAAATGAATCACAGCACAGGGAACCAAGGTCTGGTCTGTTTAATAAAGCCATTGCATTTGGTTTTGACTTTTGACCTTTGGGTTCTGAGAGGCATTGGTGGTTCCTGTGGTTTAAATAAAGATAAGAGACAAGGAAGGAAGGAAAGAAGGAAAGAAGGAAGGGAGGGGAGGAGGGAGGGGAGGGTGAAAGAAACAAAGAGAGGCAGACAGAGGGAAAAAAAATCAGACAGAGGATATCTGGTCTCTCCTTCACATCTAAGGAAGCAGAAACCTAAGCCAGCCCAGGCAGGATCGACCATATGATGTTTTCAAATGTCCATATATGGAAATTTCACACTGCAGCCTGTCAATACTGCCAATTCTAGTCATGAATTTTCTATTCCATTTGAAACTTCTGTTTTCTGGAGTTATAAAAAGAAGGGCACTTCTTTTCGATAAGTGCGTTATTCCAGACCATGGTAGGAAGGAAACAGAGCTAAAAATAGGAGGTTTTGAGTGTGGCAGAGCAAGCTGATAGCCCAGACACCTGGGTTTTCAGCCCAAGTCTTCTGACCGGCAGTGTGATCTTGGGCAAGTCATCCTTCTACAGCCTTATTTCTTTCATCTGGAAAATGAGAGAAGGCCAGACTGTAAAATCTCTAACTTTTCTTCTTTTAAGACAATACACCAAATATTTGGTTTTGAAACTGTGCTGAAGAGCACCATGGAATTTGATTTCCAAGCAACTAATAACGCCATCTTGTGGCCAAATCGGGGGCTTCTTTTTGTTCTGAAGATGACTTTCTCCCCTTCAGATAAGGCACCAATGATGATTTGCATTCACTCACTACATTTCTACCTACTTACCTATCCATCCATCCATCTATCCATCCATCCATCCTTTTTTCGTCTTTATTAAAGTATAACACTATTCATAAGGGTGAGGAATTTTCACAAACTGAGCCCACCTAGCACCCAGATCATGAAACAGAACATTACCAGATCCCAGAGGCCCTCTTTCCAGCAACTTCCTTCCCCACAGACAATGGCTTTCACGAATGTAATGTTCAGGCAAAAGGGGCCATGTGCAAGTTACTACCTGCTCTTCCTCCAAGGGTTACCGTTATTCCAGTTACCACTGGCATAGCTTAGTTTTGCTTATTTCTGTGCTTTACGCAAAGCTAATTATGCTCTACGTACTCTTTGGCAGCTGACTTCTTTTGCTCAAAAGTGTGCTTGTGAAATTGATCCACATTGTCACGTGTAGTTGTGGATCATTCTCGTTGCTGTGGAGCATTCCTCAAGAGCCTTTAAAAATTATTTTGTAATTAAGATCAATTTTGTGTTTTCGGAAGGAAAACAATGTTATGGGCAAGGTAGAACAGTTTTTGAAAAAGTTACACAAAACCCTCCACCCCAAGGCAACCATTGTTAATATTTTTGAGTATTTCATTTCAGTGTTATTTCTGGGTTCAACATATTGAATATACTTGCATATAGACGTGTATATGTGGGTTTTATTCCCCTAATACTATAATGTAAGCACTTCACTATGTTATTGAAAATCTTTGTGGATGTCATTTTTAATAATAGCATTCCTTTACTGTTAGACATTTGGGGTATTCAGGGTTTCATTTGTTCATTTTTACTACTAACAAACACAATGAACATCCTTGGCCGTAAAATGTGTTCTCTTCCTTGGGGGTTTCCTCGTGATCAAATATCAGAAGTAGGATGATGGGATGGAAACCTTTGGAAACAGCAGACGGCTACAGTTTGTGCCTGGAATGGTGGTAAGAGACTGGAGGCAAGGAAATCGCAGGTACTTGCACCTCCTAGTACACATACCAGACACCGTGCTAGGTGCTTGGCCAACATTCTCTCACTTCATTATCACAAAAACTCCTGGAGGTCCAGACAAAACTGCATTTTGGGGAAAGAAAAGTCAAGGCTCAGAGAGGTTAGGTAAGTTGTCCAAAGGCACACAAGGAGTAAAGTGGTAGAGTCAAGATTTGAACCCTTGTCTGGCCGCAACACTTGAGATCTTTCGACTCTACCACACTGCCCCCCAGAGTGCAATTTCAGTAGTGCAACAGATATGCACCCTCTCTCCAATTATCTTTCTCAGGCCTGTCACAGTTCCTAATTAATTGCACTGCCTAATTAATTATCTGGACAAGGTCAAATTATACTTCTCTCAGGCTTTACGCCAAACCGAGAGAATCAGGGCGGCCTTGGTCTTCTAGTAGGTCCAAGACATGGAGACCAGACCCCAGGAGAATGTAAATGTTTCACACCTGTGTTCAGACTTCTTAAATGTCCTTTCCCGTGAGCTGAGAGTTGGCTTTTACAAATTTGTTTCCTTTCTATTAATGCATCTGAGTGCTCTCTCTTCCCTACCCCCCTCTCCTCCTCCTCCTCCTCCCCCTCCTCCTGTTACTACCAACACCATCACCACCACTGATGGAATCTTAGTTGATCTCCCAGGTTCCTTGGAGCCACTTTGGGAGGCAGAGGGTAGAATCTTGAGAGAATGAGAAGAAAGAGAAGAAAAAGCTCTGTGCTTGGGGCCACAAGCAGTCAAGGCCTCAGCCTCAGGCCTGATGCATGTTAGATAAGTGTTAGCCAAGTGCCAGCCTTCTGCACCGGCTTAGGGCCCAGCCTGAGGAAGATGTCCACATAGCCTTCCTTGTTCTCAATTGCCCAAAAAGCAAGGCCTTTCTCTGAGGACTTTGCTCTCCTCTCCTCCAACCTGACACCAAACTAAAGCTCCCTGCGACATCCTTACTCTGATGCTAAAGTCTACATCAAGTTTGGAGGACCAATGGACACAAGGCCAATAAGCAACAAAATCCTCTTTGTGTCAAAAATGGTTGCAGTAACAGTTGGATATCCACATGCAAAAATAAATAAGCATTAATGCTTATCTCATACCATATACAAAAATTAACATTAATCATAGACTTAAATGTAGGAGCTGAAACTATAAAAGTCTTAGAAGAAAACATAGGAGTAAATCTTCATTGCCTTGAATTAGGCAAAAATCCTTCAAATATGATAAAAGCATAAGTAACAAAAGAAAAAGTAAAAAAATTAAACTTCATAAATATTTAAAACTTTCGTGTGCCAATGAATTAGGTAACCTAGGTCAAATGGGTGAATTCCTAGAAATCCACAAATTACCAAAACTGACTAAAAGGTACATGGAAAATCTGAACAGATCTATAACAGAAAGATTGAATCAGTAATACAAAAAAATCTATCAGCAAAGAGAAGTCTAGGACCAGATGCCTTCACTGGTGAATTCTACCAAACTTTAAAAGAAAAATAAACACCAATCCTTCTCAAACTCTTCCCAAAAATAGAATAGGAGGGAACACACTCTAACTCATTCTACAAGGACAGTTTTACCCCAATACAGAGGCCACACAAAGGTATCACAAGAAAAAAAAACTACAGACAAATATCTTATAGGAATATAGACTCAAACATGCTCAACAAAATACTAGCAGACTGAATCTATCAGCATATTAAAAGGACCAGAGCAAGTAGGATTCATCCCAGCAAAGCAAGGGTTGTTTAGCATAAGAAAGTTAATCAATGTAATACACCACATTAACAGAAAGGAGGATCAAAATTACATGATGATTTTAATTAAGGCAGAAGAATCAACTGATGGAATCCAACTACCCTATCTTGATAAAAATTTTCAACAAAATAAGAACAGAAGAGAACCTTCTTAGCATGATAATGGGCATTAATAAAAAGCTTACAGCTAACAGCAGAATCATGAAGGACTGAAAATATTCCCCTAAGATCAGAAACAAGATGACTTCTTTTACTACTGCTATTCAAAATGTTGAAGTTCAAGTCCAGTCAATTGGTCAAGAAACGAAATTAAATGCACCAAATGTCCCTGAGTTGTTCACTTTCAAATGGTTAATTTTATGTCATGTGGCTTTCATATCAATATAAAAAATTTAAAACTTCTGTGCTTCAGAACATACCAACAAAAAAGCAAAAAGACAACACATAATGTTGGAGAAAATATTTGCAAATCATATATCTGATCAAGGACTTGTATCCTGAGTAATTAACTTTTACAACTCTACAGTTAAAAGACAAATAACCCAATTAAAAACTCAATGAGCAAATGATTTGAAAAGACATTTCTCTAAAGAAGATCTAGAAATGATTAACAAGAACATGAAAAAGTGCTCAACATCACTAGTTTATTAGGGAAATGCAAATCAAAGCTACACTTTACACCACTAGGATGGCTACGATTTTTTAAAAAACATGGAAAAATAGCAAGTGCTGGCAAGAGTATGGAGGAATTTGAATACTTATACATTGCTGGTAGGAATATAAAATGGTACAGGCTCTTTGGAAAACAGTATGGCAGCTCCTCAAAAAGTTAAACAGAGAATTACCATATGATCCAACAATTCCACTCCTGGGTATATGCCCAAGAAAAATGAAAATGTATGTTCACAAAAAAATATGTGTACAGGAATGTTCATAGCAGCATTATTCCTAACAGCCAAAAAATCAAAACAACCCAAAAGTCTATCAACTGGTTAATGAGTAACAAAATGTGGTACATCCATGAATGGAATATTACTCATCTTTTAGGAGACAGTTCAAGTTCATAAAACCTTATTCAATTCTTGCTACTCTGACTCCAGGGATCACTGAACACTCCCTCCTTCCTGTTCTCACAGTACCTCACACATGTGTCTATTATGCTTTTCCTGGTGAGAAATGAACCTATCTACCATCACACTGTTTGTTACTACATCAACGTCGCCATTCCAGGAAATTCTTGCCTGGAAAGATGGAAGTTGCAAATAAACCTTATTGTACGTTCCAGGAACTTACTGAGAGAACCATACACTCCTCAACAGAAAACATCAACCAAGAGTTTATACTCAAAGACTCTTTGAACCCCCTCCTCAAAATCCTCACCTGCAAGGTCCACCAGTCTTAAACTTTTTTATCATGATTCTTATCCGGTCCTAACCAAGACCCTTCTCCACTGAAAGATCTTCCTTAAACAAGGCTTCGAAATCTGGTAAATGTCCTGACTTTGCCTTCTTGGCTTACAGATGCTACTAAGCCTCTGAGCTAGTTCTCCCCTTTACTATGGAGAACGGAAACAGCTTTGTCTCATCAAGAGGTTGCTTTGGTGATAATTTTGGAGGAACCAGAATTCCACATTTGTTTACAGATTCTTCTCTTTCTACTAGATTTTGAGTCCTATAATGCATAGACTATGTCTGCTTCTCTCGTAATTCTCCATACCTAGCATACTGCTTGGGATGTGTCAGCATTTAACAAAGAATTTTATTCTGGTGAACAAAGGCAGGAAGGGTAAGCAAAAGGCTTTTGGGCAAAACGTAAGCAAAAGGGTAAGCAAAAAGCAAGAGGCTGCTAAAACACTTAGGAGGCTATGGAAATTACACAGGCTAAAAAAGATGGATGCTTACATGAGGGCAGTGCAAACAGAGAAGACAGTGAGATCGATTAAGAAAGAAGACCAGGAGACCGTGTGACATATTTTATGTAGTGGATAAAGGAGAGGTCAGATTTAAAACTGACTTTGAGTTTCTGTTTTGGGTGACTGGGTAGATGCCGCCCACCAACAACTCTTTTATTCTTTTTTAAAATGTTTTAAAGGATTTACTTATTTATTTTTAGAGAGAGAGAGAGGTGGGGGAGGGGCAGAGGGAGAGGAAGAGAAAGAATCTCAAGCAGACTCTCCGCTGAGCATGGAGCCCAACGCAGGGCTCGATCTCACAACCCTGAGATCACGACCTGAGCTGAAACCAAGCAGAGGACTCAGCTGACTGCACCACCCAGGCACCCTGCCAATAACTCTTTTGATGTTGATTTTGATTTTAAGAGGAAGAACGGTGTTGGGGCAAGATAAAAGTCTGTTTGGACATTTAAGTCAAACACACTGTATTTTTTTACTTCCATATTGCCATTCTGACTAAAGAGCACTGAATCTGGAGTTTAGCGCCTGAGTTCTGGCCATGGTTTGACTGACTTAGGTCCTTCACCATTATCCGTCCTTTGCTTTCTTCAAAATGAGACTAAGTGATCTCCATGTATCATTCCCCCTCTAATAGTCTTGGACAGAATGATGATATAGACCAAGTCTCTTGTACGATCTGAAGTCAAGATATATGAACTGGAGGTGCCTGGCTGGCTCAGTCAGTAGAGTGTGCAACTCGATCTCAGTTCGGGGTCATGAGTTTGAGCCCCACATTAGCTACAGAGATTACTTTAAATTTTTTTTTTTTTTTAGGGACGCCTGGGTAGCGCAGTCGTTAGGCATCTGCCTCCGGCTCAGGGCGTGATCCCGGTATTCCGGGATCGAGTCCCACATCGGGCTCCTCCGCTGGGAGCCTGCTTCTTCCTCTCCCACTCCCCCTGCTTGTGTCCCTCTCTCGCTGGCTGTCTATCTCTGTCAAATAAATAAATAAATAATCTTTAAAAAAAATTTTAAAAAATAATTTTTTTTTTAAAAAAATACATGAACTGGCCAGTCACATGCAGAACAATGAACATGGGCCACTATCTTACACCATATGTAA
>NC_048238.1:77497879-77606613 GCF_002007445.2 Ailuropoda melanoleuca
AAAAAAATACATGAACTGGCCAGTCACATGCAGAACAATGAACATGGGCCACTATCTTACACCATATGTAAAAATCAACTCAAAAACCATTAAAGACTTGAACGTAAGACCAGAAACTATAACAATTCTAGAAGAAAACATACGCGGTAAGCACCTTAACTCTTAGCAATATTTTTTTTTATCTGACTCCAAAGACAATGGCAAAACAACAATAAAATAAATGACACCAAATCAAACTAAAAATTTTCTGCACAGCAAAGGAAACCTTCCACAAAATAAAAAGACAACATACTGAATGGGAGAAGATACTTGCAAATCATATATCTGATAAGGGGCTAATATCCAAAATATATAAAGAACTCCTACAACTCAATAACAAAACAAACAAACACTCCAATTAAAACTGGGCAGAAGATCTGAATAGACATTTTCCCAAGGAAGACATAGATGGCCAACAGGCCCATGAAAAGATTCTTAATATAACTCATCATCAGGAAAATGTAAATCAAAACCACCATGAGACACCATCTCACACCTGTCAGAATGGCCATTATCAAGAAGACAAGAGATAACAAGTATTGGTAAGGATGTGGAGAAAAGGGAACCCTTGTGCACTGCTGGTGGGAATGCAAGCTGGTGCAGCCACAGTGGAAAACAGGATGGAGGTTCCTCAAAAAATTAAAAATAGAGCTACTATGATCCAGCAATTCCACTTCTGGGTATCTCTATGAAGAAAAAGAAAACACTAATTCAAAAAGATATATGCACCCTTATGTTCATTGCAGCATCGTTTACAATGGTCAAGATATGGAAGCAACCAAAGTATCCACCGATGGATGAAAGGGCGAAGATATTGTGTGTGTGACATGCACAATGAAATACTACTCAGCTATGAAAGAGAATGAAATTTTGCCATTTGTATCAACACAGATGAACCTAGAAGGTATTGTGCTAAGTGAAATAAGTCAGGCAGAAAAAGACAAATAACACATGATTTCACTTATATATGAAATCTAAAAACGAAAATGAGCAAACAAAACAAAAAAGTTCATAGATGCAGAAACAAACTGGTGGTCGTCAGAAGGGAGGGGTTTGGGAGGGTGAGAGTAATGGGAAAAGGGGATCAAGAGGTACAAACTTCCAGTCATAAAATACATAGGTCATGTGGATGTAATGAACAGCACGGTGACTGTGGTAATAACATTGTATTGCAAAAAAGTAAATTTATATGGTGACAGGGGAAACTAGGCTTCTGGTGACAATTTCACAGTGTATACAAGTATCAAAGCACACCTGAAACTAACATAATGCTATATGTCAATTATACTTCAATTAAAAAGAAAAGATATAGAAGAGAACAGCAGAGGGCATTGTTATATAAAAGGTAGACTCGGGATTAAAAAAAGCAGTCTGAAGAGTGGATCAGCATTTTCAGGCTATAATGGATCTTTAAAAAAATAACCTCATACTTGTATAATATTTTATAAAATTAAGAAAATAAATTTATATGTGGGTGTTGAAATATGTGATCTGTCCTCACCATAATCATGTGATGTGCACAGGAAATAGATTGTGCTATTTTATGGATGAGGAAATAAACTCTGACGCCAGCAAGTTTTCCAGGCACACAAAGCCAGTGAAAAACAAAGATAAGACTAAAGCCAGATCTTTCAACTCATCTGTTTCAATTCACTGGCTTGAAAGTTGACTCAAAGACCATAAAGAGGTTTAGATGGTTTTGTGAAAAGTAATGATTTCATGTCCTTTTTTCTATATGGTGAATAATTATCATACTACATAAACATGTATAAAAAAATAGGGCCTCTTTATTTACTGTAGTTGGTCTAATCTTGTTCAGGAGCTCTCCACCCCAGTGGGACAGAGGTGGTATAGGGGAACGTTTACAGATCCTTCTAGAAATTGGAATATGGATAGCCAACTGACATTGCCGTCCCTCTCTGCTTGTCTCTGCTTGTCTTTGTTGCAGGATAGCTGGTCTGGTCTTCTTTCTGGACTGACACACACTGCATACAAGTGGTTCTCACCCTCAGTGACCTTGTCCAACTTCCAAGCTTCCAATGGTCCAGTGATCCTAGCAGTATCTTCACGACCCTTCAGTGGGGCACATGATAGGTGGATTAGTTTGGGTCTTTCAAGAACCAGATACTGACGTGGGTTTAGACATGCCAGACAAACTTCACCCCATTCTAGGAGTCAAAGCAAGTTACAAGGCCAGCCCAGATTCAAGGAGGAGACATAGACTCCACCTCCTCACAGGAGGAACGACATGCCTAGACCATAATGGCAGGAATTGTTGGCCATCTTTATATAATATTTGAAGTCATGCAATTGGAATAGATGACTCGGGGACTAAGTATAGATAGACATAAGGTAAGGACTGTAGTCAGGGACACTCCAATGATGAAGAGGAACCTGCAAATGAGACTGAGAATAGTTACCCACGAGGTGTAGGAAAGCCAGGCAACAGCCCTAGGTTCAAATCCTAGTGTTACCTCGGATACCAGTAGTTTCTTAACCCTGCTAAGCCTTAATTTCTTCATCCATAAAATAAGGATAATAATAGTAGCTACTTTCCTATTCCTTTTCTTTATCACAAAGCAGAGAAAGAATAAATAAGTAAATTAATTTGTCTTTTGGATCAAGCGCAAGGAAGCCATTGGTGACTTTGAAAAGTGGAATATTGGGAGCAGAGGAGAAACTGGCTGAGGGAGAAAGTGGAGCTTTTTTCAGGAACCTTAGCTGGTTCCTGAAATAAAAGGTAGGGGCGAGAGAGGGACAAAGCATCGATGTGAAGTTGTGTTTGTTTTTTGTTTTTTGTTTTTTAAGATAGTAGAAAAGAAGGAAATCCTGCCATTTGTGAAGACATGGATGGACCTTGAGGGCAGTATGCCAAGTGAAATAAGTCAGGCAGAGCAAGACAAACAAATACAGTACGATCTCACTTATATGTGGGATCTAAAAAACCAAACAAACCGGCTTATGGATACAGAGAACAGATTGGTGGTTGCCTGAGGTGGTGGCTGAGGGGTGGGCAAAATGGGGAAGGGGGCCAAAAGGTACAAACTTCTAGTTTTAAAATAAAGAAGTCATGGGGAGGTAATGTGCAGCATGGAGACTATAGTCAATCACACCGTATTGCCTTTTCAAAAGTTGCAAAGAGAGTAGATATTAAAAGTGTTCATCACAAGAAAAAAATATTGTAACTGTGTAGTGACGGATGTTCACTAGACATCGTGACGATCATTTTGCAATTGCACACAAACACCAAATCGTTCTGCTGTACAGCTGAAACTAATAAAATTTCATATGTCAAGTACATTGCCATTTTTGAAAAGAGAGTAGCTATTTGAACATGTTTAAAGTTTCGATCAGAAGGAGCTTGTAGAGAGGGAGTGTTTGAAACTACAAGAGAGAGAGGGGATCAAAGATGGGGACACGGTCCTCAGAGTATGAAATGGATGGGATCCACGTATAAGTGGGAAGATCAAGTTTGGGCAAGAGGCAAGACTCCTCTTCCTCCAAACCTGGTTGCAAACAGATAAAGGAGGAGTGCAGATACAGATAAACTTGTAGGCAGTGTCTGTTTACTTAGTGACTGACTTGGAGAAGAGGTGGTCGGTGATGGAGAGAGGCTGGCGGTGAGACAGAGCCTAGCAGACTGAGAGAGCGCGGACCAGAGACTACCACTGCCTAGGAGGCAGGACAGATCAAAGGGTGGCCCCAGGTTGAGGATTCATCTGGAGATCTTGCAGCACCAACAGACTTGGCTGGTGTGGTTAAAGCCAGCAGAACTCTGCAGTCCTGGGAAAGGAGCAGGGATGGCAGATGGGGTGGCTTTATCCAGGCTTGGGTTTTATAGGGCAAATGCTTGGCTAATTTTAATGCAGCCTTTTAGAGAGACTGAGAATGGGAAGTTAAGTAGGAGGTCTGTGCCAAGCTTGAATTCTTATTTTGGGTAATAGCCGGTGACCTAGAAATGTCCAGGAACTGAAGAAGGGGGAACTGACAATTTCTGAGCCCCTACCCATCACCAGGGCCACAGGATACATAAGGGCATTTTCTCATTTAAACCTCAAAACATGGGGCGCCTGGGTGTTTCAGGTCATGATCTCCTTATCCTGGAATCAAAACCCACATCCGGCTCCCTGCTCAGCAGGGAGTCTGCTTCTCCTTCTCCCACTGCCTCTCCCCCTGCTTGTGCTCTCGTGCTCTCTCTCAAATAAATGAATAAAATCTTAAAAAAAAAAACAACTCAAAACCACCACGAAAGTAGCTAGAATCATCCTGGTTGTAGAGACGAAAATCCCCAAAGCTCAGGGAGGCTAAGGAACATGCCTGAGCCTGGTTTTCTGGTTGTGAAGGCAGGACCGAACGTTGATAGGGCAAAGGGTGCATCAGGGCGTGATTAGCTTTATGACATTATTTCGAGTCTCCACACACACTGCGGTGTTTGGTGTTCCTCTGGGAAATAGCAGAGAGGAGGCCAATCAGCAGGCCTCTCTGTGCCTAGATGAGGGGAATGTGCTCATTTATAATTCTGTCTTTTAAGATACCAATATTGCCACTCAGAGACTCCATCTGGCCTGCTCTCTTTTTCATTACATTTTCTTGCAAAAGACTCTCTCCCTCTCCTCATCTCTCTCTCTCTCTCTTCTGCCAGTCCTAGCCCCAGCCCATGCCTTTAAAAATCTCAATCAGTGGGGGGGCTTGGGTGGCTCAGTCATCGCGTCTGCCTTGGGATCAAGTCCCACATTAGGCTCCCTGCTCAGTGGGGAACCAGCTTCTCCCTCTCCCTCTGCCTGCTGCTCCCCCTACTTGAGCTCTCTCTCTGTGTCAAATAAATAAATAAATAAATAAAATCTTTGAAAAATCTCATTCAACGGCTTCTCCAAGTTCCCTTTTTAGAATAGTCCTTCTCAAATTTCCCTTGGACTCGGGTCAGGATGTCATTCCTTGTCATTGTCTCTTCATAGCTGATTAATGACATCACCCGTTCCCTTCCTTGCCAGCTTCCTGGCTTAATTACAAAGAAAACCTCTCACATTTCAGAAAGAAACGACACAGTGTCAGCCATGACCAGGTTTGTGGGATGCTTGCTAATCCTAGGTCTCAGGTGTGCATGATCAAGTGATGGAAAAATCCTGCGCGAACTTCCCGCTGGAGCCTCCCTTCATCTTTAGTGCAGGGGTGAGAGTCAAAATCAGTTACCACCTGGATTGCCCTGCTGTAACCATTTAGAATGAACAATGGCTTAGCCCTGGAGCAGGGTCCCCAAAGCCCCTTGCTGGGCCAGGCCTTAACCCGTTAGTTGCCAGTTGATGGCGAGTATGATGAAGGCCAGGAGGGGATGGGCCAGCCAGGGGTATAAGCAGGGGTTTTAGAACAGTAGCTAGTTACCAAGCAGTATTCAAGGATTTTAAGGATTTCACAGTTCGAAGTCTCATGGGGACAGACCAGCCTCAGTGAGCCATGTGGGCAAGGGAAATACTTGAGGACTGGTTTAGCCACGGAATAGTGAGTCTGGATCCCGAGACAACCTCATGCAGGAGAGTTGCCACGCAGCCGGGAATGCCACCCTCCAGACTAATGTGAGAAGGAAACTTCTATGTGCTTAAGCCACTGTCGCTTTGGGTCTCTGTTACAAATAGCTGAAACAATATCCCCAGTAGAATCGTTTCGTGGGTTTATCTCTTTGCTATTTTTTGATTCCCCCCGAGCCACATATATGCATATGCGTTCCCTTCTAACCACCAGGTTAAGGAGAAGCGATCCTAGAAGGCACAGGTGCTGAGATCTGCTATTGATTTAAGGTTTATTATGCCCTCCTATTGAGTAATAAGACCCAAGTTCGTTTTCACTCACTTCTGCAGTGTACCTTAGGCACTCTTAGTTGTTGCGATCATTTGGATGACCCCATACGCCTCTCTTTTGGTTTAGGAAACTGATATTAATGTACCACCTGGGGGGTAGAATGGAATAGACCTTGATCTTACCTTCTATGGTCTGTAGCTCAAACAGGGACAGAGTCACATTCCCCTTGAACCTGAATATTCCCATGAGAAGAAGGTGATATGAAATGACACAAGGAGCGTGGGAGAGGAAGGGGCCCCCTGTTCAGCCAGCCTGGTCAAGCTAGCCCTGGGGATCGCTGGGGTGAGAGATGACACGATTGGAATGGAATGTCTGTTTGGCCAAATTAAGCAGTAGGGTCCTCTACACTAAATCATAACCTGATACCTGTTGGAGTTAATGTGTACTTTGCTGCAGACAAACTGCTTGCTCCCTAAAATAATTTGTGAACGCTCAGTTAGCAGAACTGGAAAAAAAAATTAGATGGTAAAATACTGTAAGAGCAAGATCTGTGATGTCTGGTTAGAGAATTTGAGGTGGAGTTCCAGAGCTGTTCACCAAGGGTTTATCATAAAGTTGCAGACAGAAATTATGATTTTCCCCAAGCAACCCCAACAAACACTTTCCCAATTCCCTTCCCCTTTCCTGAGCATTTGTACACATGTGATCCCATGGAATGCTCACGAGGACCCTGTGAAGTAAGTACGGTTATCCCCATTTAACGGATAATGACATCAAGGCTTGGGATGGTGATGCAACCTCAAAGTGACTTCTGGCTAGTATTGGGAGAGCGTCAAGCCTTGAACCCACACCTGTCTTCCCTCAAAGCCCACGCTGACAGTGAGGTTCTGCATCTGAAGTTCATTTGGAAGGGCATGTGTTGGGGCGGATCTGGCTGCTTCATCGCTTGAGCCCTGGAGTTTGGAGTTAAGCAGTTTGCTGGAGACCTGTTTTCACAGAAACACACAATTTCTTACGATTCTTGAGATCTGAGTGGCAGTTGTCAAGGACAATATGTTAGCTTTAGTGGCTGGCCTACTATGAAGAGTCCACACACCCGGCAGCACAGGGAGGCTGGGGAGACAACAGGGGCATGAAGGATTAGCTAACCGAGAAAGAGAAATGATCTCATCATGGGAAGACAGATACCTGATTAATGGAAAATTTTATTCCAGGAAACCGCTTTACTTCTAGGCACAGAGATGGCTTATATGTTTTCCAGAAAGTGTTCTTCTCCCTTCAGAGAAAGCTGGAGAGTCTTTTATAAACTTTTCAGCACTGCTCTGCAATTCCCCACACCCTCATCCGAGAGTCAAGACAGGAAAGCTAATTTTAACATGAATCCTACACATCAGGAGAGGAAGGGACACAAGCCTGTCTGTTCTTGGTTTTTGGGTTTGTTTTAAGACAGGGACTTCTGCCCATCCAAGGTGGAATCAGAACCTGGGCCTAGGGAGCTTACACAGTGTACGTTTCATTAGTGATCTGGGGACTTGGGGTCCAGGGTGAGTGGACGAGGCCTCTTTCCCCTGGGACCTAATGAGAAAGATCTGTTGTTTGGGTACTGAGCTCAGCCTAGTGATTTAACAACAAATAACAGGGAAGGAGAAAGTCCCCAAGGGAAGCAAGACAGCGTTTGGAAAAGAGTCTGAGTTTATAAGACAAGCCTCTGGGGCAATAATCAACTTTTATGCATATTCACTCTCAAACACACATGCCAACCCAGAGGCTGGTGAGAAATATACAGCCCCCACAGGTCAGTATGACAGAATCATTAAACCAGGGAGGAAATTATAGATACCAATAATCAAATTAAACAAAAATATCTTATTCATTCATTAATCAAATGCTTGAGTGTGATTCCAGTTGTTCTCTAACCATAATGTACATCAGAATTTCTTTTCCTTGGGGCGCCTGGGTGGCTCAGTTGTTAAGCGTCTGCCTTCGGCTCAGGGCGTGATCCCAGGGTCCTGGGATCGAGCCCCACATCAGGCTCCTCTGCTATGAGCCTGCTTCTTCCTCTCCCGCTCCCCCTGCCTGTGTTCCCTCTTTCACTGGCTCTCTCTCTTTCTCTGTCAAATAAATAAATAAAGTCTTTTAAAAAAATTTTTTTCTTTTCCTAGCCAGTCCCCTGTTGTGCAATGACTGCCTATTTTCAACCTCCCTAAACATGGTTGCGATGCATTTAGAATTCAGGGCAAGTTTGGGATTGGCTGTTTTATTGGTTGGTTTACCTGATGTACCAGTTAAGATGCTCTTGGTTGTAAATAACAGAAAACGTTTGGCCCCTTTTCAAGTCAGGTGATTTGGTTTTTTGTTGTTGAGTTGTACTTGAGGATACCTTTCAACTGCTGAATCAGCCTGCTCTGACTTAAACAATCAGGGAGCATATTAGTTTCCTGTTGCTGCTATAACAAATTACCACAAATGTAGAGGCTTAAACTACACAAATTTATTATCTTACGGTACTGGAGGTCAGAAGTCTGAAATGGGTCTTGCAGAACTAAAATCAAGGTATTGGCAGAGCTGCATTCCTTCCAGGGGTTCTAGGGGGAAATCCATTCCTTGCCTTTTTCAGCTTCCAGAGGCCACCCACATCTTTTGGATCATGGCCCAGCATCACTCTGACCTTTGGTTCCATTGTTCCTTCTCTGACTCTGACCCTGCTGCCTCCCTGTCATAAGGAGCCTGGTGATTATATTGGGCTCACCTGAATAATCCACCATAATCTTCTCATCTCAAAATCCTTACCTTAATCACATGTGCAGAGTCCCTTTTGCCACGTAAGAGAACATAGTCACAGATCCCAGGTATGAGGACATGGACATCTTTGATGGGCCATTATTCTATCGACCATGGGTAGTTTACTAGATTACATAACTGGGAGCATAAAGTCAGAGCAAGCTTCAAGGATGGTTGAGTCAGCAGTTTAAAATGTCATCAAGGACAACTCAACAATAAAAACCAAACCACCTGATTTAAAAGGGGGCAAAGGACTTGAGTAGACATTTATCCAAAGAAGATATACAAATGGCCAATAAGTATATGACAAGATGCTCAAATCCCTAGTCGTTAGGGAAATGCAAATTTAAACCACAGTGAGAAAGCACTTTACATCCACTAGGATGGCTATTATTGCAAAGAAAAACAAACAAACAAAATAACCAGGGCTGGTGAGGAAGTGGAGAACATGGAACCCTCATCCTTTGCTGGTGGGAATGTAAAATGGTGCAGCTGTTATAAAAATTGGTGATGGGTATTAAGGAGGGCACGTGTTGTGCTGAGCACTGGGTGTTATACGTAACTAATGAATCGTTGAAAACTACATCAAAAACTAATGATGTACTACACAGTGGCTAACTGAACATAATAAAAAAATAAAAATAAAATTGGTATGTCAATCCATCAAAAAATTGAATGCAGACTTGCCATATGATCCAGCAATTCCACATCTGTGTATATACCCAAAAGAATTGAAGCAGGGACTCCAGCAGATATTTGTACACCTGTGTACATAGCAACTTTATTCACAATAGGCAAAAGTTGGAAACAACCCAAGCATCCATAGATAAATGCATAAACAAAATGTGGTACCAACAGACAATGGAATTTTTTTAAAGATTTTATTTGTTTATTTGTCAGAGAGAGAGTGAACACAAGCAGGGGGAGCAGCAGGCAGAGGGAGAAGCAGGCTCCCCGCTGAGCAGGGAGCCGGATGCCGGACTCAATCCCAGGACCCTGGGATCATGACCTGAGCCGAAGGCAGACGCTTCACTGACTGAGCCACCTAGGCGTCCCCAGACAATGGAATTTTATTCAGCATTAAAGAGGGAAGACATTTTCACACCTGCTACAACATGGTTGAACATCGCAGGTGTTATGCTAAATGAAATAAACCAGTCACGAAAGGATAAATATTTATGATTCCTCTCAGATGAAGTCCCTAGAGCAGTCAAATTCCTAGAGAGAGAAAGTAGAATGGGGCTTGTCAGGGGCTGGGTGGGGAGGGAGAATGGGGCGTTAGTGTTTAATGGGTACAGAGTTTAGGGGAGGAAGAGGAAAAAGTCATGGGGAGGGATCATGTTTTGGTTGTTCAACAGTAAGAATGGACTGAACACCACTGAACTGTGCACTGGAAAAAGGTGTGCAGCTGGTAAATTTTATGTTCTGTGTACTTTACCACAATTTTTCAAATGTCACCAACGACAGCGACCCAGGTTCTCTGCATCACTGTAGTCTGTTATGCAGAGATCAGCTGCTGTATTATAAGGCTACATGCTCCTCGCGGTCATTAGAAAATTGTCAGCAGCAATCGGAGCCATATATTTTTCTGGCTTACAACCTATGTCTTGAAAGCAAGCACAACGTTTCCTAAAAGACTCCAATAAACCTTTACTTGAATTTCAGGCAGGTTGAAGTGTCTGAACCATATCTAGCTAAAGGGATAGGTTTATCCTCAGACCAATCGGGTTGCACCTTGAGTTCAGAGCAATTTCCCAACTTGCCTTGCTGCAGTTCAATGGAAAAGAGATGAAATGAGTACTGAAGAATGAGGCACGATGATCACTACGGCCGCTGTACAACATCTGCAGCAACCTCGACTCAAGTGCACAGACCAGGGTACGAAACCTCTGTGCACAATTCCAGCCATCCTTCCAACTGCTCCCCCGCTGTCCCCTCCCAGTGCCAGCAACACTCCCCTACATCCCCCCCGACATGTCTTACCCTACCGCAATAAGGGAGATCACACCTATGGGGACAGGGGTGTAGACAGAGAAGGCATCAGAAAAGAGGCCACATTTACATTTGTATCAATATCACCTGGGAAGTGCCTTGAAACTAGAGATTTCTGGATCCAACCCAAGGAATGCTGAATCAGAACCTTAAGCAAAAATTAAATTTAAATTGTTGTTTCTCTGGGCGCCGGGGTGGCTCAGTCGGCTGAGCATCTGCTTCGCCTTAGGTCGTGATCCCACAGTGCTGGGATAGAGTCCTGCATCAGGCTCCCTTTTCTGCGGGGAGCCTGCTTCTCCCTCTCCTCTCCGTTTGTGCTCTCTCTTAATCTCTCTCTCTCAAATAAATAAATAAAATCTTTAAAAAAATAGTTATTTCTTCTTCATGAATTTGCATTTTAAAAGTTGCCCTAGATAAGTCTGATGCTGGTCAATGGAATATGCTTTGAGAAGCACTGGTCCTGTCTTTGCTAAGAACTGTCCTGTGTGTGGACGCCTGGGTGGCTCAGTCGGTTAAGCATCTGCCTTCAGCTCAGGTCATGATCTCAGGGTCCTGGGATCTACACCCCCCCGACCCCCGGCCGGGGCGCTCTGCTTAACAGGGAGTCTGCTTCTCCCTCTCCCTCTGCCCTTCCTCCCTGCTTGTTCTCTCTCTCTCTCAAATAAATAAATAAAATCTTAAAAAAAAAACCTGTCCTGGGTACTATAGTAGAATAACAAGGTTGATACGGGTCATGTTTGGAGGAGTTCTCAGTCCATTAGGGAGAACAGATACCTCAATAAGTATGACAAGACCTGATAGGTGCTATGGTAGAGATGAATAGAATCCTATGAAGCCGATTCGCTACATTGTACACCTGAAACTAATATAACACTATGTTAATTACACTGGAATTTTAAAAAAAGAATTCTATGAGGCTGATACTGTCTAAGGGAGTCGGGAAAAGATTCACAGAATATTTAGCTATAGTGAGATAGCATTACAACAGTGTATCTATGTTGAAAAAAGAGAGGCAGACAGAAAGAGAGAGAGAGAGAACAATTTTAATAATTCAAGCTACCAGGAAGCCTCAGCGAGTCCCAGAGTTAGGTGATCATGAGAAGGCAGAAATACATCTGTGATTCCCTCATGGGATCTCCCTTCCCCACTTCTCACGGCTTTAGCATTTTACTGCACTGCTCTGAATGTGATTCTGGTGTTTAATGATACATAGTGTTCACATACATATTTATGGACAAGACCGTATAAACAAAACCGGGCTTCAGGAGCTTTGGGACGGCTCAGTAAATTTTCAAGGGCAGTTTTGACTGTATGCAGTTAAACCTGATATTGCTGCCTTTAAACTGAATTTCCCATCTCCATCCCTATCCCATCCTGACACCTTAAACAGCTGCTTTTAGAGGAGGAGTGGCGGTTATCCAGGTGGAGAAGTAGGAAGAGAGATTCCAGGCGGAAGGACCAAAATGTCAGACAGCGGAGTTACGAAAGAGCGTAACACACCGGGGAAAGGGGGGACAGCCAGTCCGAGGTTGCTTCCGTTGGGCTCTCAGAAAATGTGTGAAGTGAAGGAGCCGGAGATATGATCAGGCAGGTCAGGAGAGTTAATTAGACACAGCTAAAGAATGTAGTCCTTTAAATGGAAGAGATTGGAAGCCATTGAAGGAATTAAATAAGTGATTCACTTATTTATGTATTTTAAGATTTATTTTATTTTATTTATTAGAGAGAGAGCACAAGTGGGGTGGGGGGATGAAGGGCAGAGATGATTATGTTTAACCAATTAATGCTATTAATGTGCACACGAACTGATCTCATCTGGAGATGTTATGAATCCAACTTGGAAGCCCAGGCCGCACCCCAGCCCCAACCTGGTTTTACTTGCCGACTCCTTTATATCCCAAAACCGTGAACCAGCAATTTAATCTCTCTGAGCCACAGTTTTCTCACTGTGGGGCTAAATCACCGCTTTCTAAGGACTGGGTGAGAGAACACGTGCCCAGCGTCTGGCGCCCTTGGATGCTCGGCAGTGTTAGCATCTCTTCACAGTCTCGCGATATAATGAGTCTGTGGCCATCTACACCCACACAGGAGCACCCGCACACAGAAACGCGTGCACTTGCACCAATGCGCTGCCCTGGGGCCACTTTTGGTAGGGAGGATGGGTCCCCCAGGCCCTCCCTGTGCCTCTAGCTGCTTCCGTGGTGAGTCCCCATTCCTGAAGAGAGATTAGAGCCTCTACCACAAGTACGTACCCATGAGAGCTCCCTGCTTGCACCTTTACCTCGGAACGGCTGAGTTTGGCCATCACCCTCGTCCTTCTCCCAAGAGTGTTTGCAAAGCAATCTCTAGCTCTGGTTGCAGAATTAAAGAATGCCCTCTTCCATGCACGTTAAAGAGATTTCAGGTCTCCGTTCATCTTCACCAGAAATCCCTCAGAAGTAAGGGGAGGGGGCTTTCTCACTGCTCCTGAGCTTACACCTGCGAAGGCCCTCATCCGCAATTGCTTTTGGGGTACTTGCCCTTTTCCCCCGGCTCAAAGATCAGCACTCCCTTAGGGCTCCGTGTTTTTGTCGGCACAGAGACCCGTAACTCACAGTAACAATTCCCCAGTTGAACAACAGCAATAACTCACAGTGGCCGCAACAGGCGTTCCGAGTTCCTGTTACCTTTGCAGAGTCGACTCATTGAGTTGGCATGAGACCCAGTGCTTAGAAGCTCTGCTTTATAATCAGGGTGATTTCAGAACACAGCATCAGCTAAATGGTTCCCTGAGCCTGAGCCAACCTCCCAGGGCTCCAGTTCCAAGACTCACCTTCTGCAGGATTCTGTCACTCAGAAGTCCTGGGGGATTGGTATATTTTAAGAGCTAGTAAAGGACTAATCTGAAAAGACACTTTGGAGGTTTATTCATGGCACCACGGTGAAAAAAGAAATCTCCACTTATCATCATTACATGCTGATGATAGATAATACTCGACGGTGTGCTTTTACTAATGTACATGGCAGAAAATTGAAATGAAAACATAACTCGTTCACACTCCCATTCACTTCTAATTGCCCATTCTCCCTTTAAAAAGATGTCAACCACTGTTGTCTCCTGCTCCAACATGATAGGATTTTGTGGCTGAAAAAAGATTGCATGAGGTCATTTGATCTATCCCCCTACCTTTAAATAAATCTAGACTGAAACTCACCCCACACTGCTGAGCATCTAATCCTTTCTTGGTGACCCACTTTGGGGTTTAACAATTGGTGCTACCATGAGTGTTTGCAATAGCTCTAGCCTAAATCCCTCCAGCTGCAATTTAATCTTCTGTTCTTCAGTTTTAGTCTTCCCATTGAACATCTTCCAGTTGCTAACTGGTCATATGCCATCTCTGTGGGTTTTCTTCCCCACAGTCCTTGTTCTTTGAAACATCCCTAACGAGCTCTGTGCGCCAATCCTTTAATTGACTCTGTTAGTCTTCGTAAAAGCCTCTCCAAATCATCCATGTCTCTCATGGACTGAGTGACTACGACCAACACCAAAAAAGAAAGAAAATTCAGGAAAATGAGAAAAGATGAGTCTGCAGGAAACTTTTACTCATTTCCACTGTTTATATCTCTGATCTTTCAAAGACTATTATTTAGTGCTATTTTTATAGGACACAGGTAGTACATGTTCCCAGTAGAACATATTAAAAAAATAGAAGAATAAAAAGAAGTAAGGACAATCTCCTATCATCGGACCAAGTGCTCACTCTCTCTCTGTGTCAAATAAATAAAATAATTTTTAAAGATTATTTATTGGGGCGCCTGGGTAGCGCAGTCGTTAAGCGTCTGCCTTCGGCTCAGGGCGTGATCCCAGCGTTCTGGGATCGAGCCCCACATTGGGCTTCTCCGCTGGGAGCCTGCTTCTTCCTCTCCCACTCCCCTGCTGTGTTCCCTCTCTCCCTGGCTGTCTCTCTGTCAAATAAATAAATAAAATCTTTTAAAAAAAAGATTATTTATTTATTTGAGAAAAAGAACACAAGCGGTGTGGAGGGGCAGAGGGAGAGGGAGAAGCAGACTCCCCACTGAGCAGGGAGCCGGATGCAGGGCTTAATCCCAGGACCCCAAGATCATGACCTGAGCCAAAGGCCGACACTCAACCAACTGAGCCACCCAGGTGCCCCTATGGCTTTCAATTCTTAAATAGCTCATAGGAGAAATTTCCAATTCTTGAGCAGACCTTCTAAGCTCTGTCTTTTGCCACTGGTGTCTGCAACTGTGCAGTATATGTCAGTAATTCAGACTTCTACTTACTTGTACATTTCATGATGCTTAATACCTTTGATTACATCATTTGCTCTGCCTAGAAAGCTTCTCCCATCTTTTTTCCTCTCCATAGCCCTAAGTATTACTTCAAGGGTCAGTGCATATGTCATCTCCCTCAGGCAATCTTCCTTGAATCTCCAGGTTGGGCTAAGTGCACCTTACTGTGCTACCGTGCACTCGAGGCCCCTCGTGGGTGTTACTAACCCAGTATATTGAAATCCATTTTCATTTCTACTCTTGCCACTAAACCATAAGCATCCGGAGGACAGAGACCGTGTCTAATTCATCCTCCAGTTCTTAGTACCTAACATATGGTTAGAGATACCAGTTGTGCTGAACAGAACTGAGGCCCTTTTTGTGCCCATATCTGTGCTGGATGCTGGTTAACTTTAGAGGAACCAAAATCATAATTGAGTAGAAGAGATTGGTTTCAGAATATGTAGCTATAGACTGACTATCATTCAGTGCTATAAGTTACTCTGGGTTGATGGAGGAAGGAGTGAGTGGTTCTGCTTGGAGCTAGACGGTGGTCTGGTTCATCCGTTTTTTGTTCACTACCGCTAAAGCATGTGAATCCCAAAGACCCCCCCATGATGCTTGATCAGTTGGTATCTGTCCTCTTAAATACAGTATCATTTTAATTTTAATGTGATTTCTACTGTTGTCCTTGACATTTTTTGAAGATTTGTTTCTTTATTTGGGGGAGCGAGAGAGCACGCATGAGCGTGTGGGTAGGGGAGGGGCAGACAGAGAAGGAGAGAGAGAGAATTTCAAGCAGACTCCCTGATGAGCTCAGAGCCCGAAGCTGGGATTGATTTCACGACACTGAGATCTTGACCTGAGCCAAAACTAAGAGTCAGATGCTTCACCGACTGAGCCACCCAGGCACCCCTGTCCTTGAAATTTTCATACCTATAGTCAACCCAATCTGGCACCATCTTGCCTCCCTAGAAATGTGTTTTGGAGCATGGAACTCACAGAAGAAAATGGAAAACTAGACTCAAGTGTGTCTAGACAGAAGGAGTTACTTCAATGTGTCCGAGAAATACTCTACATCCTGTGTTTCTCTTCTGACTCATCCCCATCAGAAGGAGAATGGCTGTTCTACAAGAGCCAAGGCCCTGGCTCAGCCATAGGGGCTGCCATTGCTTCCTCCCTCAGCAGTATGTGATCCCCAGCATCGGTTCATTGTTGATTAGTACTAAATGCTTGTCATGTTCCCAGGCCTGCAGAACGGCAACTAAACCAAAGCACCCCTCTACCAACTGACTTTTCCTCGGAGAAGGGTAAGAGAGGTAATTACTGACCCACAGGTCTCCTCCTAGATGGGAGCCCAGAGGCTAAGACTGAAGCAGCCGACACCTGTTACAAAATGAATTGGCACCATCTCTTCAAAAGCCGGGGCTGACCAACGCAGTTAATCAAGAGCAGATGGACCAGCCCCCAGCCAGGGGATGAAGCTGATACTGGGGCCTCCAATGGAGAACATATTGGGTCCTATATGCTTTAAAGACCATGTAGCTTTTTAGAAAGGCTGAATCCAGGGGAACAGGATTATAACTATTATTTTAATACACACAGTGCCCAGCTTACAAATGAAATGTGTTCCAAAGGTTTAATGGTTTGGAACTCAAAACACATTTTTCCTGTAGAATTAAGGTTATACACTAATTCTCAGGTTTCCATCCAGCCCATAAAAACCGTACTCGATCCTGCAATGCAGCTGAGCTATGATACTAGAGTAGTAGCTGGAGTTCTATATACTAATTCTGTATTAGTTGCTGGGGGCCATGGAATATAGAGAAGTAAAGAGTTCCAGAAGAAGTCATTCTCTTCAAACCCCCGCTTCTCTCTTAGGAACAGTCCTGGCCTGCTTGAGGCAAATTTTCAAACATGCCCAATTGTTTCTGAAAAACCCTCATCTTCCTTTCTGCACCTTTCCAAGGCAGGGCTCCAGTACCTTTGAGGCTACCCCAAGCCCCCAACTTGACAGCTCCCTAAAACGGCCTAAGCATCTTCTCCAGTCCCCCCCCATGGCTCCCAAATCTCCTCTTCTCCCCCCACTCTCCATGACATTACTCTTTCCTCACAGGAGTCCAAAACCGAGCGCCTCGACCCTTATGCCAAACCTGTTCTGCTTCTGACTTTCCAGGCTGGGTTAATAGCCACACCATTCTTACTCAGTTAAGTTCAGAAGCCCAGGGTCCTCTTTGATGTCTTTTTCCCTTGCTTCACTCAGCTCATCAAACATCTTGAGGATTCCACTTCTAGAAAGTCTTTGGCTATCCCCATCCTTCTTTGGGATCTCATCAGTGTAAGGGATCCTTTGGCAGCTGCAATGTTGGCCTCGCTGTCTGCAATCTCTCACTTGAACTATGGCCCAGCTCTTTCCTCTTCCCTCCGCTGACGGATGGGCCTTTACTAAAGCAGAGTTTTAATCACCTCCTCCATCCTCCCCCCGCCCAACCAGATCTGGTTCTCCTAACACATCACAGCTACTCTTCACAACCCAGATGAGTTAGCTATTCTCATTCCCTTTAGGAAAATTAGGAACAATAATTTACTGAAGGTCACCGGCCTGCTCAGTGAAGCAGCCAAGATTTGAACTTGGATTTGTATCCAAAACCCACGGTCTTTTAACTCCATAACACCCCCGTCTATAGGCCAAATACCTTAGGTTGGCCATCTAGGTCTTCCACGATCGGGCTTCATCTTACCTTCCCGCCCTCTCCCACGCCACTCCTCTTTATACCCACTCTATTCCTAACCAGACTACTTGTTGCTTCCCAAAGCAGGCCTGGATTCTCCTACCTTTTTGTCTATGCTTTTTGTTGGCTGGTGAGATCTTTCCTTGTTAAGGCCCAAAGCAAATGCTATTTCCTTCACAAAACCTCCCCTTCTCCCCCCTCATCCACCTACAAATACACTCAAATACTAGCCAAAAGTTCTCTCCCTTCGCCACAACACTGTTGCCTCGTTTTAATTGTAGCCTAAACAACTAATTGTAGTTATTTGAGTGGGGTTTAGAAGCCCAACTACCACTTTAAATCCTTAAGGGCAGGTACCCAAACTTTCCGCTCTCAGTCCCAGCAAGTGAGGTATCCGTGGTAGGGATTCAGTTAATGATTAAGGTATGAATTATTAGTGGAAATTAAGGTTGCCAGGTAAATAAGGCTGAGTGTCATGATGAGGATTTTCTCTCTAATGAGAAAGCCCCCAGAGCGTGATCAGAGCAAGACCAGCACGAAAGTTGTGTTTTTAGAATAACTAATGAAGATTCAAGATACAGGGTGGAGGGGTGCCTGGGTGGCTCAGTCAATTAAGCATCTGCCTTTAGCTCAGGTCATGATCCCAGGGTATTGGGCTCGAGTCCCGCATCGGGCTCCCGGCTCAGTGGGGAGCCCGCTTCTCCCTCGGCCTGCCTCTCCCCCTGCTTGTGCACACGCTCTCTCGCTCTCTCTGTGTCAAATAAATAAATAAAATCTTTTTTTTTTTAAATACAGGTTAGAACTGTGCTGGATGAAAGTGTCATTCTGTTATGCATCAACTCTGTGACTTTTGGCAAGTCACCGAATAACAACTGTATTGCGGTGTATTTACATACTACAGAAATCACCTTTTAGAGTGCAAAATTCAATGTTTAACATATTCACAGTGTGATGCAACTATCACCACCAATTCCAGAATATTTTTATTGCTCTGAAAAAAGATCCTATGCCCATTAGTAGCAGCCCCCCCCGACCCCCGTATTCCCCCAAACCTGCCAGCCCTTGGCAACCACTAAGGTACCTTCTGTCTCTATGGATTTGCCTGTTCTGGACATTTCATATAAGGGGAATCATACAATATGTGGGTTTTTTTGTGATTGGCTTCTTTCACTTGGCATAAAGATTTGTTCATGATGTACCATCTGTCATTCCTTTTTATTGCTGAATAATATTCCACTGTGTGGACATACTCACTTTCTTTATCCATTCATCAGTGGATGCATATTTGGGTTTTTCCCATTTTTTGGCTATTACAAATTATGTTGCCATGAACTCTCATGTATTATTATTTTTGTGAACATACGTTTTCTTTGTTTTTTAAGTAGTCTCCACACCCAGCATAGAGCCCAATGCAGAACTTGAACCCATGACCCTGAGGCCAAGGCCTGAGCTGAGATCAGGAGTCGGACACTTAACCTGACTGAGCCACCCACGTACCTGGTGAACATATGTTTTCAATTATCTTGGCTCTATACCTAGGAGTGGAATTGCTGGGTCACATGGGAACTCTAAAGTTTAACTTTTTCAGGAACTGATGGACTGCTTTCCAATTACTCTACCATTTTACATTCCCACCAGCAATGTGTGAGGGTTCAAATTTCTCAAAGTCCTCACCAACACTTGCCATTTTCTGGGGGTTTTTTTTGTTATAGTTATCTTATTGGTTGTGAAATGGTCTCTTGTGGTTTTGATTTGCATTTCCCTAACGACTAATGATGTTGAGCATCTTTTCATGTGCTTATTGGCTGCTTCTACAGGTTCTTTGGTGAAATTTCTATTCATATTCTTTGCCCATTTTAAAATTAGGTTATTTATCTTTTTGTTGTTGAGTTGTAATTGTTCTTTATACATTCAGGATGTAAGTCCCATATAAAATATATGATTTGAAAATATTATCTCCCATTCTGTGTGTTATCCTTTCACTTTCTTTACAGTGTCCTTTGAAGCACAAATGTTTTTAATTTTGATGAAGTCCAATTTATCTATTTTTTCTCTGGGTTTCTTGTGCTTTTGGTGTTATATCTAAGAAATTACTAATCCAATGTTAGGAAGGTTTGCATCTGTTTTCTTCTAAGAATTTTATAATTTTAGCTCTTACATTTAGGTCTGTGAGCCATTTTGAATTAGTTTTTATATGGTGTGAGGTGGGGGTCCAACTTCATTCTTTTGCATGTGCATACCAAATTGTCCCAGAACCATTTGTTGAAAAGACACACACACACACACACACACACACACACACACACACACAAACCATTCTTTCCCAATGAATTCTCTTGGCACCTTCCCAAAAATCAGTTAGCCATATGTAAGGCTTTATTTCTAGGTGCTCAATTCTGTTTCACTGATCTATGTGTTTATATCTATATTCCAGGCCAGATGACACCGTTTTGATTACTGTTACATTGCAGTACGTTTTGAAATCAAAAAGTGTGAGTGCTCCAACTTTGTTCTTTTTTTTCAAGACTATTTTAGCTCTTCTGGTTCCCTTACATTTCCATACAAATTTTACAATCAGCTTGTGAACCTCTGGGGGAAAAAAAGGCAGCAAGGATTTTGTTAGGGACTGTGTTAAATCTGTAAATCAATTGGGGGAGTATTGCCATCTTAACCGTATTAAGTCTTCCAATCCATAAACATGAGATGCAAGTCATTTAACCTCCCTGGGCCTCATCTGCTTTATTTCTCAAATGGGAATAATAATAGTCATTCTATCTCACAGGGTTGTTGTGAAAATAAGAAAATTCTTCTTAGAGGGATTATTTATGACAGCATTATAGGAATCAGTATAACTTCTGGACGTGATAACTCTCAGGGGCACTAAAAACATCAGTTCATGGTCATCTTAAAACCAGTTTAATTTCTTTACAGCCACATTTTCTATTTACCAAGTGCCTATTGTGTGGTTGCTGCTTGGTAGGCTCCAGGGTAGGAGCAAGCTCTAGAGCCAGACAACCTGTTTTCAATTCCCAGTGTGCCACCCCACTTGGCCTTAGACAAGCTACCTGCTTTTCTGACTCTCAGTCTTCTCATTTGTAAAATGGGGATGATAATAGTACCTACTTCATAGGGTTCTTGTAAATATTGCATGAATTAATTCATATAAAGTGTTTGGAAGCATGCCTGACACATAGCATTCAATAAATGCCAACCATCATTCCAGCATCATATAGAAGTACTCTAAGGCCCTACACCCAGGGGCGTTTACAACCAGATACTTATGACATTGCCTCCAGACCCTTGGTTTGCATGATTTGAGTAAGTCAAGCATTTGCTTAGAGGTGGAGTGACTACCCTTTATAAACTAGACTGGAATGGAAATTCTCACAAAGCAAGCTGGAGTCTACAATTTCCCTGTTTGGATATATGAATAAATAATGGATTTTAAAATGCATTTGAGATTGTGCAAAGTAAAGCCCTTCTTAGTTAAGCAGAAAACATGCAGATTGCTTGGGATAATGGTTTCATGGAAAACCAGTGCAACGACATGGCATCGTTTTCCTTCTTAGGACTCTATTTTTCTCTGCTTCTAAGTTTAGGTTATTAGAAACAGCTAGGGGAGTCAGAGCTGTATATGTACATCCATGCTGTGCTGTCTCTATGTCCTCAGACACAGTCCGATCCCCGATAGCTTGTGGTTCTAGGGAGGTTGCATTGGATTGATTGCTAGTAAAGCATTCTGCCTGCTACCAGTCTTCTTGAAGCTGGAGCTCAGGGACAGCATTTCTGAAATTGCTCTCATTGGGAGCAGACTGGGAATCAGGGCATCCAATGCCATAACAACAGCTTGAAAAGGAAACAGAGAAATTTTTCATAGAACTGGAAGACTGAGGGGCTAGTAGGGGCCCTCGACAGGCCATCTGTATCCTAGTTATTCTTTAGCTTCTAGCAAGGCCTGCAGTAGACTCATGTGAACAAAGCGATATAGGGCCCCCACCCCTGCACTCTCTGCTACTTAGGCCATTTCTCAACCGAGGGGAGATGGACTTGGGGACACATGAGCATTTAAATGAAATTGAAGGGATAAAGCCCTACATAGGAAATCTTCCCTCCTCAAATCCCTCGATTCCCCAGCATGGAAAACCTAAGAGACAAACGGGCAGGGGAGAAAAAGCCAAATAGCAACAGATCCCTTGTGCCGGCCAAGTGTTGCTTAGCAGAGCAACCTGGGTATTGGATGTAGGCATAGCCACGTGGATGCAATAGAGCCGGTAAGTCAAAGGCAAGGAAAACCAGCAGGAGCCTTGTAATCCAACTTTAGAGGAAGGCTTTTGCAAATATTGGAGACATTCTGATGAAATGATTTCCTCTGTTTACTGCTGACAATAATTAAAAGTACTTTATGGAGTGAAAGGCTGATAAGTACTGGTGAGAACTTAATGTGAGTCCTGAGAAAAGTTGCATTCATTTCTTTTAAAACCTAGGATTTTGCTCTCAACCCCCTTGGTCTCTTCTCCCAAATTCTGTTTTCTATTTGGCCCCTGTTTATTTCCTCGCCACCAAAAAGTGCTTCCATTTCCCCATGTTTACAAATTAGGCTTCCATTCTTCCTGCTCATCATTAAAATTCACAGTCTTTATAGCACAGATACAACTAAATACAAGGTAGAGAGAAATCTGATTGAATGTATTCAGTCTAAGGTAGAGATGATTGAAAGCTTTTGAATGATCTCAGGACTGCATTTTAAAAGATCAGCCTCATCCAAATTAATTTCTGATCCTGAAAAAATTTGAAACTAAGTGTTTTGATGAATTTTTCTAGAGGCAAGAGAAAGGAGTTTCTTGGTGCCCTTTAGATAGCACAGGACTCTGTCCACACCATGTTCACTGCATTTGAATTGTGAACTCATCCATGTCAGGGAATATGGTCGCAACCTCAAAAGCCCACTGACTCAGAAGCATAAGGCCTTGAAGCATTAGATTTTAAAGAAAAGTGAGAATCAGAGCTTTGGAAGTTGTTTGTTGAGTCCCTGTATAACTTCCCAGATGGTGTCTCCCTGGAGGAAGCCTCCTCTCTGTGTTTCACATCTACAGAGCAGTCTGGCCAAGACTAATGGTTACCCTACCTTGGAGTTTCCTTGCTGAGAGGGCAGTAGGTAAGAGATGAAGGAGAAAATAAGCATCAAGATGGTGTTTAGAATTGGAGATGTTCTAAACTCAGGGGGAAAGAGAGAGAGAGCCCTTGGTGTATACGTTAGCTTCCGCCAACTGGGAAGATGGTGTCCATCTTGCCCTCTCAATTTGACGGTTGGTGAAATTCAGCGTTGGATTGACACACACAGTTGTGAAACGGGCATGCGCTATTCCTCAGGCTAACTCGCTGCAGATAACAGGAGATGGATTCTGCAGTGAAGTTCCACCTGGCTGGCCTCTAACTGGCAGGTGCGTGGCTTGGCTCGAGCTTTGGAAACACACTCTACCCTAAGCTTGTTCCCTTGGAATTTCCATCGAATCATCAGTACCATGCTCCTCCCCCCTAATACAGAGACATGCTCTGCAGTTTGCAGGGGTGATAACTGTACCTACAGTTAAGTATCACCATTCACTCTGAATGACAGAACAGCCAAACAAGACCCGAGAGAAAGGGAAAGTTAATGAGCTGAAAGATTGCAAACTTCCAAAGTAGGCTGCCCGAAAACGTTGAAAGGTCTTTAATGCTGATAGATTTAGCTGCTTAATATCTTCACAGAAACAGTGATATTTATTGTTTATTAATAGTTGCTTTTTTTTAATCTCTTCATTGACACCTACCCTGCTCTTTCACCTGTCCAAAACACTTTGCCAGTAGGTTCTCAATCATGACTGTGAATCAGAACTACTGAAGAAATGTTGTTGTTGTTGTTGTTGTTGTTGTTGTTTTAATCTAGATGGGGGTGCCTGGGTGGCTCAGTCGGTTAAGGGTCCAACTCTTGATTTCGGCTCGGGTCATGATCTTGGAGTCCTGGGATCCAGCCCCACGTGGGGGTCCACACTCAGCATGGAGTCAGCTTGTCCCTCTCTCTCTGCTCCTCCCCTCGCTCATGCTCTCTCTCTCCCAAATAAATGAACAAATAAATAAAATCTTTTTAAAAATCAGGATGACCTAGTCCCACCCCCTAGCTACTGAATAAGAGTCTTTAGAAATGGGGCATGAGTATTCACATTCAAAAGAAAGTTTTCCAGGTGTTTTCTGATTCACAGCCAAGGTTGCAGACCACTGACTTAGCCTTGCCTGGACTAATTCTATCTTTAAAACAACTCTGTGAGGTATGTATTACTGCCCCCATTTTATAGACGAGGAAAACGAGTCTCATGAAAGTTTAATGATTGACCAAGGTGACAGAACTAGAATGGCGCCAAGCTAAGATTCAAAGCCAGGCCCATGGCACAAAAGGACATGGTCTTTGCACTCTCTCACACTAATGAGCTGTGCATAATTTCTCTCACTACTCTGATAGAGACCTCTTTTAAACCAGATGTCTTGACCTTTAGAGTAGCTACATTCTCTAGTAGTTTCTATCCCTTTCCTGATTTCTAATTCCATCATACTGACGTTTGTCTGCTCTTTTAAATCTAACCATCATTTTCCGGGACGCCTGGGTAGCACAGTCGTTGGGCATCTGCCTTCGGCTCAGTGCATGATCCCGGCGTTGCGGGATCGAGTCCCACATCGGGCTCCTCTGCTGTGAGCCTGCTTCTTCCTCTCCCTCTCCTCTGCTCTGTTCCCTCTCTCGCTGGCTGTCTCTATCTCTGTCAAATAAATAAATAAAATCTTAAAAAAAATCTAACCATCATTTTCCTTGACAGAAAAGATGGAAACCAAGTGATTCTATATTCTCCTTGTATTTATTAACATTATCCTATTACATTATTGATCTCAAGCCACAATCAAATACTCTCTTTCTTTAGTGGTATGGAGAGGTTGTTCTTAATAGTTTCTAAAATCATTGAGTCATTCCTGGTATTGGCTTTCCTGGCTCTGTCACTGCAGGGTCACTTCACTCATTTCTATTTGTGTTTGGATCAGGGTCCCTTCATTCATCTTTTGTCAATGTATATTATAACTGTTTGCACATGTATGGGTTATGTGTACATGTGTGTATAGGTACTTCGATGTCATGAATCCTGAAATACATTCTTCTGTAAGGATTTTTTTTTTATCTGAGAGAGAGAAAGCAGGTAAGGGGCAGAGGGAGAGGGAGAGAGAATCCCAAACAGGCTCCATGCTCAATGTGGAGCCTGACACGGGGCTCAATCTCACAACCCCGAGATCACAACTTGAGCCGAATCGGGAGTCGGATGCTTCACCGACTGAGTCACCCAGGAAGGAATTTTAGAGATTTTATTCGTTCCAATGTTTTTAAAATTTTTCTAACCACAGAACTCTTTCTTCAAGCAAACTCCAGGTCATAATTCCAATGTATAAAACAAATATCAGTAGAAGCTGGTAGAGCGAGAAAGCATCCATCTCTTTAGACCTTGAAGCAGCTGCACAGCACAATTTGAAAAACACAGATCTAGTCAACTCTGATGAGGAAATTAAGGTCCAGAGAAGTAAATCAAGTTTCCCAAGGTCACACAGCATGTAATAAATCAAGATTAAAAATCAAATTTCCTAATTCAAAGTCTACTTTCTAACACACTTGATATGGTAAAGATGAAAACCAGCACCAGGTCCAGAAAGTTCTGGAGGGCATTCCAGTTATAGGTGAGAAGAATAGTATTAACAGTTAATGTATCTTGAGCACTTATTATATGCCAAGCACTTTTACTGCTTTACTTCTGCCTATCTTCTGACTGTTTCAGAGGGCCTTTATCTGAATTACAGCACTGTGCCTGCTTCATTTACATGTCTCTGAGGGTCTTTTGAACACATCCACCATCTTTTCCTCTCTATTCCCATCACTAGTGTCTTAATTCAGGCCTGTATTATCTCTTTTTGAAAAAACAGCTTTGGGGCCCCTGGGTGGCTCAGTCGGTTAAGCATCTGCCTTTGGCTAAGGTCATGATCCCAGGGTCCTGGGATGGAGTATCCGCATCAGGCTCCCTGCTCAGCAGGGAGCCTGCTTCTCCCTCTCCCTCTGCCCCTACCCCTGCTCATGCTCTCTCTATCTCTGTCAAATAAATAAATAAAATCCGCTGAGCAGAGAGCCCAACAAGGGACTCAATTCCAGGACCCTGGGATCATGACCTGAGCCAAAGGCAGATGCTTAACCATCTGAGCCACCCAGGCGGCCCTGAAATAGCATTCTAACTAGTGTTCTTATCTACATTATCTCCTCCACTCTTCCTATTGCTGTTAGAAATATTTTGTAAAAGTACCGATTTGCCATTAGTAGCTCAGTGGTTCCCCATTCTCAGGAGGGTCTTTTGAACACATCCACCAACCTAACTGCCTCTGGAGACAAGACAGGTCACGCAAAAATGTGAAGTTGTGAGATGCAAGAAAATTTTGAGTGGTAAATTCCGTGGTCAATTGACAGTGTGAATCTTGCTTAAAAGCATTCAAAGTTGATTTTAAAAAAAAAACCACTCTGTTCATATGACAAATAATCTCTCCATGTCTGGTCTACAGAAGAAAAAAAGAAAAAAGCCAAACCACTCAGCAGGGCTCTTTATCATGACCCGACCCCAGTCCTATTTCCAGGTTCCTCTCCTGCTTCTCTTCTTCCTTCTCCCCGCCATTCCCCCCTACTCCATACTCTAGCCGTGTAATGTAATTGGAAGGGCCCCCATTCATACTTTCAGGCCTTTATGGCTTTTTGCTCCCTCTGCCTAGAACGCCCTTCTTTTTCTTCTCTTCCTATAGAGGTAATTCCCTGTCCTTCAAGATCCTGCTCGAACCAAATATCACCTACCCTAGCACCCTTTGAAGTATGCATTTATCATCACGCCTATCACATTGCAGAGAAATATCCTATGTGCTGGTCTATCTCCTTGTCATGCTGTGAGCTTCTCCAAGGCAAGGATGTTGTTCTAATCAATGTTGTATTTTTTTAGAAACCTATCAAAATACCAGTGAAACTCTTGTGGTAGGTCGTCAGTTTTCTTGTCCCGCAGAGCATGTGTTTCCAGCTACCAATGTTCTCCAGCTAGTTATTTTCTGGGTCTACACAATCCTCTCTGCCCAGGAACCCACAAAGAGGAGGCTCCTGTTACTATATCTGGCCATGAAGGAGGGTGATGCTACCTTCCCTGCCCTTCCATGGAGCAACTATTCAATGGCCCCCAGGAAGGCTGAAGCAGTTCTTGATCCAAAGCCATCTGAGTTGCTGTGTCAGGGTCTGACATTGGACACTGTGATCTTGGGCTGGCTGCTTCAGCGTCTCAGACCTCATAAGGAATGAACCTTATTGTCAAGACCTGGGGAAGCAGAGTAGGGTGGTCCTAACCACGTGATGCCTGGGACCCTGGAGAGTTTTGCACATGAACTTACTTCATCCTTCAGCCCCCCTCCTTCCCCACAGTCCCCAGCCCTTTCTCTCTTTGTCCTAGCCACCTCCACCCCCCCTTCTCTCAGTCTCTTCTCCCAACAGCAATAATCAAGTCTCGAGACCCATCAGACCTCCCTCTGCAGGCAAATCATGCAGCCTCAGAGAATGCATTGGATGGCAATATATTTTCTCCTTTTCTCAGTTCCTGTTGGTCTGCAGAGGCCAGGGTAGGCTGTCTTAGAGATGAGTATCAGCCACAAAGGAGATTTTCTGCTCCGGTCTGTTGGCTTCTTCACCCCCCAAGATGTTGGTGATTGAATAGACACTTATTAGTTATGAGAAATTCATTTTCCTCTTTAACATAACTGGGACTCAGGGGCACCTGGGTGGCTCATTCACTTAAGCTTCTGACTTTGGCTCAGGTCATGATCTCAGGGTCCTGAGATTGAACCCCATGTCAGGCTCCGTGCTCAGCAGGGAGTCTGCTTCTCCATCTTCCTCTGCCCCTCCCCCTGCTTGTTCATTCTCTCTCTCTCTCTCTCAAATAAATAAAATCTAAAAACAAAAAAACATAACTAGGACTCTATTGCTTATGAACTAGTACCCTTGTCTTATGCTAAGAAAACATTTGCTATTTACCAGTCTACAGTTTCAATCTTTCCCTTCCTTTTTCCCTCCCTTCCTCCCTCCCTTCCTCCCTCTCTCCTTCCCTCTTTTCCTTCCTTCCTTCCTTCTTTACTTCCTTCCTCTCTCTCTCTTCTTCCAGAAGCAGTGGGAGGGGGAGGACAAGAAGATAGGTAAACATAGCTTGTTATATATTTTATTTGTCCAAAGCAAAGGTCTTAACAAGGAAAATTTCCATTAGTAAAATACAATTCCACACACTTTTATTGAATGGCTTCTATGTGTCAAGCAGCATCCTGATTGTGATTGTTTCCATGAGCCAATATTATAAAATTCCTCCGGAACTGGCCAAACCCAGGGACGTTAGACGTGATGCCAAATCCCAGGATTTGCTCTAATGAATAAGTTTTTATACAAGGTCAATTGCATTTAACACAGCCAGAAATTTCGGTAATTTTTGTAGCAACCTAGAAGTACTGCTCCCAGTGTTTTCATCCAATAAACCAATATGGATTTATCACCTACTATGTTCGAGACTCCGTACTAATAATCATGGCTACCATGATGAAAAAGATACCTGTAAAGTTTCTCTTGCCGCGAATAAAATGGAGACCGCAAAGGCAAACGTGGTCCAGAGGATGAGCTTTATTGCAAGCACCCTCGGGCGAGGTTCCGTGACTCAGGAAAGAGCAGTGAGTCGGGGAAGTTGCACCCAGGGCAGGGCAGTAAGGGTTTTTATTGGGCACCGCTGGGGGCAAGGTGAGGAGGTAGGAAAACTGATATATTTTCCTTTTTTGGTAACTGTGCCTGGTTGTAAGTAGCCCATTGGTCAGCTGGAGTCCCGGGTGGAGAGTTTCGGTTTCCTGCTTAGGTTTCGGTTTACTGGGGTTGACGTGGCTGCTGCAGGTGTTCTGGCGGGAGATTCGGCCATCTTGGGTGTCCGCCATTTTGAGTGGCCCTCTTTTCTCAGCCAGCCCAACAATACCTCTGTGTCTTAGAGAAGGCAAATACACATACTACTAAATGCATTGCAGTGTGTTGAGTGATATAATCAAAATATCAACAAAGTGATTTAGTGCAGAGGTTTGCAGATTGCCTGCCACCTGCTTTTGTGAATAAAATGTTATTGGCACACAGATACACCCATTCATTTACTTATTGTGTATGGCTACTTTTGTCCTACAGTGGCAGAGTTACTGCAATAGAGACCATGCCTGCAAAGCCACAAGTATTTACTACCTGGACTTTTACAGAAAAAGTTTGACCACCCCTGCCTTAGAGAAACTAAGCCTGTTTGGAGTAAAGTAAAAAAGCATCAAAGAGATGGCATGTAAGCTGGAACTTTTAGAATTCATCTTACATTTTTAGGTGGACAAGAGAGGAGAACTGATTACAGGCAGAAAAATCATAGGTAGAAAGAAGTTGAGCAGAGATGTGGAAGTATAAAAAAAAAACATGGCCCTTACTAAAAACCATTGAATTCCATATTTTGGTTTTTTTGGAATTCTATATTTTAAATGGGTGTATTGTAGAGTATGTGAATTATATATGAATAAAGTCTTTTTTTAAAAAACGCATTACCTTTGGGGCACCTGGATGGCTCAGTTGGTTGAGCATCTGACTCTTGTTTTTGGCTCAGGTCATGATCTCAGGGCCCTGGGATTGAGCCCCGCATTGAGCTCCTGCTCAGTAGGGAGTCTCCTTGAGTATTCTCTTTCTCCCCCTCTGTCCCTCCCCACCTTGCACCTGTACTCACTCGCACTCTCTCTTTCTCCTTTTAAAATAAATAAATAAATCTTTTTAAAAAATCCTTTTAAACACATGACCTTCTTGGGAACTGGTCCAGTGTGTTTCAGTGGAGCACTCCATTGAGCAAGACAGTTCTATGTTGTGCATTACAAGATGTTTAAACTCTCTGGTTCCCAGGCTCTACGACAACCGAAATCACTACCACACATTTCCAGACACCCCTAAGAAGGTGGTAACAGGCTCACTGAGAGCCACTGAAAGTTCAGTGTGGCTGAAACACAAGGTGGATGGAAGGGGCAGCCGGAAGTGGCAGGCTGGGAAGTTTATCCAGCAAGCGGTCCTCTGCATCTATAGTTAGGGACTAAGATCTTTCCCTTGGAAAAAGCTGATCTTGCCCTCTAGAGAAGGTCTTTCTGTAATATCCCAAGATCAGCCTGAGACAGAAGGTCCAGAAAAATTAGATGACTTCCACAATTCTGTCTCCGGCCATTGCCCATTCTGCAGAACGCTGACCATCCTACTAAACCGCGGTCGACTAAAGGGAGCAAATCAGCTGTAATCATAGACACAGCTGAAATACGCAGCTCCATATGGAACAAACTGGGTCATTAAGCATGCATTACCAACTGGGAACCCTCCCTTTAAAACTGCCATTAACATGCTGATAAGACATCTTAAACACCCACTAAATAAAAAGCACCTTAAGAGTGGTGGAAATGTATTCATAGGTTCCAAAGCCCCACAAAGTGACCATGATTTATTTTCATCATTGCTTTTAATCCTTGCAACTCCTTTCTTTTCCACACTTATTCAACACTCGTTTGAGAGCAGGCACACATGAAGAGGCATTCTCAGGAGGGAGTGGGTTAACAGTATTCAAATAATAAGCATTTCAACATGCTGAGGGTATTGGGAGGTAGAAATAAAGATCTCTCTTCTCCCTAACTCTCAAGGTCAGCCAACTCTAAGCAGCAGTAATGTTTCCTGGGCCTTGATGAGAAGGGAATATGTGGATTTTGAACAAAACGACAGCCTCTCTGATACATTGGTTTGGTTGGGTGTCCAAGAGCACTCAAGGACAAAGTTCGTTTTCCCAGTATATTGGTGAGGGAGGGCTGGGGGGGTTGTAGCTGCTTCAACTTTAAAGACCCCTTCCTGAATATGTTGCAGATTAGAGTCCAATCAGCCTAACTTCTCTTTGTGCCTTCGTCTCATTCACAAATTAAAACAACATTTTATGGGGTCCAGTTTACTCAAAATTGTTGTAATTATTGCTTCATTGATTGCAAACCAGGAACCACCCACTTCTCTTAAATACAGACAGCTGGGCCATCTGTTCCCTATGAATCATGTAAACAGAGAAGACTTGAGAGAAGGATTTAAACACTTTCCAACCTGGTTCTGCCTTATTTCAAAAATGCAATCAACTGTCCAGAGACTCGGCAGATGCAATGCTTAAGATTTGACCTGCCAACTTGATCCTCTTGCATAACATAGAAAGTTCTGGTTAGAAAATGAGGTCCAAGCCTCCAACCTAGTCACATTTGTTTGCCCTGTTCATTTAATTAAGGTGTTTTTTTATTATATAGAAAAATACACGAATATGAAATAAAAATTCAAGCAATACCGGATAGTACGAATGAAAAAAAACAATGTTCCCTCTCTGTCCCTTGCTCCCAGGCAAATCCCTTCAGTCCTTTGACTTTTCTGTGTTTGGTACTTTTGATGTTAATTCCATTACTCTAGTTCTTGATTTACCAACTTTAATCTGTATCTATTGAGGCTACCCACTAAGAAATATGATGAGTTTGGCTCCCTCGTCTTCTTTCTTGATGCAGCCAAGAGCCTAACTCATTAATCCTACCTCTCCTTCTCTCTTCCTTGAAATTTCTGTTATAGTCTTTAGTTTTAGCTTTTATGTAAGAGACCTTTAAAATTTAAGTAATACACGAAAGCCTTGATTTTTTAATCCATCCACTTGGGTTTTATTTTGTTATATTTTAATGCAGTCAAATTTAATATTTTCCTTTTGAGGGTTTACATCATTTGTCTTGTTGAAGAAATCCTTCCCTGCCACAAGATCACAAAAACACTCTCCTATATTTTATTCTAAAGTTTTGTCTTTTAACTTAAGTCTCTTAGCCATCTGGAATTGATTGTTGTGTATAGTGTGAAGTAAAGATCCAATTTCATTTTTTTCCATATGGATAAGCATTTGTTTCAGCACCATTTATTAAATAGTCCAAGTTTGCCTCACTATTTTGTAATGCTATTTCTGTTATATATCAACTGTTAGGTAACACTTTCAGGATAAGTGTTGCTCTGTGTCTGGGATCTCTATTCTGTCCCATTAGTCAATTTGTCTGAATTGAATTGCATGCCTTGGAGTCACCCTGCTCTCTGGGCATTGGTTTCCTCATCTTCAAACAGCGGATAACAATATTTTGCCTTAACCACCTCAGAAAGTTGTTGGGAAATAAAATGGAATAATGGATGCAAAGACAATTTGACAAATGGAGAGTGTTACTCAAATTATGGAATAAAAACATGCTGGCATCAAAGTGACTTTAGTTATCATTTAATTAAAACCTTTATATTTAGAGAGGAAGAAAGTGGGGTTTAGGGCAGACAAGCCATCTGCCCACATAGAAGGTACCTTTATTATGCTCCTAGAGTATGCTTCCTGAGATTTCAGCATAAAGCAAAGGGCATTGTACTTGATCCTCCAAAAAAAAAAATCAACTCAAGGACTTAATCTGCTAGGACTGTGTGTTGGATATTGTTCATGTTTTTCCCAAAATGTGATGTAATTTTTGAAGTCTGACATATTACTTCCGTAGGACTCTGTGCCTTATGGCCAATTTCAAGGTTGAATGGTACAAATGCAATTTTGCATGGTGTGCCACCTCTGATTTAGCAGCAAAGATTGATACACATCACAACCACTTAAAGAATGGCATCTATCCAGTTGGTGCCAGTTATGCTGCTATTATGTGTTAAAATAAAAGGTGCAGTTAGGTGATCTATATTGCTGCTTTATGTAAAACAAGAACATCTATTTATAGAAACCGGCACATCAGCACATTGGCGGACACACCTGAACAAGAAGACAAAATTTTGATTTAAACATTAAATGGCAATAAAGATAATTAAAAACTATCATTTTCATTAAGTTAGAAAAAAACATGTCTTAGTCAAAGACTGAACTTGGGCAGATAGTCTATAAACAGGGCATAACTATTACCATATGATAAAGTGGGTTCCTAAAAGCATTATTTTTCATTTTTATTGTAAAATATGCTATTCACACAAAATAGGTTTAACACACCTATGGTTTAGAGATTAATAATAAAAAATAAAATAACCAATGAATGGGTCAACCAAGAAATCAAAGAGAAAATTTAAAAAATATGGAGAAAAGTGAAAATACACTGGTCCAAAATCTTTGTGATGCTGCAAAAGCTGTTCTAAGAGGGAAGATTATAGCAATACAGGCCTACCTCAAGAAACACGAAAAATTTCAAATAAATGACCTAACCTTACACCTAAGGGAGCTAGAAAAAGAAGAGCAAACAAAGTGCAAAGCCAGTTTAAGGATGGAAATAATGAAGATTTGAGCAGAAATAAATGAAATAGAGACTTAAAAAAAAAGAACAAATCAATGAAACCAGGTGCTGATTCTTGAAAAAGATAAACAAAATTGGTAAACTGTTAGCCAGACTCATCAAAGAAAAAAAGAGAGATAACTCAAATAAAATCAAAATGAAGGAAGAGAAATAACCACTGACACCACAGAAATAAAGGATTATAACAGAATATTATGAACCATGATATGCCAACAAATTAGACAATCTAAAAGAAATGTATAAATTCCTAGAAACATATAACCTTCCAAAACTTAATCAGAAAGACAGAAACTTTGAAAAGACTAATTACTAACAATGAAATGGAATCAGTAATAAAAAAAATAAATAAACTCCCCAAAAACACAAGTGCAGGGCCAGATGGCTTCACAGGTGAATTCTACCAAACATCTAAAGACCAGTGAATACCTATTCTTCTCAAAATATTAAAAAATAGCAGAGGAGGGAAAGCTTCCAAATTCATTCTATGGGGCCAGCATGACACTGACACCAAAACCAGACAAAGACACTACAAAAAAAGAACTACAGGCCAATATCTCTGAGGAACATAGATGCAAAAACCCTCAACAAAATATTAGCAACCCAAATTCAACAATTCACTAAAAACTCACTCATCACCATCAAGTGGGATTAATTCCAAGGGTTCGAGGATAGTTCAATATTTGCAAATCAATCAATGTGATACATCACATTAATAAGAGGAAGAATAAGATCATATTATCGTCTCGATGGATGCAGAAAAGGCATTTGACAGAGTACAACACCGATTCATGATAAAAACTCTCAACAAAATAGATTGAGAGGGAACATATCTCAACATAATAAAGGCCATATATAAAAAAACCCACAGCTAACATCACACTCGATGGTGAAAAACTGGGAGCTTTTCCCCTGAGATGCAGAACAAGACAAGAGTGTCCACTCTCACCACTTTTATTCAACATAGTACTGGAAGTCTTAGCCACGCGCAGACAAGAAAAAGAAAGAAAAGACATCCAAATCGGTAAAGAAGTAAAATTTTCACTAGTGGCAAATGACATGATACCATATATAGAAAATCCTAAGGAATCCACCAAGAAACTACTAGAACTAATAAATGAATTCAGTAAAGTCACAGGATTTAAAATTAACAGACAGAAATCTGTTGTATTTCTATACACTAATAATGAAGTAGCAGAAACAGAAATTAAGAAAACAATTGCATTTATAATTGCACCAAAAAATAAAATACCTAAGAATAAACTTAACTAAGGGGGTGAAAAAATAAAGAAAATAAAAAAATAAAACAACTCCTCCTGTATCTGCCACTCAGGTTAAAATCCAGTGCATCACCAATACCTCAGAAGCTCTTAGTGTATGCTCTATAGCACCCCCACACCTGGGGGGTGACCCCAATCCTGGAGCTTATGTTATTTTCTTGTTTTTGTTTATAATTTTGCCACCTGATGTACGATTCTCTTAAAAATGCATTGCTTAATTTTTATTTTAATACTTACATAAAAAGGAATCGGGGTGACTGGGTGGCTCAGTTGGTTAAGTGTCTGACTCCTGATTTCAGCTCAGGTCTTGATCTCAGGGTCATGAGTTCAAGCCCTGCATTGGGCTCCATACTGGGCATGGAGCCAACTTAAAAAAAGAAAAAAAAGGAATCATACTGTTTGTATTCTTCTGTCATTTTTTTCTCTCATTGACTGAGCCTTAGATACATTTGTAATTTACACAAATTCAACTGTATAATAGGAAAAGGAAAGAAGAAAAAAAGAAATAGTAAGAACAGTAGAATGATCATTTAAATATTGTTAGCAATTCTCTTCCCCATCTAGAGTTGGGGACACCCAATGTAGGACACCAAGTTGCATTTGAATTTCTGATAAACAAAAAATTAGTAGTGTAACTACTTCCTGGGACATATTTATACAAAAACATTAGTTGTTTATCTAATATTCAAATTTAATTGGACTTCCTTTTCTGTTTTATTTGCTAAATCTGACAACCTTTCCCATCTCATTCAATGAGAGTGCATGGGGCGTAAAAAAGTGACTCTCGTTTCTTTAAGCCTTTTTGAATATCATGTGACTTTTATAGGGTGACAATGTCACAATGTTAGGTGTAAATCCACTGCTGAACGGTGGGAGTAGTAATGCATTCCAGTGCTGGAGGTAAAACTGGCTTGTTGGAAGATATGTTGGTCTCGAACATGGCACCTTCCCTGGATATTTTTTTTATTATGTTATGCTAGTCACCATACAGTACTTCATTAGATTTTGATGTAGTGTTCCATGATTCAATGTGATTATACACAATTTTACAGTAAGTGCATGCAGCCTCTAATAACAGAGACTCAACTATGGCATTTTAAACACAAGAAATTACCTCCTCATATGGAGGTAGTCTAGAGATAGGCTCTGCAGAGATGATATAAAGGATTCAAGTGTCATCAGGGACTCATCTCCTGTCTTTCTGCTCCACCATCCTTAGTGCTGACTTCTATCCTTAAGGTTACTTCGTGGTTCAAAATGGTTACTAGAGCTCCAGCCATCAAGTCCACATTCCAGGCAAGAAATATGAGAAGTAGAAGGAAGTAATAGCATTCATCAGCAGTCTGTCCAATCTTAAATAGCTTTCCTGCAAGTTCCTCCTAATAAGGTCCACATTGATCTCATTAGCCACCTCTAGCTGGAATCTGGAAGTTGAGAAATGCATTTTTTAAGAAACACATTACCATTCAGGAAAAATCTCTATAACTAAGGAGGAAAGGGAAAACGGCTATTGGTTAGGCAATTAGTAGTCTTTGTCACTGATTTTTTTCCTATTTGCTGAATTAAGAACCTACTGCCTGAATAAGATAGGATTCCACTATGACTATTTTCAGAGGAAATCTTCTAAACTCTTATTCATTGTTGTTTTGGTGATATTCATTCCGATTATATTAGCATATTTGAAAAGCAACGTGTAAGGGCACCTGGCTGGCTCAGTCCATAGAGCCGGAGACTCTTGATCTCAAGGTTGTTAAGTTTGAGCCCCACGCTGGGTGTAGAGATTGCTTAAAAATAAAATCTTGAAAAAAAGAAAAACAGTGTATAAATCTGTCTACAAATTTGCCATAAACTTTCCTCCAAACTAGTACTGCACTGCTATAAATAAGTAGCCCCTCATTTAAATTCTTCATAAACAACATACTTTGTAACACTTAAGTATTCGTGGTTGGCACTAAAGAAAGCAGTCAGTCCTTCTAAAGAACACTTCAGCTTTATTAACAAATCTAACGTTAATTTTTATACCAATAATTCACATTTAAAGGATCTTGCAAACAAGTCATGTAAAAGGAAAATCATCGTGTTTCCCACACTCTCCGGAGGGTGATCAGAGATACATTATTGAGCCATAGTTCTGGTACGACACAGGTGTCTCCTGGACGCTACACCTATCCCCTTTAATGTATCAGCAAACCATCAGACCCAGTCTGTGGGTTTCCCGAATCCTTGTTTCCCCTCTGGGACACCGTTTGAAAGGCATAGGAGGATGCAGTGTAAAAAAAGGGAAACAAACACCTTTTTTAAAGAAGTTACAGAAAAAGTCAGGTAAGGAAAGAGTTTGAAATAAGGAGATAAAATGTCATTATAGAGCTTTTTATATATGCTATGTACTAATGATTTGCTGCATGATCCAGAGTGGATTTACAGCAAAACTCCACTGTGCTCTATAGGATGCCTGCTGGCTCCCTAATCCCCAGCTTTTCCAAGTGTGAGAACCAGTTCTAGGAACAGAAAGTGTCTTAGTCAGCTCTGCTGTAACTAAATACAACTTTTCTTTCTTTCTTTTTTTTCTTTTTCTTTTTTTTAAGATTATTTATTTATTTATTTGATAGAGAGAGACAGCCAGTGATAGAGGGAACACAAGCAGGGCGAGTGGGAGAGGAAGAAGCAGGCTCCCAGCGGAGGAGCCTGATGTGGGGCTCGACCCTGGGTCTGGGATCACGCCCTGGGCAGAAGGCAGATGCTTAACGACTGAGCCACCCAGGCGCCCCTAAATACAACTTTTCATTGTATCTTCACATGATGGAGAGTGGAGACAGGAAGGAAGCTCTCTCATGTTCTTATAAGGGGACTTGGCACATTCATGAGGGCTCTACCCCCATGACCTCATTAGCTCCCAAAGGCCCTACCTCCTAATAGCATCACATTGCAGGGGTTAGGAGTTCAACATCTGAGTTTGGGGGGAGAACAAAAACATTCAGCCCATAATGGAAGGGCTGCCAACTCTTCCATCACATTCTTCCCCATTAGCCTCCAAAGCCAAGTCCAGGAATAGAGTGATGAATGTCACTGCAGTTCATCGCTTGGCTCCCACTTCCAGACTCAGACTTACCAGCTTCCAGAGATGGCTGCACACGCTATGTGCTTGGACTACACAGTGATACAACTCTGTATTGTCAAAAGGAAAGAAACAAAACACGTTGTTTGCTTTCGCGTGTTTCTGCCTTTGATCATAGTATTTCCTCGGCCTGAAATACCCTTTCCTGCATCTTCTTTACGAAATCTCAACTCAAATTTCAAGGCCCGGTCAAGGGCTAACTCTTCTGCGAAGCCATCCCTAATCTCCTTAGGCAGAACTAATTTAACCTTCCTCCATACTTTCAAGTCTTTTTAGTTAGTGATGGTGATTCTGGCTGGCACGCACTTTATTCTGCCTTGTATTAAACATATTGACATGTTTGTCTCTTCCACTGGATTGTGAGCAGCTTACAGTCTGGGAGCTGAGGTTAGTTCATCTTTGCTCATGATATGGAATCTCTTGGTCTCCGTGGCTCTTCGTTCAAAGTGGTCGTCATCCATGGTATTATATGGGGAGAAGATAAACAGTCCTTCCTTTTTTTTATTCATCACCAGTGAAGCCTGCATTGAAACAGAGTCACAAAGTTTTCTCAAGACATAATCTGCTATAAACCAGTATTATATTTCACAAAGGACCATCTCGTGCTCCATCCAGAGGAGTATTTGTAGGGCAAGCACAGCAAATCCTTCTTAAGATGCACCCCTAAAATTCAACCTGCAGAGTATTCTGGAAAGTCTCTAGTACACTCTTCGGAAAACATGAGCCAATCACCACTAAAAGCTATGTCTGTGTCTATTACCTATTCCTCGACATCTGTTCTTGCTGTCTCCATGGAAAAGAATTTTTTAAAAATCCACAAAGCATAACTTTCCCTATCTTATCATCCAGCTTCACAATCAGCTGGGGTCTAGCCTCAACCCCAGTGGTGAAGTTAGATGAATAGCCACGTATTTCCAACACACAGATGTTGGGAGGAGCGCTATGCTGATCTGGCTCTTATTCTAGTCTCGTGGGACACTCAAGGGAGGACCCATCTAGCCACTCATCAGTTGGCCTTTCTGCTTTCATTATTGCAGACACATTTGTGCAAATACCAAACCTCCGAAGTCAGCACTTTGAATCAGAGTTTAGTCTGTAGCCTGGGCGCAATTTGAACTCTGCGAACATACATTTCAAAATGAATATCAGGGTTTTTGCCACTGCAGCCCTCTTGGCTGGACAGGGCAAGAGATTAGCCAGGGAGGTGCAGGAATCAGAAAAATGCTCAAGCAGTCTCTTTGCTTCTTCAGCCAGGCTACCAGACAAACCTCTGAATCCCCAAAGTGATTTGAGCTCAGTGACACTGTGTTCTGAGAACAAACACTCTGTAAACATGGCAGAGTTAGAACAGGGGATTTGAAATTAGATAAACCTGGGCTTAAGTCCTGGTTCCATCCCTTAGGAACTATGTGAATTTAGGATAAACCACTTACATTTCTTGAAGGACATACTATTTTTTAAGCAGTAAAATGGAGTTAATGCCTGCCGCACAGGATTAGTGGAATGCATAACTGAGATAATGTAGGGCCCGGCACCCAGAAAGCATTCATTTCGTAATGCCTGCAATCTGTGCTTCTAAGTCGTCAACAAAAGCTGGAGGGTAACAGGCAGCCCCTTCCACTGCCACACAGTATTTTTGGATTTTTTTCTCGTATTCACAGCTCATGTTTTTCTCACAATAACTATGGAATATAAATACTAAATAGGACCTACCAGCTTCAATCTGAAATCTGAAATTTCCTTTAGTTCCAGTTAAATTGCAAAGCCTCAAGGACAACTAAACTTCTAGGCAGCATTTTCAAAGGGCTTGAAAGCAGCTTTTGATAAAGATGAAACAATGATAAAGATACTAGGCCTTAGAAGATGGCTGACACCAGAGGGTAGGGGATATAAGTGTGGCCTACATCAAGACTCTTGGATAAAAATAAGAATATTTAATTACTGAGCACCAACTATGCGTCAGGCACCGCTTGAAGGCTTTCACACGGAAGGTTTCATGTAAAGCTTGCAATAACCCTCGGAGGGCATATCATTAGTATCCCCATTTTGCAGATGAAAATACCGAGGCACAGAGACATTAAGTAATTTCGCAAGGTTATTTATTGGTAGAGCCAGATTTTGGTTGCCAACTAGACCTTGAGCCTGTGTTTTTAAGCATCATATATGATAGCAGCTGACATCTGGTAGCTGTCAAAGGCAAAATGCACGAGACATAGTTCTAAGCACTTCTCGTGAATTCCCTCATAATAATCCTCCAACAACCCTTGAGCACCAGTGCCATCACTAACCCCATTTGACCAATTAAGAAAGTGTGGTTCAGAGAGTTAAGTTGTTTGCCCAAGGCCACACAGCAAAGAAATGACAAATAAGCCAAGATTCCAACCTAACTAAGCACTTTGGTTCTGTGGCCTGCACTCTTGACAACTATCTTACACTGGCCTTCCAGGTAGAATGGGTACCATTAACCACATCTAACAGATGAGAAAGCTAAGGTCTCACAGCCACTCAGCAGAAATGGGGCCTCAATTCAGGGCCCCTAAATCTTGACTTCTACCACCCCACCCAACCACTTCCCATGGAGAACCTGACTGCTTCTGGTGGAGAACACGACCACTTCCGGTGGGGACTACCCGATGGCTTGGGATTCTGTCATCCAGGCCTTCCACAGTTCCACCTCTGTCAAATAGGTAACTCAAAGGCAGCTTCTCAGGCTTTCGTTATGCCACAGCAGTACGGCGGATTCGTTGCTGTTCTTTTGTGATATTCTCAAGCTGAGAAGTCCAGAAGACCTGCTCTAAGAAGACTATAAAGAATAAATAAGCCTAGAATGTTTCCCCCCTAATCCTCTCCCTCTCCCCCTTCAGGCCTTACAGGAACTGCATTGGCAATTATCGCAAGAAAACCCATCACTCAGCCAGCGCTACCTAACAAATCGCCTTGAAACTATTTTAGAAGTGACAGATGAGCGCGAGGTCCTGGAAGGCACATGTTCTTGCTTCCTTAATTGCCGCCTGACTGAAAGCATGAGTCAAACAATATTGAGAATCTTATCTCGGAAATGCACTACCTCAGATGGCAGACGATGCCGTGCATGTACCTATTAAATGGGCCTACTGAAACCTTGTTTGCTCAATATTAATTAAGAAGATGCTAATATAACCCAGCATCTGCGAACAAGCCAAGAAGACATCTGTGGATTACTGGGACAAGTACTTCATATTTTTATAACCCTTTTTTTTTTTATTTTTTAATAGATTTTTATTTATTCATTTGACAGAGAGAGGGAGAGAAAACCAGCAGGGGGAGTGGCAGGCAGAGGGAGAGGGAGAAGCCGGCTTCCTTACATCCTGGAGGTATTAGAAAGCTAAATTCCAATGTTTATAAAAGTACCTTGAGCTACTTAAGCTATTAAAGGGGTTATAAAGGGACGCCTGGGTGGCTCAGTTGGTTAAGCATCTGCCTTCCACTCAGGTCATGATCTCAGGGTCCTGGGATCGAGCCCCACATTGGGCTCCCTGCTCAGCAGGGAGTCTGCTTCTCCCTCTCCCTCTCTCTCTGGCTCTCCCTACCCACCCCCCACTCGTGCTGTCTCTTTCTCTCAAGTAAATAAATAAAATCTTTTTAAAAATTCAGTTTTCTACTGGATCACACAAGGATGATCCATATATTTGGAGAGGTCATGAATAGCCATTACCCCCTCAGGCCTAGGAATTTTGAAAAATGTATCCTACGACATGAAAGAATAGGGCAATCTGGAATAATGTAGAATTACAGTGTCCTATTATACCAGAACACATGAGTGTTCAAAGAGAAATGAATAGAATGAAAAGAATAATAGAATGAAAGCCAACAGGCATTGCTTTTAATTTCTTTAAGGTGACCTAAGAAGAAAAGCCGAATCCAATTGCTGAGGAGGGAAGGTGGAAAGAAAGAGTGAAACCGTGTAAGAAAATGTTGAGCCAGTAAATAAAAATTTTAAATAGGTAAGAGTGTAGTAGAGCTGTTCAAATTTGATGGTGGTGTAGAGCTCTGATAGGAACAAGTTCACTGTATGACATATGTTCTAGTAAGTGGACTACAGTCACTGCAAAAATTGTGCTTTGGGAGTGAGATATGTCATAGAGGAATTCAAGACTTTGGGGGAGTTGTCAATGTCTCAGGACATATTTCCCTTGAATGGCAAAGGTCATCAATGTACAAAAGGAAAGAAGGGTAGAAATTACACCAAGTGGGTAATGATGGTTCTTCTTGACTTATAGGCATGTAGGAGATCTTCACTTTTTCTTAATGCTCTTCTCTCTTTTCCAATTTTAACTACAAATGAAATCTAGTCCTTTTATAATCAGGAAAAGTGACATTCATTTTTACTACCTGGCCATCACCAGAGGTAGTATGTAGAGAAAGGTTGTACCAATACAGTGTTGGAGGGACTGTAAATTGGTGACTCTTTTTGGAAGGCAATTAGCTGTATTAATAAACTGTTTAAGCTTGAACATCTTCAACCCAAGGATTCATCTTTTCTGTGCCAAGATATGTAGATATAAGGACAATCATTGCAGTGTTGTTATAACAACAAAACTCTGAACAACCCAGTGTTCATCAATAGGATATTGGTTAAATAATTTAAGTTACATCCATACTAAGGGATAAAAAGAAGATTTTTAAAAGAACAAGGTGAGGGGCACCAGGGTAGCTCAGTTGGTTAAATGTCTGACTCTTCGTTTTGGCTGAGGTCATAATCTCATGGGTCGTGAGATCGAGCCCCACATCGGGTCCCTTGCTGGACATGGAGCCTGCTTGAGAGTCTCTCTCTCCCTCTCCCTCTGCCCCACCACCACGCTCTCACTCTCTCTCTAAAATAAATAAATAAATCTTAGAAAAAAAAGAACAAGGTGAATATGTAACTAACGACATGGAAGGCTGTCCATAGTACATAGTCAAATGAAAACAAATTGCAGAACAATGTGTGTGTAATCTCATTCCTTTTATGTGTATATACACATAGACTCATATTCACACATACATAGAAAAACTCGAGAGAGAAACTAAAGCATTAACAGTGGTTAGTTCTGTAAAGGTGAGGGGGAAGAGTGGAGAGGACTTTCACTTTTTATATTTATATATTGCTTCAGGTTGTTTTTAAATCATAAGCATGTATTGTCTTGCAAAAAAAAAAAAAGGGTTTTCATCCAAAGTAAGCAATCTGACAGTAGAATAGATACATGTTGGTGTATCTATACAAAAATACTTAGGCAGTAAAAACGAATCAACGTGGGTGAATCTCACAAAGATAATACTGAGCAAAAAAAAAAAAAAAGTTTCAGAAAAATATACCCAGCGTGAGCCTGTATATGTAGAGATCCGAAACATGCATACAACCTAAATAACATTGTTTAGAGATACAAAAAGAAGAGCAAGGTGATGGCAAACACAAAATTCAGAACCGTGGTTAATGCTGGAGAGGAGGAAGGAGTACCAAAGGTACTTCAAAGATTCTGGTTATATCCTATTTCTTAGGCTAGATAGTGGGTAGACAGATGCTCATTTTATTATTATTACTTAAACACTATGCATATGATATATATACTTTCCTATATGTATGACAGATTTTGTGCATATAATTTAAGCACAGATTTAATAAAAATTTAAGCAGAAGAAAAAAAAAGCATTGATGTTATCCTGAAAAAAATCATTACACGCATACACACACACACACACACACAGACATGCACACACACATATGCAGTCAGATCAACTCAGTCACACTGAGGGGTTAGAAGCTGAGTGGAGGGTTAGAAGCTGAGTGGAGCCATAAAGCCTGACCTGAGGGGCAGAGACAATTTAGCTAACGGTCTCTAGAGATTTGAAATCCTACCACCAAGGAATGAATGAATGGCATAGATTTGAGGCAGTAGAAAGAAGAGGAGAATTGTTTGGGGTGAACTGGGGGCAGGGAGGGTTCCTGGTGTTCCCACATTACATCACAACACATGGCAAGCAGCTAAAATCTTCTCCCAAAGAGCTCAGGAAGTCAATGACTGTACTATAAAACTGATCTTCAGGGCTCGTACCGGGAAATCACTCTCAAGTCTGGCATACTGACTGCAGCCACGTCGATGAAGGGCTTCTGGGATGACCAGGAAACTCTAATAACTCAGCTAAAATAGCCACTGAATTGAACCCAAATATTTCAATTGATAGCCCTAGAACAACATGATTTTTGATATGTTCATGCTTCACGGAACATTCTGCCATGAGTTCCTATTAATTAAATTTAACTGAAGCAACTCTAATCACCCCACCACCTTCACTCTTCCTCACCAATGAAGAGAAAATGGAAAAGAAAAAAGAAGGTTTTCATTTGCTCAGACACCCTGGTTTTGTGGGAACGATTTCAAATCCTTTGTTTCTTAATTGATACTTTTCCCCTAGTAATTAAAGTATGACAATAAATAAGGACGGAGCCTTTTATATTGCTTGACAATGACGGGGTCAAGCTCTCAGTCTCATATTCATCAGCCCGAGATGGGAAGCGGCAGCATGATGGGGGAAACCCATCTGTCTTTATTAAGACTTGGCACCAAAGGAGGACAGAACAGAGAAGAGCTCATTTAGTAAATGGCACTTCCCATTCTGCAAAGAGACAGAAAATTTACTGCCCTGTCAGCAAGAAAAAAAATAATCCACTCAGAGAAAGTTGTTGTATTAGGGAGATTTAAAGAGAAAGAGCTTTTTAGTGATATTAGAAAGGATAAAAATTTCTACCTAATACATAACTAAGAAGGACAAAAAAAATCTGCTCCAAGCCATTGTTCACGTGGCCGTTCACGTGGCCTCCTCTAAGATCCTTCCCTTCTAGACTGATTGCTATCTTTACCATTATTTAAGACCAGAAACAAGCCCCAGTACTACCTGAAGCCTTCACTAATTTCAATCTAAATTGGTTTCATCATCCCACTTCCATACTTTCTAGTGGGCATAACTTAGCATTGTAACAATTCCTCATTTTACCATGTATTGTCTTTCTCTGATTGTTTTATGGACTGGTTTGTTTTGCCCAACCAGACTGGAAGTTTCTTTTGGACAGACACTGTGTCTTCAGTACTCTTGGAGCTACTTCCAGCACCTGGCAGGGTGCTGGGCACATCATAATTGTTCAACAGATGATTATTAATTGATTTTTTTTCTGATCTAAATCCTACTCTCCATGGTGACCATCTTCACTAAACAAAAACTTGAAAAAGATAGTGTAATTTCTTAAATAACTTAAAGGTATTTATCAAGGTAATACACAAACAGGGTTAAAACCTAAGAGAAGACAGGAGGGTCTCAGATGTAAAGCAACAGGCTTCTGGTCTACCATGCCGCATCCCATATTTATGCCCTCCAGGATAACCTCTTTTACCCTTTCTGCTATTTCTGCTTGCAGTTACCTCCTCCTACCTTTACATAAATTGCCTCTACCACTCGGTCTCTTTTATATCACTTTTCCCTCCCCCATTCACTTAATAGAGTTATATAATTATTTTGATTCCTCTATCAGTTGCTTTGAATCTTACATATTATGGGTACAGTGCCTTTATTACATGTGTCTTCTGTTCTCTTCCTTTTACCTCCCCAGTTTTTTCATCTGTTACAAGCATCGCTCAGAGATATTGCAAGTTCGGTTCCAGGCCACGGCAAGAAAGCAAATTGCACAATGAAGTGAGTCAAATTAATTTTTGGCTTCCCAGTGCATATGAAAGTTATGTTTAAGGTATAGCATCGTCTATCAAATGTGCAATAGCATTATGTCTAGGAAAAATGTAGGTGCCTTAATTTTAAGAATACCTTGTTGCTAAAAAGTGCTAACCATCATTGGAACTTTCTTTTCTTTTCTTTTTCTTAAAGAAGGGAAGGAGGTAGAGTGGGGGAGGAGCAGAGGGAGAAGGAGCATTTAAGCAGCCTCTGCACCCATTGTGGAGCCGACGTGGGGCTTGAGCTCATGACCCTATCAGGACCTGAACCAAAATCAAATCAGTTGCTTAACCGACTGAGCCTCCCAGGTGCCCCATCATTGGAGCTTTCAGGGAGTCATCATCATTTTGCTGGTGGAGGGTCTTGCCTCGATGCTGACAGCTGCTGACTGATCAGGGTGGTGGTTGCTGAAGGTTGGGATGACCATGGCAATTTCCTAAAATGAGACAATAAAATTTGCTGCATCGATTGACTCTTCCTTTCAGTTAAACACTTAAGAGGCCATTGTAGTGTTATTAAGTGGCTTAATTTCAATATTGTTGTGTTTCCGGGAATAGGGAGGACCAGGGAAAGAGAGAGAGACTGGGGAACAGCTGGTCAGTGAAGCAGTCAGAACACACACGACATTTATCAATTAAGTTCCCTGTCTTAAATGGGCACAGTTTATGGCGGCCCAAACCAGTTATGATAGTAACATCGAAGATCACTGATCACAGATCACCATAACAAATGTTATAATAATGAAAATGTTTATAATATCATGAGGGGGTGCCTGGGTGGCTCAGTTGGTTAAGGATCCGACTCTTGATGTCGGCTCAGGTCATGATCTCAGGATTGTGAGTTCAAGTCCCACATTGGGCTCCACACTGAGAGTGGAGCCTACTTAAAAAAATAAAAAATAAAATAAAATATTGTGAGAATTACAGTGCACATATGCTAACTTCACATAACCAGATATTTTCTCCAGCATATTGAAAAGTTGGAGGGCATTCATATGATTTTGCTAAACAAGAGTTGTGTTCAAATTTGCACTTGTTTGCCCATGCTTGAGCAACCTTCGCTAAACCATCATCCCAAGTCTGAAAGATAAAAATAATTTATATGGAATTGTGCATATTTGTGCATATTTGGATTAAAGTTTTTCTAATGATTGTCATCAACTAAATTTTGTTTAAAGTTATTATTTTACTAAAACATAGTTTTCTTTGGTATTAAAAATATATTACGAGAATTTCCAAACTGTGACATAGAGATGAGAAGTGAACAAATGCTGTTGGGAAAATGGCGCCGATAGAACTGTTCATCACAAGGTTGCCACAAGCCCTCCATTTGTGGAAAAAAATGCAATATTTTCAAAGCACAGTAAAACAAGGTATGCCTGTATATTTCTTTTTTTTTTTTAGATTTTATTTATTTATTTGACAGAGAGAGAGAGCACAAGCAGAGGGAGCAGCAGGCAGAGGGAGAGGGAGAAGCTGGCTCCCCACTGAACAGGGAGCCCAATGTGGGGCTCAATCCTGGGACCCCGGGATCATGACCTGAGCTGAAAGGAGACGCTCAACTGACTGAGCCACCCAGGCTCCCCTGTCTGTATGTTTCTTTTGCACTCTTTCTATAATCATAATTAAGTCTTCTGTACTTTGTAGGTTAATCTAAATTTAAAATCAGTCATCAGTGCTTACATTATCATGACTATGTGCATAGCATTTACCTCAGGGCCAAGAATTAGGTTGTATTTCCTTTCTTATCCAGCTTTTTCATTTTTTCTGGAGTTTCTAGTAGCTTTTTCCCCCACCTTATTTTTTTTCTACCTATATCACATTCTCAGTTTGGTTATTGATTTCTTTTCAAAGTCTCCATCACAACCAATGAATGGAAACTTTTTTCTGGAAACTTCCTTCCCACAGGCCTTCAACTACAGTCTCCACTGTGGGCCAGATTCTCTCTAGACTTACTTCACAGCTACCATCCTAGAACTTCATTGCTTCCTGGGTTGGAGCCACTCTTTAAGAATTATGTCTTCCTCCTTCTTGGTTTATTTCCTCTTTGTTACTGGACTAAATCCTCAATTTCCTTTGAAAGTATTTGATGCAGATTAATTCCAGAAGACATCTGTATCTGAAAATGCTTTTATTCTACTCACACTAGACTGATAATTTAACTGGTTATAGCATGCTGTGCTGAAAAAAGTCATTTTCTTTTTTTAAAGGATTTTATTTTTAAGTATCTCTACACCCAACGCGGGGCTTGAACTCACAGCCCCGAAATCAAGAGTCACATGCTCTGCCGTTTGAGCCAGCCAGGTGCCCTGAAATTCATTTTCCTTTAGAACTTTGAAGGCATTGCTCCAATGTCTCATCTGTGAGATTGCTGATAAGAAATCCTATGTCGGGGCGCCTGGGTGTCTGGATCGGTTGAGCATTCAACTCTTGGTTTCAGCTCAGGTCATGATCTCCGGGAAGAAGGATTGAGCCCCGCATCTGTCTCCGGGCTCCAGGCTTAGTGCTCAGCAGGCTTGGGATTCTTTCCCCTTCCTTCTCCCTTCCCCTCCGTTCCTCCCCCACTTGCACTCTCTCTCCAAAATAAATAAACAAAATTTAAAAAAAAAGAAATCCTATGTCAATATCATTCTTGTTTCTTTGTAGGTTACCTGTTTTTCTTTGTGGCAACTTTGAGGATATCTCTATACTTTGTATTTTGAAATTCCACAAAAATATACTCTGAAATAAAACTCTTGTTTTCTTTCTTTGATCATTCTATTTTACTCTCTCTTGAATTCCTATTAATCAAATGTTGGATCTCCCAGGTTTATCCTCTATGGATCATTTTTTTCCTATCTCATTTTACTTCTTTTAGTCTTTTTTTTTTTTTTTTTTTAAATTTTTTTTTTTTTTTTTTGACAGNTATTTGACAGAGATAGAGACAGCCAGTGAGAGAGGGAACACAAGCAGGGGGAGTGGGAGAGGAAGAAGCAGGCTCATAGCGGAGGAGCCCGATGTGGGGCTCGATCCCACAACGCCGGGATCACGCCCTGAGCCAAAGGCAGATGCTTAACAGCTGTGCCACCCAGGCGCCCCTCTTTTAGTCTTTTTTGTGTTACTTTTTGATATTTCCTCAACTCTATCTTCCAGCTCTTCCCTTGAGTTTTATCTCAGAAATGATATTTTTATTTCAAGAGAACTTCTTTTTTTTTTTTTAAAGATTTTATTTATTTATTCGACAGAGATAGAGACAGCCAGTGAGAGAGGGAACACAAGCAGGGGGAGTGGGAGAGGAAGAAGCAGGCTCATAGCAGAGGAGCCTGATGTGGGGCTCGATCCCAGAACGCTGGGATCACGCCCTGAGCCGAAGGCAGATGCTTAACCGCTGTGCCACCCAGGCGCCCCTCAAGAGAACTTCTTTTCTCTGATCATTTATTTTCAAATATCCTACTCCTCTTACATAAATGCAATGCTTTCTTGAATCTCTCTGAGTATACTAATTAGAGTGTTTGCCTCTCTTTGCTTTTTTCTCTTTCTCAAGGATCTCATATTATTTTTTTCTATTTGTTTATCAAATTTCATTTTGAAAGCTTTCCTCAAATATCTGGTGGTCGTTGATTTTTTTTTGTTCATATGGAAGAAATGAGGCAATAAAGTGACTGAGAGCTTCATATACATGAGTAGGAAGCTAGCCATTTTGTTGGGGGGGGATTCCTAAGTGCAAAAATGTCGAATACTTTTCTCTTGGACCTCTCAATATCTTTAAAGAATAACACTTCAGTTTTTTGGAGCTCATGGAGGAGGGCATTCTGTTCACCAGAGTGGGGAGGGGACAGGGAGAATCAACTCTATAAAAAAATGACTTAATTCATTCTCTCCACTGCTGCCTCACATCTCCCTCATTCTCTTTTTCAAACCTAGCATTTATGCAGGCAAGAATGACTTTCTCTTTCCCTGTCTTACCCCTTTGCTGTGGCTTCAGTTACCACTCCTCCATCTGCTTGCCAGCATTCATCCAACCTTTATCCACTGATGGCCTTTTTCCCATTCTCTTCATCTTCGCGTACGGGCAATATATGCATGTCGTCTGTCTGCCATCTTTAACTTATTGAAATACATAAACTCGTTTTGATTACAGTCTGAGCTCTCACTGTGCTGTTCATCCCATTTCTTCTGGAGTACAGCATGAAAGAGCATCATCCTCATTGCTGTGATAGCGTCCACCTCATTCAGGATACTGAAACATTCATTACAACAGTAAACTTCCATATACTCCCTTCTTAAGCAGAATTCCCTTTTATTTTCCGGCTTCGTTACGACATGATTGACATATAACGTGTAAGTTTAAGGTGTACAACATGATGATTTGATAGGTATATACGCTGCAAAACGACTACCACTCTAAGCTTAGTTAACATATATGTTATTTTATGTAGTTATGACCTCACATAGTTACTTCTATTTTCATGGTAGAACTTTTAAGAGGTACTCTTAGCAACTTTCAAGTATACAGATACAGTGTTGTTCATTATAGTCAACATGCTGTACATTACAGCCCGGACTAATTCATCTTATAACTGGAAGTTTGTGCCCTTTGACCACTTTCACTCACTTTCTTCACTGGCCCACACTGGAAACCACCAATTAATGTTTCTATGAGTTTACTTTTTTTTAAGATTCTACATCTAAGTGATATCATACAGCATTTGTCTTTCTCTGATTTATTTCACTTAGTATAATGGCCTGAAGGCCACTATATTTTTGCAAATGGTAGGACTCTCTCCTTTTTATGGCTGAACAATATTCCATTTCATATATAGATATAGATATCCATTCATCTGTCCACAGGCATTTACGTCATTTCCATGTCTTTATTATTGCAAATAATGCTGCAAAAAACATGGGGGTACAAATCAATATAGTAATTTCTTTTTGTTTGAATATATACGCAGGAATGGGTTTCCTGAATCATATGGTAGTTGTATTTTTAGTTTTTGGAGGAACTGCTGTAGTGTTTTCTGTGGTGGCTGCACCAGTTTAGATTCCCGCCAAAAGTGCAAAAGGGTTTCTTTTTCTCCACATCCTCACTAGCACTTCTGTCTTTCTGATCATAGCCTTTCTAACAGGTGTGAGGTGATAGTTCATTGTCGTTTTGATTTGCATTTCCTTGATGATGAGCGCTGGTGAGCACATTTTCAAGTACCTGTTGGTCGTTTGTATATCTTCTGTGGAAAAACGTCTATTTGGGTCCTTTGCCTATTTTTAATTGGATACTTGTGTGTTTTTCCAATGAGTTGTGTAAGTTCTGCATATATTTCAGATATCAACCCCTTATCAGATACATGGTTTGCAAAATATTTTCTCCTATCCTGTAGGTTGCCTTTTCATTCGGTTGGCCATTTCTTTTTCCATGCAGAAGCTTTTTATCTTGATGTAGTCCCGCTTGTTTATTTCTGCTTTTATTTTGTTGCTTGGGCATTTTGTGTCATATCCAAAAAGCCTTTGCCAAGACCAATGCCAAGAAGCTTTTTCTCTATGTTTTCTTCTAGGAGTTTTCAGGTCTTACATTTACGTGTTTAGTCTATTTCAAGTTAATTTTTGTGAATCGTATATGAAAGGGGTCCAGTTTTATTCTTTTGCAAGTGAATTTCATTTTCCCAACCGCATTTACTAAAGAAGCTATCTTTTCTCCATTTAGTATCTTTGGCTCCCATGTCAAATATAAGTTGACCATATATGTATGGGTTTATTTCTAGGGTCTTGATTTCATTGGGTTGGTCTGTGTCTATTTTTATGCCAGTACCATACTGTTTTAATTACTATAGCTTTGTAATATACTTTGAAATCAGGAAGAGTGATGCATCCAGCTTTGTTCTTCTTTCTCAAGATTGCTTGGGCTAGTCAAGGTATTTTGTGGTTCTATATGAATTTTAGGATTTTTTTCAATTTCTTTAAACAAAATAAGCAGATTTGGGGCACCTGAGTGGCTAAGACAGTTGAGCGTCTGCCTTCAGCTCAGGTCATGATCCCAGGGTCCTGGGATCGAGCTCTGCAGGCCACCTCAGGCTCCCTGCTCAGCGGGGGGCTGCTTGTCCCTTGCCCTCTGCCCCTGCTTGTGCTCTCTCTCTTGCTTACTCTCTCTCAAATAAATAAATAAAATATTTTAAAAAAATAAACAGATTCTCTATGCATAGACCAAGGTGTCTGATAAAGTTTTAGTACAGTCAGTTCATTAGGCTATACTACTTGTCTTTTCCCCCAGGGCAGCAGTTCTTAACCTGAGGAATTTGTTAAAAATACATATTCTCTGGGTGCCTGGGTGGCTCAGTCAGTTAAGCAAGCATCTGACTCTTGGTTTCAGCTCAGGTCATGATCTCAGAGTCATAAGATTGAGCCCCGAGTAGGGCTCCCCACTCAGGGGGAGTCTGCTTCCCCTCTCCCTCCACCCCTCCCCCTGCTCGTGAACTCTTCTCTCTCTCTCTCTTTTGTTCTCTAAAATAAATAAATCAATCTTTTTTTAAAAATACATATTCTCAGTTCTCAGCCCTGCAGAAGAGCTGGGATAGAGCCAACATTCTGTATTTTGAAAGAGCCCCCTAGGTAATAAAGCATAGCTCTGGTTAAGAACTGCTAACCAGTGTAAGGGCAGCAATAGCAAGGCCGAGCTGCTCCCGTTGTCATTCCACCTCTTTTCAAGCCATATTACTACTGACTCTAGGGGACATGGCAGGCTTTAAGGTGGTATCTTCAGGGAATAGTTGCTGCATGGTTACCTCAATAAAAACCCACCAAGCAATTAATACAAATTTGACAGATTTAATCTGTGCTGAGTAAATTCACTTGTCCAAGGTCATCCATGTGAGCGATGAAGAAAGGAGCAGTACTTGGACCAATAGCCATATGTAGTCCAAGCCAGATGGTACTATCCCTTCTAAATGTCTAAATATATAACTGCAAGGTAAAAAATTATATTATCGCTGTGCTAGAGCTTAGCTACCAGAAAAAAAGAGAAAACACCTTCCTGTGAGAATGAAATAAGCAAACTGAATTTGAACAATGTGTACTAAGTTTGATTGGGTGGGAAGGTTATTTTTTAAAGGGAGCACTAAAGTTCTAGTCAAGACAACCTGACATTATTGACTCACTGTCTTATTTTTAAGGTCTACAAGTCCTTTTGGAACTTTGACATTTTCATCCCCAGGGGAATCAGAAGCGAACCAGACAGAGCTGCTGATTCACAAATAACAAAGAAGGAGACATTAGGCACAGCTTCAGTACCAGGACAGGAGAATGACGCAGTGGCTAAGAGCATGGGTTTAAAGTCAGACATAGCTGGGCTAAGAGATTAGGCTCCATGACTTACTAGTTGTGTGACCTTGAGCAAACTGCTTAACCTCTGCAAGATTCATTATTCTCTTCTGTAGTTTCTAAAGCAAACCACACTGTCAAGCTTCGGTGTCTCTATATAGGCAGCTCCCTCTGCTTGGAATACCACGCACCCCCTTTTACCCTGCCTAAATCCTACCCATCCTTCAAGTCCCTAATCAACGTTGCTGCTTTCTGGGATCCCCGATTCCCCAGTCAGAGTAAGGCAATGCTCTTCTGTGTCTCCTCTCCAAGTACACTAAATACCACGTCAATTAAATAAATGTATGGTAATTGGTAGTTTTTAAAAATTCGTTTCTTCCCCACAGACTAGGGCCCGTATGCTAAATCTGACCCATGACCTCTTTCTGTATAGCCCTCAGAATGGCTTTGGCATTTTTACAGAGCTGGTTCAAAAAAGAATATGCAATAGAGATCTTAAGTGTCCCACAAAGACTAAAATATTTACTCTCTGGCTTTTTACAGAAAAAGTTTGCTGACCCCTGCCACAGACGATTAGCAATTTGAAGGTAAGGACTAATTTTCATTTCACTGTGTGTCCTATTCCTAACCCAACGCCTGCCTAATAGGCACTCAGATGTTTGTCAAATGAAATAATGAATTAGCTAGTCTAACCAATATTTTTTAAAGTAAATTTATGATAGGATCAAGAAACAACTTTATTTTGTCTCCCAATGTGCAAAGAAAACTTACTCCATTGGGGTAAATTTTTTCTGACCCTGAATGGAAATTTGGACAGACCACATGACTTTTCTGTTCATTTCTTTGAGAATCAACAGTCTTCAGATCGCTCGAAGTCACAAAACATGAAGTTGGTTCGGTAATCAGGACATATTCAGTCCAAGATATTAATCAAATTCTTTAGGCTTACTCAGAGATAAGGTCCCCCTTCCCACCCCATGCTAAGGCCTACAGGTCATAGCCACCTGCCTTTGGAGAAAGAGAGGGTGATAGGTTTTCTTCTTTTTCTCTCCACTTGCCAAATCCTATTTGGACCCTCACCAGGGCAAAGCAGGAATAGAGGAGACAGTAAAGGGATTAGTCAATTCTTCCTTGGTAGAATGAATGTCTTCCCACTTTCTGGGTCTCTGGCTCTTCTTTGGGTCTTTAAATGCCCCCGTTACTGAGGACCCCTCTTGGGCAATTTGGGAGACCTGGGTTGATGCATTTCTATTTAAGTTCATAGTTTACAACTCCTTCCTCAGCCCCTAAGAATCTGACAGTCATCTCCAGCTATTTTTTTGCTGGGGTCTCTCCACCCCTCTAGGTGGCTCTGTTAGACAGGGTCCAGGGTGACCCCACCTTGGCTCTCTTTCTTGCATGGCCCCCATATGGTTCCCAGGAAACACTCAAACAGCCCTCGCCCTGACAAATTCTGGGAATGCCAGCCAATCCCGACAGAGTCAACCCTGTCCTCCTGCCAAGGGCCACATTAGCTTTCTCAGAATGGAGGACAGCCCCAGTCCTCTGCCTGAACTGCAGGGAACAAATGTCAAGTTGTCCGCATGGTCCAGTGAAACACCCTCCCTCTGGGGTTGAAGTGAAGGAGCTAACATATCCCCTAGCCCAGCACTCCTGTGGACGGTGGTGTGAAGTCCTAGCCTGGCAACTAGATCTCTCTAAAGAAATGTTCTCATATGTTTTCCTTCCCACTCTCCTCCACAATCCAACTTTTTATTTCTTGGAACTTGTTCTGAAGCTTTTCCTCTATAAATTCAGTATATGATGATCTGACTTTGAATTTCCCACCTATGGTAAGGACACATTTTATGTCTCCTTGGAAACTTGACTTTTAATAATATCATGTTACCTAGGGCCTATTTTGTTCTAATTAGGAAAGAAAAATTAGGCTGCTCTTGGCGAAAACTTGTATCCAAGTAGCCTTAGTCTCTTCTGACATCTAAAAATTTGGGATGGCAACATTAACATATACTGAGCATCTATCATTCAGTGTTTGCTTCAGAGATATTTTCTCATATCATCCTCATGTTGAGAGTCTTTCCCACTTTTACACATGAGGAAATCTAGTCTCAAAGAAATTTATTGACTTTCTCAAGGGCACCCAGAAAATAGAGATCAAAGCTGAGGCTGAAACCCAGGTCTATCTGACTTCAAAATCCATAGTGTGTTTGTTACGCTATAATCTTTGATGTTTTTCACCGAAATACCCCAAATGGCAGAATAGAATGAACATGTTTCCCTGGAGAAGACTGGGTAGCCTGAAGAGGTCCTGCCCTAAGTGCAAATTGCTCTTAAGTCTCACGCGTGATTGTAAAAATGCTTATAAGATGTGCATTTTCTTCTACAATGTGTTTATTATCATAGAAACTGTATCAAAAATGATCGCTCAAATTACCTAGGCCCTCCCTATCTGAATTTTCAAGTAAAATTCATCCTCTAGAAAAACGCATTATGTTTACCCTGTAATTTCATGAGTCTTGAGCAAACCACTCCAATTTGAGTCCATAAGGTATTAGACTATGCCAGTAAAGTGTTAAGGATTTGAAGGGGAGGTTATGCCTCGGTTTCTCAGTCCGCTAAGTATCTGCCTTCAGCTCAGGTCATGATCCCAGGGTCCTGGGATCAAGTCTTGCATCGGGCTCCCTGCTCAGGGAGGAGCCTGCTTCTCCCTCTGCCTACCGCTCTCTTTCTCGATCTCTCTGACAAATAAATAAAACCTTTAAAAAATAAAAGGATTTGAAGGGGAGCCTCCACCCATTGTAAGCACCAGAATGAGGAAAATACAGAAGATGCAAAGCTTGTTAAGGAGAATTTGAGGATTAAGGGAAAAGCACTGCAGTAATTTCTTAAAGATTGGCATAACACTGTTGTTATTATATACGACCATTACTATGCTATTATTATTATATACTATTATTGCCAATTCTGTCATAAAAAATTGCTGATGACCCTGAGTTGTTGGATGAACACTGCACTAACGACGTTATAATATTGGAAAAGTGACACGAGGCCATTCAGCTGTTTTTAACCTATAGGTCATGGAGCATGGAAATTCTATGCCTGTTTATGAGGGAAGGGAAGGTCCACAGCTTTTATTAGGTTCTCCGAGGAATCCAAGACCCAGAAGACATTAAGAATCACTGCTAAAAGAGCAGAGATTTTGTGATCTCGCAGCCTTGTTTGCGAATACTTGCTCCAAGCTTACTAAATTGCGCTTATTCCTCCTTGAGCCTCAGTTTCCTACGTTGTAAAATGGGGATAACAATACCCAAGTCATAGGGCTGTTGCGAGTGTTCAGTGAGATTCTTTACATGAATCGCTTGAACAGAATAGGCACTCAAGCTATGTTAATCCCCTTCCCCCTACCACAGTGTCTATAATACAGTAGGGGCGTTTCAAGTACAGGTGGACATGCCATTTATAACGAAACACGTACCCTGGGTAAATACACTTTCTTCAAAGATATTCTGCCTCATGCTTAGACCCCCCCCCCAACAGAAACTCAGAACTAGATTCCAAAACCCACATTACATTTCCACCAAAGAATTCAAAATAAAAGTATTCGGTAGGTGCCAAAAAAAAAAAAAAAGTTTCCCAAACCTGGGAACACACATATGCACCCATTCTGTTTGTAAAGATGAAATAATTTAAATCCCACTACATGCTGGCATGCTTGGTTTCAGTTCTAAGCATCTATTACTATAAGACCTCGGATGAAAAGCCTCCTGATTTGAGCAAGAGCTCTGCTCCTCTTAAATGACACAAAGTAGAAGCTTTGACAAAGACAGGGAGCCTTCGCTAATCCTACAGATGCATGAGGCAGCCCCGAAGGGGTTAAAGTGGAAGGCTTATACAAACTTTGCTTCTCAGCTTCTCTCTTATCTCCTCCCTCTCGGGCTGCACACACCGGCGGCGGCGAAGGCAGAGCAGAGCTGAATCACTCACTACCTTTCCCGCATACTCTAAACTGTTGCCTGCCAGAAAGGACCTGGGGACTTCAGTGTGCAGCCTGCTCGCGTTCAAGCGTTCCAGACCTTAGGTGCACATCCACACAGGCACTCCTCTGGCTCTTTGGAGTTTATAAGGAGCAGGCGTCCGAAACTGCACTCTGAAGCTGTAAGTGGCAACTGGCATTTTAAGTAACTAAATACAAAGTGCTTTTCTGGGTTTGCGCTGGAAAGGTCTGAGTCTTAAGGAGGATGAAAGAGAAAGCATACTTTGCACGACCGTTAGTCCTGCTTCTCTGGCAAAACAAGGCTTGCGTTCTCTTTTCCAGATATGCCAGAGATGTTCCTGAACAAGTTGGCTGTCGGTGCAAGCTTCAGGAAGGATACTTGAATGGCCAACCCCATTCATCCCGTAAGCCAGGAAAGGTAAGAGAGATTTGGAAACATTATGATGTTATTCACGGTGAAATGAGCGGCATTATCTTATTTATCAGCAGGTGTGACAAATAGGCACCATGTGCAGCAGAAGATACAGCAACTCCCACTTGAGAAAGCTTATTACTTAATGGCTCTAGCCGCCGGAAGAAGCGCTTGCTGCTGGAATTGTTTTTTCGTGGGGCTAATGCGAAACAAGATACTCTTAACTGCTCCTACCTCCCTTAGTTTTCTCACCCGCACACTGGGCAGATACATACAAACAGAATTGCGTGCATTCACTCCTGCAAGCTGTTGAAATTGATCATTTCAGCTCTCTCTTCTGAATTGTTGCACTGGTCATTTTCCTTACCCATCTGGTGGAATTGCGGGTGTCACGCAGAAAAATGCAAAATTACCAAGTGAATTGTTTCCAGCACATTATCATGTTAAATAAAAAAGCAAAAGTAACTACTAGGAGCTCCTTGAGGACCAACACGGGGAACCGGGTACGTTTCTCTCTGTATCCTGAGCACTTAGCAGAGTGCCTGGTAGTTGGTGGGCACTCAAAGATTTGCTGAATAAATATCGATCTGATTTAGGTGGTCCAGGCAGAACTTTGTTGCTCTTATAAGGAACAAGTTTCACCCAAGGGATCCCTTGCAGGATTGATGGATAAAGAAAGCTCCACATTCCCTTCATGATCTGGGTGGGTACATTATTATTTTACCTCTGTGAGGTTACATATACTATGCTGATGTCGAACATTACCAAAGACTTGGTGTTTTTATGTTCATACCAAAACACAGCAATTTTTTTTTAGTTACCAAGAGTTGTATGTACCAAAACATGCAATCAGAAAAGCAAAGGTGCATTCACATCGCTTGTGGGTATTTTGATTTACATTAGATGTGAAGAAAACCAGATGTTCAGGCTAATGGTGGACACTGGACCATTATTAAATTAATCTCCTTCCCTTTGCAGTCCCCCCAAACTTCCCTCCCCTTCTTTTCCCTCCTCCCTCCTTTTCCAATGTTTTCCTAAGTCCCTACCTTTATCTCTGCTTCTAATCACTCATTCTCTCCACCTCTTATTCACACATCCCTCATCATCTTACTCCTCACATTTCCTTCCTTCCCTTCTCCCACTTTCTCTCCATTTCCCTTCCTTTCCCCCCTAATTCCTTACCCTTTTTCCTATCCCTCACTCTCCTCCTTATCCCTCAACAGCTTTCAATCACTTTTACAAAGACTAGAGCCTGGTGATTATTTTATAAGCTTCCCAGAAAGGACTGCAGGGTACCAACATTGTGTAAAGGTCTTTCCCTAAAAATTAGATCCTTCAGAATCAATAGAATTTCAATTTCTTTTGAAATTGCAGTATGCTTTTTCTTTGCGAATGGCACAGAGCTTTTAACAGAACAATCACATTATCTGTGCATCCCATTAATTAGTTAGCAATGAGAGCTATGGCAATCCTGTTTGGAAAGCTTTTACGAGAAGTTGTCACAGGTACAGGACCAGAGTAACAAAGAGGATCCCCCAATACCTAACTCTTTGTTTACTCATTTCAATGTCCTTAATGGATTTCAGAAATTAAATCAGTAGACCTCTCTGAATTCACCAGGGCGTTTGGTCTTCTGCAGACTGTAGAGGTTTTAAGAAATATGTGATTAGTTTTCCAAACCCTCGAATGGAATGTGTGAAGAAATTGACAACTTTACATGAGATCCCTGTTCTCCACAACTTCTCCAAGCTTCACAGAATTCTAATAAGTATTTCATAAATATTCAGACCTGAGGAAGATTCAGGGTTGATTGTGTAGGAATCAGACAATGTATTATCAATTGTTACTGAAAAACATCTATAGACACAATTAAACTTCCTAAAATTTAAGGCTATAAACCCATCCCATATAGTTGTCCTTTAAAATCATATAATAGATAGTAATTCAAGAGCAGAGTTTCTAACACAGTGATTATTCCTTAGTTCCAGATTATAATTGGGAATCGAGCTTCCTTTGCACAGTAAGAGATGGGGAAGAGGAGTGAAAAGAAAAGGGAGTTTCAGGCTCTTTCTCAAGGTACATTAGCAGTCAGAACAGAAATAAGACTACGCTTCTCTTCAAATTGTCCGTGCTAGGTGCATTTCTTCATATCCATGCATTTATTCAATAATTATCAAACAGCTACTGTGAGCAAGGTTAAGTGATAGAATGTTGACAAAAGATCCTCAAGGGATTTATATATTACAACTTGGGCGAAAACGCATGAAATAGATATTTACAATACTAGAAGAAAGTAAATTCTCTGGGAGCAATACAGAGCATGTGGGAATTAAGATTTAGATGGGAAATTAAGGTCAGTTTCATGAGCTGAACGATGAAGAATGGTAACATTTCCCTAAACAGAGATATGGAAAGATGAAAGGAACTGGTCAAATAAAAACACCAAGGCAGGGAAGTAGGTGACAGTGAACATTCCAGCTTGATGAGAATGGAGGGTAGGGGAAGGATGTAGGTCAGCCAGGACCAAGGTATTGCCAACCTTGAATGCCAAGCTGAGGAGAATGGAGTGACGTCCGAAGGCAATAAGGATCCTCAAAGGCAATTATGTGGGCCTCCAAAACTTGACTCCTTTTTCATCCTGTTTGACCAGTTGTAAAGAAATCCTGTGGCAATAGAATGCAGAGTAAAAAGAGCAAGTAGAAGAAGATGACATATAGTTTGATGCTTTTTTATGAAGTTAAAAACAAACCTAAACAGCATATTGTTTAGGCATGGGTGTGTGTGTGTGTGTGTGTGTAAATAAAAGCAAGGCAATGATTCACAAAATTTGAAGTATTAATTATTTGGGGGAGCAGTAGATAGTAGGACAAGAGGGGGAGGAGCATAGGTAGATGTCCATGCAAATTATTAATTGTTCTCAATCTTAAAGTGGGTGGGTGTTTGTTCACAGATGTTTGTCCACGAGTGTTACTTTTTCCCGTGAGTGTTATGAAGTAAGCAAATAAAAGAGGCCCTGGAGGCACTGATGATGACAATATGCCATAAACCTAGGAGAATGACTGATCCAACTCTGTCCAGGCGAGGTCCACGGTAGACTGAAAAGGTGCCCTAATGCTAGACCCGCATCTGCTAGAGTGTTACTTTTTCCCGTGAGTGTTATGAAGTAAGCAAATAAAAGAGGCCCTGGAGGCACTGATGATGACAATATGCCATAAACCTAGGAGAATGACTGATCCAACTCTGTCCAGGCGAGGTCCCACGGTAGACTGAAAAGGTGCCCTAATGCTAGACCCGCATCTGAAAAGGTGCCCTAATGCTGCCTGCGCCAGCAGTGAGTGTTTATTTTCCTCCCACTTCTCTCCGGGAAGGCAGGTGGAAACGTGAGGCCTCTGTGCGGGCTGCCTGGGACCATCAGAGTCCTGACTTTGAAGTGCTCTGTTGTATTTGTAGAGTGGAGTTGCTCAGCCCTGGCCGCATAGCTAAACCACCTGCGGGGCTTTAAGCGTTACAGATGTCCGTGCCCCACGCAGACCTACTGAATCCCAGCCTGTGGAGGAAGGACCCAGGTACCTGCATTTTCAAACCGATTCATAAGTGATCCTGAGGGCAGCAGGGACTAGAAGCCATGCTTTGCAGTGTGTGCTTAGAAATTCTAAGCGGCTAGCTTGTCCCAGATGTAGATTTCAGGGTCCTATCCCCAGAGATTCTGATCTAAAAAGCAAGGGACAGGACCTCGAGATCTGCATTTGTCCTAAGCATCTCCAGGTGTCTCTGACGAAGGGACTTCCTGGGACCACACTGAGAAACATTGCCCCAAAGGTTCCAAAACACTAGGGACTCTGAGTGATTACTCTGTGTATTCGTTTCCTAGGGCTGCCATAAACAAAGTACCACATGCCAGGTGGCTTAAAACAACAGAACTTTATTCTCTTAGGTCTGGAGTCTAGAAGTCTGAAATCAAGGCATCAGCAGGGCCATGTTCTCTCTGCAGTCTGTAGGGTAAAATCCTTCCTGGGCTCTTCTAGCTTCTGGTGCTTACTGGCAGTCCTCAACGTTCCTCAGCTTGTAGATGCATCACTCCGATCTCTGTCTCTGTCTTCCCTTCTGATAAGGACACCAGTCATATTGGATGAGGGTTAACCTAATAACCCCATTTTGACTTGATTACATTTGCAAAGGCCCTATTTTTTTTTAAAGATTTTATTTATTTATTTGACAGAGATAGAGACAGCCAGCGAGAGAGGGAACACAAGCAGGGGGAGTGGGAGAGGAAGAAGCAGGCTCATAGTGGAGGAGCCTGATGTGGGGCTCGATCCCAGAACTCCGGGATCACGCCCTGAGCCGAAGGCAGATGCTTAACCGCTGTGCCACCCAGGCACCCCGCAAAGGCCCTATTTTGAAGTGAGGTCGTATTCACAGGTACGAGGTGTTAGGACTTCAACATATGTTACAGGGAGACACAATTCAACCCATAACACTGTTTTAAATGTTGTTTTTTTTAAATAGGAACCACCAATAAGACTGATTAGCTATGTCCTTTGGCTGGGATATCTAGAGAGAAAGACCTACAGTTACCTTTCAAAACTTGGTGTACAAAGAACAACTTGAAAAGCTTGAGCTTAGGATGCTTATTCCTAGGCCTTGATCCAAGATATTAGAATTCAGGAAGCCCAAGGAAGGGCCTAGAAATCTACATTTCAAATGACATGGTGGGGGGGGGTGTTCATGCCTTTCATGCCCTTGAGAGAAACTGGATTTAGGAGAATAAGCAAGGTCAAGGACCAAGTGGTTTGGGGAGGAGGAGCTCCCAAGAACAGACCTAAGGTCTGCATTGGTAACAGGCTGTTCTGATGAACCATTGCCTTTGAGAGATGGTGTTTCTAGGGAAATAAAGCTTATCTACTGTGATCATCTTTTCTACTTGCTAATGAACCAGAAATCAAAATAAATGTACTTGTAAGTAGTGGAAAAATGTTTCCTAGACCATTGGTCCAAAAACAGTAGAAAGATAGCCTGTCTCTTTGCCCTTGTTTCTTATGACCCAGGTGGCTCTGTATAGTACAGTAGGCAGTAGATAGGTAGACTAAGAATCATGCAGATTACAGAAAGTACAGTGTGGACGAGTAAACAAAAATATTAAGCACTCCCAGGCTGGTGGCAAAATTCCAGATTATTGGAAGAGTAGTGTGATTGTTGGAGCTATTTCTATGAACTCTTCTTGGGTCTGCTAACCAGAGATAGAACTAGGCTACATTGTCAGCTCTCTGCTACTATTGCACATAGAAGTTTGATGGGTGATGGAGTTTTATATTGTTTATTTTAGTCACCCATATTCAAAATTCACATTCAGAATGACAAGCTAAATCATTTTGGAAGATGTCAACAGTATATAGTTGACCTATTCACACACTGGAATGTCTTTGCCAATAAAGACAAGGTTCTGCCTTTATTGATAAAGAAAGATAGAGTTAGTTGCTCAGAACAGACATACCCTCTCAATTCCTTCTGATCTACAAATACTGGGGGGAAAAAAGTACATTCTTGGGGCACCTGGGTGGCTCAGTCAAGGTTAAGCGTCTGCCTTTGGCTCAGGTCATGATCGCAGGATCCTGGGATCCAGCCCTGAGTAGGGCTCCCTTCCCTGCTCAGCGGGGAGCCTGCTTCTCCCTCTCCCTCTGCCCCTCCCTCTTGCTCTGCTTCCTCTTGCTATGTCTCCCTCTCAAATATATAAAAATAAAATCTTGAAAAAGCACATTCCCACTCTGCAGACCTGAATGAGAGAGAAAGAACACAAAAACAAAATTGGGGGAAGCCTGCATTCCTAAAAATTCTATGATTTGTTAAAGTGAGCCATGGCACTGTGCCCTGGAGTTTGAAAAATGAATCCTTAGATTTAGGTCTTCTTAATTTAATTTTATTTATTTTATTTTATTTTATTTTATCTTATCTTATTTTATTATTTTACATAGGCTCCATGCCCAGCGCGGGGGCTTGAACTCCCAACCCTGAGATCAACACTCACGTGCTCTACCAACTAAGCCAGCCAGACACCCTTAGGTCTTCTTTATTTTAGTGCTAGAATTTCCTGGTTAAGCCAAAGCAGTGGTTCTCATCCTAGCTGCACTTGAGAGTCACTTGGGAGCTTTAAAAAAATACCAGTGTTTGGATCCCACCCCAGACCGATAAAATCTGACTCTCTAGAGTGGTCTCCAGGCCCCTACTGTGGAGATTATGATTTGGAAAGTCTACTTTGGGGCCCTTGGTCTATATTTTATTAAGTGCCTTGGGTAAATCTTATGACCAATTAGTTTGGAAAACACTATCCTAATCTAGCCTGGTTATTAGTTGCTGTTCAGTGATCCAAATTTTTCCTTTCTTTAATAGCCATTTACCACATGGCAAAAGGCATTCAAACTGAAAATTCAGGATATCATTTTAAAACTAATTTGCCCTTAGCAAACATTTTGCAATATGTCCCTTACTTTGTATCTCCAAAGAAATTGCCATCTGTTTCTCTTAGATACCTGAATCTTCTATTTCTATTTTTGATTTTCAGGAATATCTGAATCTTAAGAGTCAAATCTTCTGAGCCTAGACATACTGCTGTCAGCATCTCTGAGACCTCCTCCTTCCGAGAAATTCCCAGGTCTGACAACGTTTTCCCTCCAACCTACGGTGAGGGATGTCAACACGTGTCTTCTAGACTTACAGCCCTCGAGCCGTGGTAGCTGGATAGGAACCTTACCAGCTCCAGCCTGAGGGGAGATTCTGAGACAAGAAGGGTGAAAATCCAGATATGCTGAGACTGAAATGCACAAAAGCCTTTAGAAAGTCTCCTCACAGAAGAACCTAGTTAAATCTAGGTAATTAGTGCTCACACTTAGATGAGCCGTAGGTAAAACAGAGAACCTTTCTCCCTCCATCAAAACAGAGTAAAAGTCTGATTTCATACTTGGAGATTTCTTGTCCCCATAGCAGTATTATAAAGCAGTTTCACCGTTATTTGTTTTAATCAGTATAAGAGTAGGACTGTGGAAAATAAGAGTTCTCTCTCTATATTTTTTTTAATGATTAAGAATTTCTGATAAAACCTATCAAGGGACAGGGGTGCTGGGCTGGAGAACAGAGTGTGGCCATTGCCAAATTAGAACATCACCATTTTCTTGCTTGTGCGCCACTGACTTGGTTCGAGTCGTGATCGCTTTGTGTGAGATTGTTAGAACACCCCCAGTATATTCAGAGACAGTCTGAGTGACTGTGGAATGCCTCGAAGGCAATAGAAAGCAACGAGAAACAGGCACCCACTGAAGTCTTGAGTGATGACGGAGGTGCATTTCAAGTACCATGGAAATCTCACCGGCCGGGCCCATTTCCCAACCCTGGCAACAGAGGTTGACACCACTTCAGATAAGTATTCCAACCTCTACATGTATGTGGGCTTATTCCTGAGCCTCCTGGCCATTCTCCTCATCCTGCTCTTCACCATGCTCCTTCGGCTCAAACATGTCATCTCACCCATCACTTCCGAGAGCACGGAAAGTGTCCCTCAGTTCACGGATGTAGAGATGCAGAGTCGAATCCCCACTCCCTAAAGCCGGGATGAACATGGGCTCTAGTAGGTGTCAGTAAACCCTTCTATGTTGCTGTCCAGGAGAGCTCGCTTCGTTGCACGTGGCTTCCCATGTAGGGAGTCAACAAGTTGCTTATTTAACGAGCTGTTCATGGTTTTTTCGTGTTGTTCTTTATCTTGATTCTGCTTGTGGGCTAAGAGGTTTAAGACTCATTCTTTGCCAGGAATAAAGGAAATGGCAGCTGGTTGGGAGGGCAGGTTGCCATAGTAACCAAAGAGAGCCTGGGCCTTGAGCAAACCTCAGACCACAGAAATTCATATGCAGCTATTGTAAAAAAACAAAACAAAAAAACAACAACAACAGAAACACAGGATCCCTGGAAGCTCTGAGAACAAGAAAGATCTGCTTTCACAGGGGCTGATGGTTCAAAGAGGGTACCCCCGAGAAAAGGACAAGTTTTAATTGAGCACTTGGACCCTAAAGAATTGCCTCCACTGACATGAAGCTAAATCATGTCAGAGGTTGATGGAAGGGACCACGAACCTTTTCCCAAAGGAACAGTGATTTTATCATCCAAGGCCATCGGGTTTGTCCCAAACCAAAGAAGAGATTTTAAAAAACTGTTGCAAGTTTGCAGAAAGAAGTTGCTAGTCCACAAATTCATCTAGAGAGGGAAAATGTGCATTTTATATCTGTTTTATTACTATTACTGGACTTCTAAAAACTCAGATAATGGCAGATGTATTACAAAAATCCGGAATGATGAGCTTCCCGGAAACCAAGGGAAAACTAAGTCCAAATGTGCTCGTGACAATAAACCTTACATTATACATGCAGCTTCTTTACCTTTTTCTCCATCCCTGTCATGCTCCAGGATTGAGTTGCACCCAAATACGAGTTTTGTTTAAAGGTGGCCCTGGCAAAAAAAAAACTGAACTAGACTTTAAAGCAGAATGAAATAACCTTGGTATTCTGTCACTGTATGATTGTGGCTTTGGACAAAACATTCAAGCCCCTGGGTGCCAGGTTTTTCTTTCTGAAAAATGATCAGAGAGCTATTTAGTCACTGGGGTCCTTTTAGATCTGAGTGTAAGAAGAAGACAAAGGAGCAAAGGACTAAACACCACCCTCCTACAAATCCTTATTAAGATCAATGTCCTCAAATGTTACATTTGTCTTTCCCAGAAAATGCTTTTCCCTTCCTGATCCCTGCCAAAAGATGAAGTGTTTCGCTTATTACCTATAAGAGAAATATATTTTTAAAAAATTCCATTCTCATTCTCATAAGTAGCCTAGTATGCCAGTAGTAGAGAAAGAATTTGACTTTTTTGTTTTTTTCCTAAATGAACGTTGCAAAAGGGAACCGAAGGAGATGAGTCCTGTTTAGAAATTAGAAGGCTGGTCATCTACTCTCCAGCCGAAGAGCTAACACGCGCCTGTTAATTTCTACCTGCCTAAAATAATTCTACCCCAGTTAAAAAACAATCAGTTGTCTCTGGCACCTAAAAGGTGGTCATCAAATTTCACAGGGTGCTCCCTCGGGAACTGCGGTGGTGGGGAGAGAGAAACTGGACTGGACGGCAGGTTAATGCCACCTCCACCAGACATGCAGCTCTCTCTAGTCTGTTACCAATTTAGATTGGCCCCTTTACTCTGATCTAAATCTAGCTTGGTGGTGAAATTCCCGAGTGCTTTCTACTTTTATACACAGTCATTTGCCAATCCTCCTCTCTCCAAGGGGCTGCAAAGTGTGAAATCCCCACATGCAGAGCTAAACTTAGCAGCAAGCCTGGGGCCTCTGGCTCACCTGTTACAATAGCGGACCTTGAGAGTTGGCAGCTGCATTCTGCACCATTCAGAAGAGATCAGCAGGTAGGCTAAGACTCGGATAGGGCATGTACTTCCCTTTTGGCATCACACTTTCCAAAACGCATACTGACTCTTACATTATTACATTTGGTGGTTCAAGTTGCGTCTCCCTTCAACAGCCAGATTCTATATACTCTTCAAAATTTTAGTTCTTGGCAGTCTTACATGGACTTCATCACAGGCTGGCAATGTTCCCCACAACTTCTTAAGGACACATATATCCCCTCGCTCCAGGCTCTCCCTTTTGTGCTTACAGTATTTGAATGCACTTTACAGTTAAGTCAGTGGCTGGATACACGAAGGAACTGATTACACTTCCAACAGCAGTGAATAGCAAGATACTCAATGCCTTGTTGCCCGAGTTGATGAACAGACAGACTACAAATCCATTCCTGCCCACCTGACCTCCCCAACCCTAATTTCCGGAGCTCAAAATTGCTCTTTCATCACTGACTTGGATGAAAAGTCCTAATTTATGATTAGCTTACTCACCTGGAAAACAACCACCCTCTTTCATCACAACTGCCCCATGGGATCCAGATCTTCACTGAGCATTAGCCAAAGCCCACAGCACAGTTGCACTAAAATAGTGGCATAACCCCCCCCACACACGCACAATTTCCAGTGATAACATAAATGGAGATGCATCTAAGCTGATGTGTCATTATGGTGACTCACATGGTATTTCATCTTTAGGAAAACAAACTGAATTTTTTCATCATAGCAAACTTACTGTAAAGACAAGAATTTTTCCATTTGTATTAAGTTATATTCTATCCCTCAATATATTAATTAACATATATTACTGCTCAAAGAGGCAGCTAGAGCAATCAGTGGGCATAATTTGAATTTATCCATCTATCCAAAATGCTGACTTGGCAACTCCCTCCTCCAGCCCCACTCTCCAAAAGTTGCTCGGCAGCCTAAATGTATATAAACAGGTTATTCATATGTAGATGTACTCTGTTTTAAGGTGAAAGAATGATTCTTCACTTTTTATTATGCTGACCCATATGAAATTGCCATTTCCATAGGTCAAAAGTGCTCAACTATCAGCAATCTCATGTAATTCAACTTAATAAAAAGAAGACTCACCACATGAATTTTCTAAATGGCAAACTCTCCTAATATGTTTAAAAATAATTCAATTTCTAAAAATGTATTTTGCATACATTTCAGAATCATTGGTTGTATAAAACAAGGTATATTGTAAAAAGACTTATGTATTATGTATTAGGCAGGAAATATTAAGGTTAATAAAGTAAAGATGGGTTCATCCAGCCTAACCTTTCCATCCATGCCAAATCTGAAGCTTTGGACTCATAACTGACTTTGACTGCTACACACCCCACTGTACTTACTACGTAGGTTGAAGGGGTCCACTTAATGCAATTAAGTGGTTATATTCAGTAATACATCCTATTCACCTGCATTTGTACTAAAGGAACTTTTTTTTTAGCAAAATGAAGAACTGTGTGAAAGAAAAAAATTGATTTCTTTTGTTTGAAATTGTCAATATTTCAAATAGATTCATATGGTATAAAAACAAACCTGTTATTTCAATTACTGTGTAGCATGTCATTTTCAATCCCTGGAAAATAAACTGTTCAGTTTGCTGATAACATATATCTATTGTCTGAAGAATGTAAAGAACATTAGTCTCTTCATCCTGATATAAACTGGAACAGCTACCAATTAGTGGGATTCATAATTTTTTTATTTTTTTATTTTTGAGAAAGAGAGAACGCGTGCGCTGCACATGCGCAAGCGGGAGAGGGGAGGAGCAGAGGGAGAGAGAGAATCCTAAGCAGGCTCCACGTTGAGCATGGAGCCTGACTCGGGGCTTGATCTCATGACCTGGAGATCATGACCTGAGCTGAAATCAAGAATCATATGCTTAACTGACTGAGCCACCCAAGAGCCTCTTGTGGGATTCATAATTTTGAGGTGTCACCATTTCTTCTTTTCCCCCAATTTCCCAGCCTTTATTTTTTTCTGACTTGCAAAGTTATTGATGCATTTGTTTCTATAGTAGTAAGATATGAAAAATGGATAATGAATGCCAGTTTTCAGCGAAGGTGATCTGAGATAAGAGTGAGATAAGGCATCTAAAGTGTCACTATCTTTCAACATTTCCCGCCCCTCATACGTTATTTATTTAACGTATCTTTCCTTTTGTGCTTTCTTTATTTGATCCTCACAGGCACCCTGTGAGTGACTGAGTGGAGTTATTATAGTCTGTGTGACGTGAGCACAGAGATGAGGGAGGCATTCATGGTTACACACAGGCCGAGTGAAGACTACACTGTCAGGCTTTGGACTCCTAGTTTAGTACTCATCCCACCATGCTTTGCTTTCTGAGCACCGAATCGATATTTCAAAGCTCTCCATGCTAGAATACTCCAAGTTCTGTCAACAACAATTGAGCTCTCTAGATGATTAACTCCCTGTGCCCAAATTCAAAGTAAATAAGCAGAATTCCTCCATCTCTTCAGTTTTATAGCCACAGCAATGCACATTAACAGCCTGTAGGAAAGTTTACACAAAGGCAGATCCTGCAGCTTTAATTTACATGAATGAAGGGAAGAGGCAGAAATATGGATGGATTATCACCCGCGATGCAAATCCCAACCCTCTGATCCTTTGACTTAATATCCACAGTCAATACCAATCCCTCATATGCATGATTATCTCTCCCCTCACCCCTAGAAATGAGAACACCTCCTCTTAGGTAAAATTGGTGCAGTTTTAAAAAATTGTGTAGTGTTTGAAGTGTACACGGCAGTTCTATCTGTGCTCTATAATAGACGCAATGACATTAAAAGGGAGAGAATTAGTGGCTAAAGGAGCTTCCCCCAGCCACAAAGAATGAATTGTTGTACCTGTAGGAAAAGGAGACAAAAGTATGGAACGTAGGTACAGTAGGAAAAGGAAGTGCACTTATTAAATATAAGTAAGGAGATTTTGAAAAATAACTTGAGCAATTCTAGGTATTCTGATTCATTTTCACATCAGGTATTTATAGATGACATCATACAGGAACATGGAGGAGAATAAAAGAGACAGATGATACAGTGTACTAGGCTAGGTTCTGGGGATCTAAAGTCTGCAACGGGAAAGTTTGCAATCTGGCAAAGGCAATGGGTACCTAAATTCATTCATTCATTTATTCACTCATTCAACATTTATTCAGCACATCCTGTGTGTGCTATCAGGGAACACAAGGCACAGTCTGGTGCCTGGTGAAGGTTATAGCGTCCTGGGATAGCCAACACCAATCAGATCGTTACGAGAATACTGTGTTCCACAGAGGAAGGGTGCTTGGGTACAGATAAAGGGTGCTTGGGTACAGATAAAGTGGCAGGGATGCTGCCTCACCAGGCCTAGGGTGTCAGGAAAGACTTTACCTAGGAGATACTATCTAAACTAAAATCTGGGGCGCCTGGGTGGCACAGTCATTAAGCATCTGCCTTCGGCTCAGGGCGTGATCCTGGCATTCTGGGATTGAGTCCCACATCGGGCTCCTCTGCTGGGAGCCTGCTTCTTCCTCTCCCACTCCCCCTGCTGTGTTCCCTCTCTCGCTGGCTGTCTCTCTGTCAAATAAATAAACAAAATCTTTAAAAAAAAAACCTGAAATCTAACGGATGTGTAAAAGGAGAGAAGGGGGCAAACCTTCCGTAGAGAGTAGAGCATGTGCAAAGATTCTGAAATCGAGTAAAACTGTCACACCTAAAGAAACACAGTGAGTGAGGAGAAATCTCCTGAAGGCTGAAAAGGTTTACAGGGACAAGAAAATGCAGGGCCTTGTGGACAATGCTGAAGGTTTTTTCCTTTATTTTCAGCACAAAGAAGAAGAGAACTCTCACAGGACTGTGGAGGGCAGATTGAAGAGTGGCAAGAGTGCATACAGCGAGAGCACTTTAGAGGCTGTGGCAGTGGTTCAGGAGAAGGGTGGTAATACCTTAGACTTGCCACCATCAAGTGGTAGTGGGTAGGGTTGAAGAGGTGGATAGCTTGGAGATAGATTTCAGAGATAAAATCAGCATTACTTGGTGATGAACTGGATAAGTGGGGTAAGTAAGAAGGAAGCATCTAGAATGACTGGTTTGAACAAGAGTTCAAATATTCACTGAGATACAGAACACTGGAGGAAAACTGAATTAATGGAGATGTGAGTTTTGGTTTCAGACATGTTTAGCTTAATGTACCTTTGAGACATCTATATGCAGTGTTGAACAGACCATTGAATATATGGGTCTGGACTCACATGAGAGATAGGGCTGAACACATAAATTTCAGAGATGTTCATGAATGAAATCGCCCAGGGAGGGGGTTGTAGAGTAGACTGAAGAAAGAATGACAATAATGTAACACAGAATAGGCCCAAATATGCTCCTCCCTGTTTTGGGATGATTAGGGACTTGTCAAGCAGGTTGGGAAAGAAGGTTAAGATTAAGTTTAAATTTAATTTTAAGATTAAGATTAAGTTTTCAAGCTGAGACAGACTGCCCAGAGAGGCTTGGGAGCAGAAGTAGAAAGTCCTTTGGGGAGAGGGAAAACTTCAGCCTGGGGAGATCAAAATCAAACATTAAGTACAAAGGTTGGAAGCAGGACCAGAGATAAGAGGGAAATATAGCCAATAATCAGAAGCCAGAAACCAATGGAGTAGTGGAGGTACAGGTATGGAATAATATAAAGAGGGTCCGCGTTTGCAGTGACAAAGGGTAGATTGTCAGACACAAGAATGTGATTGTATGGATCATGGATGTTCCTGGCGGGCAGCAGATGGCATTCTCAAAAAGAGTAAAGGAACTTTAAGGAAGGGACTATTTATAAAAGGGTCAGTAAGATTAAGGCCCAACAACAGATGGCAGAGCACCTAAGGACTAGCAGCCCCAGAAAGCTACTATGACCACTCCTAGGCTTGAAGGGGGAAGGGGAGGGAACTATGATTGGAATCTGGCCTGGCATGTAGCGGTGAGGAAGAAACTAACAACCCATGGCCTCAGATAAAGAGACAAAGCCAGTAGGGGGCTGGAGAATTAAATATCCCACTTTGTCCTCCACCTTCCATTCTGCTGTTGCAGACAGCATCTACCTGGATGCCAGAGGGCAAGCAAGCCCAGGTAATGCAGTTTGTAGAAGTCAGCCTACTAAACAAAGAGCAGGGTCCCTGGGTGGCTCAGTCTGTTAAGCATCTGCCTTTGGCTCACGTCATGATCCTAGGGTCCTGGGATCGAGACTTGCATCGGGCTCCCTGCTCAGTGGGTAGCCTGCTTCTCCCTTTCCTTCCTGCACATGCTCTCTCTCACTATCTCTGTCTCCCTCTCTCCAGTAAATAAAATCTTAAAAAACAAAAAAAACAATGGGGTGCCTGGGTGGCTCGGCTGTTGGGCGTCAGCCTTCGGCTCAGGTCATGATCCCAGGGTCCTGGGATCGAGCCCCGCATCAGGCTCCCTGCTCGGCGGGAAGCCTGCTTCCCCCTCTCACGCTCCCCTTGCTTGTGTACCCTCTCTTGCTGTCTCTCTCTGTCAAAGAAATAAACACAATCTTTAAAAAAATTAAAAAAAAAAAGAGCGGAGTGAAGAAGGCTTGTGCACACAGACGTGGAGAAGAATGGGAGTCTCCAGCACAGAAGTAAGTAGCCACGTTGGGATGGCTTAAAGATCTGACTTGAAGTTTCCTGAATAGGATTTTACCAAAAGAGATAAAACATACTACAAACTCTGAAAGGAGTGGTATCATTCAGTCTGATCAGAAAAACTGAAACCACTCTAGCTTTCCAATGGAGGGAATTTAATACAAGGACTTGAAGATACATGTGATAGATGAAAAATGGGAAGAGTGAAACAACCTACAGATAAGCAGAAGCAGAAAGACACCACCAATCCTAGGGCTTAAGAAATAATGGGAAGAGGTGATATTACCAGAGCTCAGAACCTGGGACCCTCTTTGGTCCTTAGAATCATGAGACTGCAGAAGGGGTATTCTGGTAGAATCTGGGACCTTAACAGAAAGGGCTCTTTTTGTAGCAGGAGCTACAACCACGGAGGAGAAAGATTTTGAGCCATTTTTGGAAAAGCATGTTGGGGTTGATTCATGTCTTCTGTGTCAGAACAGATAGTGGAAACAGATGCCATAGGTCTTTTGTTATGGACATTGGTTTATTTCCTTATACCATGTCTGTGTAGCATGGGTAGATAGAGTGTTACTGTAGGAGCTAGCTAGGGGCAGAAATCCTCTCAGGAAGAAAGCTGGCTTCATCTGGCAGGACACTTATAATAGGCCGTTTTAATTGTGGAAAGATAACGCTCAGAGTATGGCTGGTTTAGGCTAGAAGCAAGAAATAGATGGATAAACTAACATAATAAATGAACGTGTGTTTGAAGGGTTGTTGGGCATGAATTAGAGATGACAGGTAAAAAAAGCACAAAGTAGACAGGGGACCTAGCAACATGGCAGGAGGCTAGGGGCCAAGCAAGAGAGAGAACCGGTGAAGATTCGCCCTTAGAAGAACTTTGAAGAACATCAAAGGTTAATGCTCAATTTTAAGGCTTTTGCTGTGATGACCTAAAACATAACCTTCCTCCGTGCCCCCCAGACCTCCATTAAAGTCTGCAACCCATGCTGCCTGGAAATATCAATAATTTGGTAAGTGAAGGGGCAGAAGATGGACTGCAAACACAGAAGTCAAAACATAGAGCAAAAATGGTGAATTTGGTAAAAGCAGAAACTTGGATACAAAGGTTAATAAAAGAAATATAAGACTTTCTTTTACCCCAAACCTTAGATACTAAAACTCATTAGATGCCTGGAGACAAGCTAATTACACATCTAAATCAAGCCCTTCAAAATTCAAAATTTAACATTTCAGACTACCAGAATATCCAATACTTGTTCACCAGTCTAATAAATATGTAGGTGATGCTGAAATCTGCTAGCTAATTTTAACATTATTTAAACTCTATGGAGTTCTGACTTGTGGGTAGAGAATGTTCTGGAGAATAAGAGACATCAATTCCAAACCTTGAAGAACTTCCACTTTGAAGTGGTAGAGACTAAATCTGTGTAGTTTGAAAGGATGGAGCTAGGACCAACAAATATTATTCAAAGGGAGTGGAGTTAAAAAATAAAATAAAAAAATAAAGGGAGAAGGGTTTACAGGCAGAGAATTTTAGCTTATTGTGCTTCTAGTAATAAACATTCCCCAAAATACAGAAGGTTTTCGTTTGCTGGTTGGGTTTTTTTGTTTTTGTTTTTGTTTTTTGTAGAGTAGGCTATTGTTGAAACAGTTCAAGAAGGCTAATGACCATTATGAGATAACGGTAGTAAAAATCACTAACGTATTTTGAAGACTCATTATATGTTAAGCTATATGCTTAGTATTCTACATGCATTCTTATTTAAACAACAAAAGCTACAAAGTAGGTGTTATTATTATCCACATTTTACCTATAAGAATATTGAGGCTTACAAACGTTAAATAACTTGACCCAGGTCACACAGCTAATAAATGACACAGAATTGACATTCTAAACCATAGCCAACTGACTCCAGAAGCCATTTGCTACCATTATCCTCTACTTCCTAGCTAATGCTATAGGAGCAATTCATATATTGGCAAAGAAGATGGCCTGGGAGACTTCTAATTGTAAGATTCTATATGTGTGCATGTATATAAATATGTACATACAATATATGAGCTGTGTGTGTGTGTATCTCTACATAAAACAATAGAGAATGGCACTCTTTAAATGAAAAGACAAAATATGGCCATCTCAATAGAAAAAAAATCAACATTGATAGAAACTGAGAGGAGGTTGTAAAATTTTGGTTGACAAGACACGGGAAGTGACTAAGTCCTATGAAGTTGACCAAGGTGTTGCTAGATTGCCTGGGAACCATGATTGGAATGTATTGAAATATCAACTACTTCAATTATAATGTAACTGGACCATCTGTGATGTCAAATCAGAAAAAGAAAGATCTATGTGGCATCTGAAAAAAAGGATACAAAGAATTGGTCATTGTTTATGAAGCAACACTACTTTTTTTAAAAGGTTTTTTGTTTGTTTGTTTGTTTTTTAGTAATTTCTACTCCCAATGTGGGGAACTCATGACCCCAGGACCCAGAGTCACATGCTCTATTGACTGAACCAGGTGCTCTATTGACTGAACCAGGTGCCGCACAACAGTACCTGGCTGATTGAGTTGGTGGGGCATGCGACTTTGATGCCGAATTGTGAGTTCGAGCTCCACTTAGGGCATAGGACTTATTTTAAGAAAAATTATTCAATATTTTAAGCCTACAGAAACATGCAAAGAAATACTAGGAAAGATAAACCATTTAACTTGTAAACCCATTACTACACTTTGGCAAGTCTTAACATTTTGTCATATATTAGCTTCAGATTTTTTAAGAGAAATAAAACATTATAGGCAGAGTTGAAGTTCCTGTACATTCCCCCTTAATCCTAATCCTCTGCCCTGGAGTTAACTACTGAGAACCAAAGCCATCACTCCTATTCTGTTTGGACACTGAGGACTGAAATGACTTACACTCCCCCCACATATACCTTACTCTTTACATTAATACAACAACTCTTTCAGAAGATTCTTATAAGATTCTATATGTCTGCATGTGTACAAATATGTAATACAAGCAAATGGCTTGATTGTTCATTATTAGCAACCTCCAGAGAGACTCACTTACTTTTCTTTTTTTTTTTTTAAAGATTTTTTATTTATTTATAAGACAGAGATAGAGACAGCCAGCGAGAGAGAGGGAACACAAGCGGGGAGTGGGAGAGGAAGAAGCAGGCTCATAGCAGAGGAGCCTGACGTGGGGCTCGATCCCATAACGCCGGGATCACGCCCTGAGCCGAAGGCAGACGCTTAACCGCTCTGCCACCCAGGCGCCCCTCACTTACTTTTCAATGGAAAGTGTCAATGGCAGGTTTTGCCTTAAGACTCTTTGACTACCTCTTCTCAAAATCCTCCCATTGTTGTTTTCACCGGTCCTGGACTGTTATATCATGATCCTTAACCAATCCTAATCAAGATCCCACATTATAAGACCCACGTTGAACCAAACTTCCAATTCTCAATAAATTCTGACCTTCCCTTTCTCCCTATGAGATACTCCCAAAGCTCTGGGGAGGTGATATTCTCTCCAGATAAACTCAACAAGTTGTGTTGATGACATTTGAGAAGCCAGCATTTGACACTGTTCTCAACTTGGTATTCATTATTACAATGCATGATTTAATTTGTTTCCTACATAGGTATGTATCCATATGATATGCAATATTGTTTTGGAATGCATGCTTTCAAACTTAAAATGAATATATCATAATGTTCATATCCTTCTGCAACTTATGATGATGGCGATGCTAATTAGGTTTGTGATATTTATCATTAATTTTCACTGTTGTGTTCCATTGTACAAATACATAGCAGTCCCTCCTTATCCACGGTTTTGCTTTCTGCAGTTTCAATTACCCATGATCAACTGTGGTCCAGAAGCAGATGATTCTTTTGATGTGCGGTCAGGTCTATAGTAGCCTAACACTATATCACAATGCCTACATCATTCATCTCACTTTGTCTCATCACTTGGAGACCACATTCACATGGCTTTCATCGCAGTATGTTTTTACAATTTTTCTATTTCATTATTATTGTTGTTAATCTCTTACTATGCCTAATTTTATACGTTAAGCTTTATCAGAGGTACGCATGTATAGGAAAAGACATAGTACAGGGTTCAGCAACACCCATGATCTCAGGCATGCACTGGGGGTCTTGGTATGTATTCCCCATGGAGAAGGGAAAACTACTGTACCACACCTGCTTTATCCGCTTTCCTTGATGAGTGTTTAGTGTAATATTATAGAACTATACCAGCTTTCTTTTGGTTAGTATTTGCCAGGTATATTTTCACATACTTTTACCTAAAGTATGTGTTCTTATTTTAGCTTTGCATCTTATGAGTTCAATATTAGTTAGTTATGTTTTAACTAGTGTGTTCAGCCCATTTATATTTACTGGGATTACCAATATATTTCGACTTATCACTATCATCTTATTATCTCTCTTGGTTTTTATTTGCTTTCCCTCCCTCCTTTCCCATATTTCACTCAGTGGCTTAATTTTTTAATTGCCTTTTTTTCCCTCTACTAGTTTGGAAATTAGGTATTTTATTTCTATTTTTCAGTGATTCACCTTAAAACATTAAGATGTTTTACTTAATGTAAAGGGTAAAGTTCATCGGCATGTCTAGTCTCTTTTGTAATGCAATGACTGAGCGGTAGAATTTTTTAAGTAAAATTTCTTTTCTTTGATCTTCTATACTACTCTTTTTAAATATTTTATTTCCATCATTTCAGTTTTTGTTTTTTATTTTTATTAAGATAATCTATGAACAAATCTTAAAATTCTTAAAACATCCAGAGGTAAAAAAGCCTTAGACAAAAGGTAGGTATTTTATGATCACATTTATATTAATTTCTGGAACTGTGCTGTCCAATATGGTAGTTACTGGCTATGTGGGGCTACTGAGCACACAGAGTTACTGAGCTACACAGGCCTTCTGATATATAATTACTCCAAATTAAGATGTACTAAGTGTAAATTGTGCACTGGATTTCAAAGACATACTATGAAAATTAGGATGTAAAATATCTCATTCATAATTTTTATGCTGATTTCATGTTGAAAATGGCAATATTTTGGAAACTTTGGATTAAATAAAACACGTTATTTAATTTAATCATCTGTTTCTTTTTACTTTTAGAAACATGGCTAAAAGGAAACTTAAAATTACACTTGGCTACAATTTTGACTCACATTATTTTTTCTATCTGAGAATGCTATTCTAAGAGAAGCAAAATTTATCTCTGGTGAAAAAAGCTAAGCAGCAATTTCTTTTGGAGAGATGGGGGTGGGGATCAGCTGAGAAAGTCAAGAAGAAACTTCCTGTGGGGATAAGTATGTTTTATGGCTTGATGGAGGTTAGCATTACACAGGTTATTAATTTGTCAAAATTTCGAATTTTAAGCTCTAATTAATGATAGGCATGCTAAATTGTTTAGGGTGAATTATATTGATATTTTCAATTTATTTTGAAATGCATCAAAAATTAAGAAGATTTGATGGATGGATAAAGAGATGAATAAATAGAAAGTTGTATGATGAAGCAAATACTGCAAACTGTTCATTTTAGAATATAAGGGGTGGGTGTACAGTTGCATACTGTAGTGTTTTCAATTTTTTTGTATGTTTGAAAATGTCCATTATAAAATGATGAATAAAATTATACATGTGGACAATTTTATAAGTTAAATACTGAAACAGTAATTTTTAAGACACTGGCCATCAGACAATGAAGGACAGCTGTTTGTAGACATGAGAAGCAAATGAAAAGACTCCTACAATGGCCTTAGCTTTAAGAGATTTTCAAGGCCATAGCATAGGGAGGAAGTATTGAGGCAAAGGCCAGTGGACTTTCTCTGAGAATATAGAACTGAGCCTGGGGAGACCAATGCAGCAAAAATCAGTAGGAAAGAAACAGGACCCCAGAGATCTGCAGAGGTCTCTCCTCAAGTATATCCAACAAGTGAGATCAAATGAGATCATAAAAAATACTTGATTAATCCAAAAGAAGTCAGGAAAAATTGAACATAAAACCATGTGGGATAAAAAGAAACAACTAGATGATAGACTCAAACCTAACTGTATCAATAATCATATAAATGTAAATGATCTAAACATCTAAATTAATAGGTAACATTTGTCACATAGAATAAAAAATTAAGCCACCCAGGTGCCCCTAAATAAATTTTTTTAATAAAGAATAAAAAATTAAGACTCAATGATATGCTACTGGCAGTAAATACACTTTAAATATAAAAAACACAAATAGGTCCCAAGTAAAAGGATAGAAAAAATACAGCATGAGAACCTTAATCAAAAGAAAGCTGGAGGGGGGCACCTGTGTGGCTCAGTCAGTTAAGTGTCTGACTTCTGCTCAGGTCGTGATCTCAGGGTCCTGGGATCAAGCCCTGCATCAGGCTCCCTGCTCAGCGGGGAGCCTGCTTCTCCCTCTCCTTCTGCCCCTGCCCCCTGCTCTCTCTCTCTCAAATGGATAGATAAAATCTTTAAAAAGGTAAAAAGAAAGCTGGAGTAGCTATATTAATATCAAAGTCAATTTCAGAGCAAAATATTACCAGAGATAAATTATTTTATTTTGCAATGATAATAGGGTCAATTAATCAAGAAGACATAACAATCCTAAATGTTTATGCACTAAATAATAGGGCTTCAAAATTCATGAAGCAAAAGTTGATAGAACTGCAAGGAAAACCAGATAAACCCACAATTATAATCTAGGAATCTCTATGCTCCTCACTAAATAATGGTAAGACAAGTGGGTAGAAAATTAGCAAAGATATAGTAGACTCGAACACCACTATCAACTAACCTGACCTGATTGCCACTTATCGAACACATAATCCAACATCACCAGAATGTAGTTTCTTCTCAAATGCTCAGGGAATATTTACCAAGACAGACCATATTCTGGGTCATAAAACAAATGTCAATAAATTCAGAAGGATTCAAGTCATGCAAAGTTTGTCCTCTGACCACAATGGAATTAAATTAGAAATCAGTAACAAAATGATCTTTGGAAATTTCCATAATATTTATAAATGAAATAACACTTCTAAATAAGGCATGTATCAAATAAGAACACAAAAGGAAAATTAGATAATAATTTTAACTAAATGGAATTTAAGCACAACTTATCATAAATTATAGAATGCTACCAAAACTATACTTAGGGGAAAATTTATAACACAAGATGCCTATATGAAAAAAGAAAGATGGTTTTCAAAGTAATAATGTCATTGTGCACCTTAAGAAACTAGAAAAAGAACAAATTAAACCTAAGGTAAGCAGAAGAAAGGAAATAATGAGGATCAAAACAGAAATCTATGAAATAGAAAACGGAAAAAACCAGAGAAACCAAAAGCTGGTTCTTTGAGAAGACCAATAAAATTGGAAAACCACTAGTGGCATTAATCAGGAAAAGAGAGAAGATGAAAATTGTAAATAGCTGGAATGAGAGAAGGGATATCATGACAGATTCTACAGATATTAAAAGAAATTATAAGGGAATAATTTAATTCTACTACCATAAATTTGATGAATTAGGCAAAATGGACAAATTCACTGAAAGACACAAATTACCAAAGCTCACTCAAAATAAAGCAGATAATCTGTAATGGACATACTACAGGTAGAAATCCTCCTACAAAGAAAACCCAGGCCCTTGTGACTTTGCCGGTGAATTCAACCATACCTTTAAAAAATAAATAATAACAATTTCATATAAATTCTTCCAAAAGCTTAAGAGAAGAAATGCTTGAACTTATGCCACAAGGTCATCATTATCCTGATATTGAAACCACACACAGATATTACAAGAGAAGAAAACTATAAACTAATACCTGCATAAACATACACATAAAAATTTATTATAAATTTTAGGAAATGAATCCAGCAATGTATAAAAAATATAACCCATCTTTACCAAGTGGGTTTTATCCCACAAATGCAAGATTAGATTTATATTCAAAAACCAATGTAGGGGTGCCTGGGTGGCTCAGTCTTTAAGCGTCTGCCTTCGGCTCAGGGTGTGATCCCGGAGTCCTGGGATCGAGCCCCACATCAGGCCCATCCTCTGGGAGCCTGCTTCTTCCTCTCCCACTCCCCCTGCTTGTGTTCCCTCTCTCCCCGGCTGTCTCTGTCAAATAAATAAATAAAATCTTTAAAAAAAAACAGTGTAATTCATCATATTAACAAACTAAAAAGAGAAAAATATGATCATCTCAATAGACACAGAAAAAGCATTTGACAAAATTTATTCATGATAAAAACACTTGACAAACTAGGAATAGAAGGGAGCTTCCTCAACCCATTAAAGGTCATCTCCAAACCCCTACTGCTAACCCCATATTTAATGGTGAAAAACTAAATGCCTCACTCCAAAGGTGAGAAACAAGATAGGAATGTCTGCTTTGCCACTTCTATTCAACTCTCTAATTAGTGCAATCAAGAAAGAAAAAATAAATACATAAAAGGCATCCAGCTTGGGAAGGGAGAAATAAAACTGTATATTCTGATAACATGATGGTCCATGCAGAAAATCCAATGGAATCTATCAAAAAAAAAAGCTGCTAAGACTAATAAGTGAGTTTAGCAAAATGGCAGGATACAAGATTAATATAAATAAGTTGCATTTCTATATACTAGCAACAAACTATTGGGCTAGATATAACAAATGATGTAAACAACCTGCACACTAAAATTGCTGAAACACGATAGTAACATTGTTCTTTATGTATTCATTTACTTGCCAAACCTTTTCCTCATTGTTCCTCACACGTTGAATTCTGAAAATTGCTGATTTGGTAGAGCCTAAATTAGTGGGATTTTACTTTACCTGAGGAAAATAGGGATAATCATAATAATTTTGGAATAAATGCTTCCTTCTAGCATATGTCTTAGGACCACTTTATAGTCTTTTTCATTTGCTAGTAGGAATTTGGGTTTGAATGTCTCCATTTATTTTTTTAACGATTTATTTATTTATTTATTTATTTATTTATTTATTTATTTTGAGAGCGAGAGAGAGCACCTGCACGCACGCTTCAGGGCAGGGGCAGAGGGAGAGGGAGAGAGAATCTCAAGCAGACTCCCTGCTGATTCTGTACCTCTTGGAGGTTGACGGAGGTTGACGTAGGGCTCAATCCCAGCACCCTAAAATCATGACCTAAGGCAAAATCAACAGTTGGACACTCAACTGACTAAGCCACCGAGGATTCCTTCATTTATTTTTAATCAGAGTTTTTCATTTTGCTTGATCATTTATTAAATGGCATGTGTGTTATTGTGATCATAGCAGGTTGTGATGAGAATAGTGGTGATGTCATAAAAGCAGTCTTGTAGCACAAATTTGAAGGTAGAAGAAATGACAGTGGACATAACAAAGGAAAACTTGCTTCCATTCAGATACATGTGATAATTAGAGAAAGAGACATAGGGAATGTATATAAAGCAAAGTTTAAATATACTGATGACTGCTTCTTCAGAATATAATGGAAGGAAATTTTTCCATGACAGCTGTGCTCATGTATATTGGATTCATGTATATAATCTATCTGAACAAGGTAGTTGCACAGCAGTGACTAATGTGATAATGATGATATTCGGAATCAGGGACAATTGAATATGCATCACTTGCTTTTCATATGTAAATCCCATTACTAACAGAGCATTACTGTTCCCTTGTATCTCTATATAACACTGTAGTTAATAGGAAGATCATGATAGAATAAGGGGAGAAAAGGTCCCTATGTTGCATTTGCAAATTTACAAGAAGCAACTAACTCCAGATTTAAATTATAGCAGATCTTTCCTACCCGGACACTTAACAAATAGTTTAGGATGAGACAGCGACCAACAGATTCGTATCTAATCTACAATTCAGCTATAATTCTCTGGTGGGTATTGATTTCTGTCCTCTTCTCCAGGAGCAAAATGTGCAAAGTATTTTTTAACTCTAGATTCAAATGAATGTAGATACCTGCATTCTTTCAGATCCAATGATGGCATCTGGCCAGTTTGCCTAGAATGACATCAATAAGCAGGTCACTTTATCCCCTGAAGGAAAATGTAGATTTGCTAAGTGTTTGGCCTTTCTTATACTCAAGTAGCAAGAGGGGGCGGGAAGTAAAAGAACAGAGGCACTTCAATAGAAACTCTGCCTGGTGACCTAGCGTGAAAAACTTTTTTTTTCAATTTATTTAGCAGAATCAGTCAGAAATATCCCCTTAAATTTGTTCTGGATATATAATCCTCTAGTAAGCACAGTGGAAGGAAAACTCGATTAAGCACCATTCTTACCCTCAAGTAGCATATGTCATCTATATAGGTAGCCAAGATTGCATGAAGGAGCCTAAAGCATTCACAAACGTTTTCTTCATCTTAGTAATGTTAGGAGTTAGTTGGACAGTTAGGTAGTCAGGGCCAGGGTCCCCAACAAGAAAATGTGGAGTCAGGACAGCTAAAATAAAATAGCACTGACATCCTGCTTTGCAGCCTTTGCAGAAATGACTTCTGCAAAACGTCCTAAAATAAGACAATTAACCACAAAAGTATTTGTCAATATCACGGGCAAGGGGCAGTTAAGACCTAAGCCCCCAGATGTCAGCAAAAAAAGGACCATCAGCACGTCGACATTAACCTAATAGACAGATACGTGACCAAAGCCCTGATTGGCACAACTCAGCACACCCTGATTGCTCAAGAAAGTTCTGCAAAAGAGTTCATAAAAAATTAGAAACTCCGGGGGCAACCCACTCGGGTCCCCCTCCCTCTCTGGGAGCTTTGTACTCTTGTCAACAGACATTGCTTTGCTGCCCACCACTCTTTGTCTGGTCTACCTCTTCATTCTTCAAAGGAGCATGACTAAGAACTGCGGGCACTAAGGGGACACGAAATCCTGTGACAGTAATGGTACCACCATTTGCTCAAGTCAAAAACATTGGAGATGTTCTTTTTTAATTATTTTATTTTTTTAGATTTTATTTATTTATTTGAGAGAGCGCATGAGCAGGGGGAGGGGCAGAGGGAGAGGGAAAGGGACAAGCAGACTGCCCACTGAGTGGGGTGCCCAATGGGGGCTCGATCCCAGGACACCAAGATCATGACCTGAGCTGATGTCAGATGCTTAATGGACTGAACCACCCAGGTGCCCCAAGATGTTCTTGGTTGCTCTTTCTCACCCTACATCTAACCTAACCAATGAATCCCATTGGCTCTACCTTCCAAACATATCCAGAATTCACCACTTCTCACCACTTCCATAGCTATTATCTGGTTCAGGCCACCATCATCCATAGGGGAGGAAAAATTTCTCCTCCATTCTCTTAGAGTCTCCAGCAGGGACTAAAAACTAAACTGACTTAAGACAGATTAACAGGAGAAAAGCATACAAGTTTTAATTTTTTTTTGCATGATGTGGGAGTCCTCATGAAAAAATGAAGACCTAAAGAAACAGTTTGAGTTGAACCCTTATATACTAAGTTGGACAAAGAGTAGTAAATTATGAAAATGTGACAAGGCAAAGAGGCTTGGACTAGAGTATTTGGGTGGAGAACTAACTAGGAAGTTACAGGTTAGTTCATCAAGGTTTGTTTTGTTAAAAAACAAAATTTAACTGATTACATTTGAAGACCTAATTGGCTTTATTAGCAACTTGTTTGGAACCACAAAAGACCTCAAATAGACAAAGCAATCTTCAGTAGAAGAACAAATCTGGAGGTATCACAATCCCAGATTTCAAGATATACTACAAAGTTCTAGTAATTAAAATACTATGGTACTGGCATGAAAATAGACACATAGATCAACAAAACAGGATAAAGTGCCCAGAAATAAACCCACACCTATATGGTCAATTAATCTATGAAAAAGGAGGCAAAAATATACAATGCAGAAAAGACAGTTTCTTTAATAAATGATGCTGGGAAGAATGGACAACAACATGCAAAAGAAAGAAAGTGGACCAATTTCTTACAACATATAAAAAGTAAACTCCAAATAGATTAAAGATCTAAATGCAAGACCTGAACTCATAAAACTCCAAAAAGAAAATGCAGGCAGTAATCTGTTAGACGTCAGCCTTAGCAGCACATTTATGGATATGTCTCCTCAGGCAAGGCAAACAAAAGCAAAGAGAAACTAGTGGGACCACACCAAAGTAAAAAGCATTTGCACAGCAAAGGAAACCATCAACAAAACAAAAAGGCAATCTAGTGAATGGGAGAAGATATTTGCAAATTGTATATCTGATAAAGGGCTATATCCAAAATATATACAACTCAACACCCAAACCACAAATAATCTGATTTCACAATAGGCAGAGAACTTGAATAGACATTTTTCCAAGAGGACATATAGATGGTCAACAGACACATGAAAAGGTACTCAGCATTGCTGATCATAGGGAAATGCAAATCAAAACCACAATGAGATATTACCTCATGCCAGTCAGAACAGCTAGTATCAAGGGGCGCCTGGGTGGCGCAGTCGTCTGCCTTGGGCTCAGGGTGTGATCCCGGCGTTCTGGGATCGAGCCCCGCATCAGGCTCCTCCGCTGGGAGCCTGCTTCTTCCTCTCCCACTCCCCCTGCTTGTGTTCCCTCCCTCGCTGGCTGTCTCTCTCTCTGTCAAATAAATAAATATTTTTAAAAAAATCTTTCCCTGCCCCGAGGGGTGAAGGATATTCTCTCTAAAAAAATAAAAATGGCTAGTATCAAAAAGATGAGGATCAACAAGTGTTGGCAAGGATGTGGAGAAAAGGGAACTCTTGTGCACTATGGTGAGAATGTAAATTTGTGAAACCACTGTGGAAAACAATACGGAGTTTCCTCAAAAATTAAAAATAGAAATACCATATGATCCCATAATTCTACTACTGGGTATTTACCCAAAGAAAACAAAAACAGTAATTTAAAAAGCACCCCTACAGGTGCGTGGGTGGTTCAGTGGTAGAATTCCCACCTGCCAAAAAGCACCCCTACACTCATTGCAGCGTTATTTACAGTAGAAGGGATACAGATGCAACATATATGTCGATCAATAGATGAATGGTTAAGGAAGTCACACACACACACACACACACACACACAGAGAGAGAGAGAGAGAGAGAGAGAGAGAGAGAGGAATATTACTCAACCATAAAAAAGAATGAGATCTTGCTATTTGTGATAACATGGAGGTACTCAGAGGATATTATACTAAAGTGAATTAAGTCAGTCAGAGAAAGACAAATACCATATGATTCACTTATATGTGGAATCTAAAAAAGCCACAAATGAACAAATACAAAAATAGGCTTTTTAAAAAGATTCATTTATTTATTTACTGAGGAGGGGGAGGGGCAGAGGGAGAGAATCTTCAAGCAGACTCTGTACTGAGCACAGAGCCTGACCTGGGGCTCAACATCATGACCCTGAGATCATGACCTGAGCTGAAACCAAGAGTTGGATGCTTAACCAACTGAGTCATCCAGGAGCCCCCAAATAGACTTTTAAATATAGAGAACAAACTGGTGGCTGCCAGAGGGGAGGTGGGTGAGAGGATGGATCAAATAGATAAGAGGGATTAAAAGGTACAAACTTTTGGTTATAAAATAAGTCACAGAGATGAAAAGTACAGCATGGGGAATATAGTCAGTAATATCGTAATAATGTTTTATGGTTACAGATGGTGACTACACTTGTCATCATGAGCACTGAGTAATGTATGGAACTGTTGAATCAATATGTTGTACACCTGAAATGAATATAACATTGTCTGTCAGTTATACTTCAATAATAAATAATAAATAAATAGAAATCTGACCCACAATCTGCAAAAACCACCCCAAGAAACCAACTTATTTTCTATAAGTCAGACTGGTAGGAAGTCATACTACCGGCGCTAGCAACTAGTCCAGGAAGCAAAACCATACTCTGTAACAATCAGCCCAACACAGCCAGGACTTGATTAATAAATGACACCTTCCCTAATTTTTGTCCTGGCATCCAACTTAGGACCAACCAGAGACAGCCGAAGATGTACCTCTAACTTCCCCATGCCAACAGTCTCCAATCAGAGGACACCTGAAGCTATCCCTCTTTCCCACTGTAAAGCTTTCCTACTCCTTACCGGCCTTTGAGTCTCTGGTTAACCACAAGTAATGGTGGCTATCTCCCTTGCTATAGCAACCTTTGAATCAATAGCCCTTTGCTTGTTCTCATTTGGGTGGTCTCATTTATGTCCACATGCTCATCTTTGCCTCAGGGTCTTGGAGCTTTCTGTACCTTCTGCCTAGAATATTCTTCCATTTTACATGGGTTGTTCCCTTCATAAATTCAGATCTCTGTTCCAAAATTACTTCCTCAAAGAGATCTCTCCTGGTGTTTCTATCAAAATACTCTTCCCAAAACAACTGGTTCTAATCACTGATGTTCAAAAAAATATGTACAGACCAGAAATACTCTACAAGAAGTTCTACCCTTGCATAAAAAGAGGTATAAAAACCATGTGACCACAGCAGCTTAACTCCTAAGGAGTACCTATGACAATGCTGAAATTTATCCAAACACTGTGCTCCTGGAGGGCAGTGTAGGGAAAAACATATTTTTCCTTCAACCCTGCTAGGTTCTTGGCTGGATCTCTATAGCAAAAGACAGTTTAATAATAAAAAAGCATACACATTTATTTAAGTTTCACATAACATGGGAGACTTCATAAGGAAATTAAGACACCCTCCCCCCAACAAAAACACTTAAACCTGAGTGTTTTTATACTAGGCTTGATGAAGAATGGAAAGTCATGGAAAAATATGATAGGACAAAAGGGTTAACTTTAAAAATAAAACTGTCAAGGGTGCCTGGCTGGCTCACTTAGCAGGCAATGTGACTCTTGATCTCAGGGTTATAAGTTCAAGCCTCATGTTGGGTGTAGAGATTAGTTTAAAAAATTAAATTAAGGGGCAACTGGGTGGTGCAGTTGATTAAGCGTCCAACTCTTGATTTCGGCTCAGGTCATGATCTCAGGGTCATGATCTCAGGGTAGTGAGATCGAGCCCTGAGTTGGGCTCCTCTCTCAGTGGGGAGTCTGCTGGAGATTCTCCCTCCCGCTGCCTCCGCTGCCCTCAACAAACAAACAAATAAATAAATAAAATCTTTTAAAAAATTAAATTAAATTAAATTTAAAAAAATTTAAAAAATAAAACTGTCAGTTATTTTACCAGCGAAATGGGTTTATTCAGGACTAGCAGAAAATTGCAATTCAGCACAAGCAAGCTATGGCAAAACCATGGGCAAGTATGAAGAACAAAGGAAAGAAACACTCTTTTTTTTTTTAAAGATTTTATTTATTTATTCGACAGAGATAGAGACAGCCAGCGAGAGAGGGAACACAAGCAGGGGGAGTGGGAGAGGAAGAAGCAGGCTCATAGCGGAGGAGCCTGACATGGGCCTTGATCCCATAACGCCAGGATCACGCCCTGAGCCGAAGGCAGACGCTTAACCGCTGTGCCACCCAGGCGCCCCGAAACACTCTTTTACAGAGGAACGTGGAGAATTGAGAGGGGCTGTTATAAACGAAAAGTCTGTTGGAGTAAACTGGGAGTTCAAAATGTAGTGACTTTTCACTGGCTGACTTGTGGCACTCTCTCATCAGCTGGGTTGTTGCTGGGCAAGGAGGAAATCTCTTCCTCATGCTGGGGTAGTGAAGTATATTTCCTGCGGTAATGCGAGGTACATCTCTTCCTATTGGGGTTTGCCACTGACAACTCTTGGTAGGTTGCGAGAGGTCCCCCTTCTAGCCTCCTGACTCCATTTTTTTTAAAAAGATTTTATTTATTTGACGGAGAGAGACACAGCGAGAGAGGGAACACAAGCAGGGGGAGTGGGAGAGAGAGAAGCAGGCTTCCCACTGATCAGGGAGCCCGATGTGGGGCTCAGTCCCAGGACCCTGGAATCATGACCTGAGCCGAAGACAGATGCTTGACAACTGAGCCACCCAGGCGCCCCCTCCTGACTCCATTTTGAATTAGGTTTCCTTTTATTAATTTTCACAGAGCCAAGGGTAGTAAACTGGGGGAAATTTAGCAAGACCTGTTTGGTCAGATCCTCTCCGTCTTCAGAGATAAGGATGCTGTTTTCCTTTGGGTATATGGTGAATGGGCACCTTTCACACGACGATCTTATGATCTGCTTCAGGGAAAGGTCAGAGAGTCCTTCCAGACCTACCATTTCTCAAATTCCTTCCACTTAAAATATTCAATATGCCAAGGTACCATATTTTGTTGTAGTATGTTCTGAACTCCATCAGTAGCAACAGTTAAAAAACTCCTTTATATTTCAGCTAACATCAAAGGACCACTCTGTTCTCATGTATTCCCAGGTAAGAGCCATGTGCACCCTTCCTTATGACTCCTATATGCCTCATGGATAACTCCCTTGTTTACCTGCCTCTATAAAACCTTAGGCTCCATTCCTTTTCTTTGAGATGTTCCTCGTGTATGAACATTCTCCCTATTGCAATAGCCTGAATGAAATAATCTCTATAATTGTCTGATGCATTCTGTCTTTCATAAGCATATGACATCTGGAATTCCTTTCCTTTATGCACTCCCCCTACACACACATACACACATATACACTAACAAAAAAGGATTTTTTTCCATGACCCAAATAGATTAGCTAAGCCTACTATGAGAACATTTGTTTGGATTGAAACTTTCACACAAGCTGCTTGTTAAAGTGCTCGAGAAGATGGAGCAGTGACTTCCCAAGCTTATTATAACAGGTTGTAAGACTTTCTCGTACCTGCTTACTAATAAATGTATGTGGGGGGTAATTCAGTTTAAAACTTCCGTTCATTGCCACATGCGGTGCAGTAGCAAAGTTGGGCACGTGAAGAGCTATAGTCCTCAACTTGTAGATATGGAAAACTGAAAGTCCAATGGTAGACTGCTGGGTCCACAAATCTTAAACTATTATATCATGATTCTTAGCCATAACCAAGCCTCTTCCCCAGCTGAGAGGCCCAACTTACAATGGACTTTAAAAATCTCATCAGGGGCGCCTGGGTGGTACAGCGGTTAAGCATCTGCCTTCCACTCAGGGCGTGATCCCGGCGTTATGGGATCAAGCCCCACATCAGGCTCCTCCGCTACGAGCCTGCTTCTTCCTCTCCCACTCCCCCTGCTTGTGTTCCCTCTCTCGCTGGCTGTCTCTATCTCTGTCAAATAAATTTTAAAAATCTTTTAAAAAAATAATCAATAAAGATCTCATCAATCTCCTGACTTCACTCTCTCCACTTAGAGATGATATCAAATCTCTGTTGAGGTAGAGTTCCCCATTTCCGTGGAAAGAACAAGCTCCGCTTTGTCTCATCAAGTGATCAATGTCCTTACCTTGGTATTTCTCATGAGGTCTTTGGTTCTGCAACCAGGAATTGCCCTTCCAAAGGTGTTTTTGGCAACTCAGGTGCACAGTTGGGGACTGTGATTTCATATCGTGGTTAGCTTTTCATACGTCTCTCTCACTCACATACATATCTCTAGTTATTCATTTGTAGACCTGAACTGAAAGGACCAGTTTGGAACCTATGTCAATAATCCAGGTGAGAGATGGTGAGGACTCTGACTAATGTAGCTGCTATAGGAATAGAGGGAGATAATGTTTAAAAAACATTAAGAGAAAATCCATAGCATTGATAAATTAACTAGATTTAAGAGTGATGAGGAAAAGCCAAGAATTGCACTGAGGTTTCTAATTTTCAAGAATGGTAGAATCATATGTCATTCAAAAGATCAAGAATACTTTTGGGCACCTGGCTGGCTCAGTTGGTGGAGCATATGACTCTGGATCTCAGGGTTGTAAGTTTGAGCCTCATGCTGGGTATAAAGATTACTTAAAAAAATAAAATCTTTGGAAAAAATATCAAGAATATTTCTATTTTAATTCAGATATTTATTGAGCAGCTACGATATGTAGGGCACATGTAAGCAGGAAGAATACAAGGGTTGGGGGGGGTACTTTAAATGGGAGATTCCTGGAGGACATTCAAGTGGATACAATTAATGAGTAGTTGATAATATGGCTCCGAAATTCAAGGAAGATCTTGGTCCTGGAAAAAACCAAAAAAAAATGTGAGAACCATTAGCATGGAGTTTATTACTGAAGCTATGGGATAAAGTTTATTACTAAAGCTATGGGAGGGAAAAAACTAAATAAAAATGTCTGGGGAGATAGGAAAAGAACTAGGGAAAAAGTGATGTCACAAGGGCCAGAAAAATAGAACACGTTAAAAAAGAAGAAATTGGATGACGAGGACAAATGTTGCCCAGAGGTCAGCTAGGGCTTGCATTCGGCAAATTAGGACATCCTTGTAGAAAAATAGTTTAGCAGAGCGGTGGAAGGAAGAATAAATTATGTAGTCCTCATAATTAATGTATTTCAAAGGAAGCCTAATAGATTTCAATTACTTTATGTTACTGGCTGGTAAGTTTCCCTTTGAAAGATTAAGGGCATTTTGATTGGAACCTTTCAAGAAGATTCTCTTTAATGAAATGGATGGTCTTTGAAATGTATTTATTCAACTTTGCATTAACCAGAATCTTGGCCATAGAAGGAATGCAATAAATGATTGTAAAATTGAAGATAACACTCCCTCACTTACATCTTTCTCTCTCTCTCACACATATCTGTCATATATATGTGTGTATATACATATACATGCTTTTTATTTTGAATAACATATATTTTGCATTTTAATATATGCACTTTCATTTGGAAATGATTAAGATTCATAGGAGTTTGCAAAAGAAATGCATAGGGAAGTCCCTTTCCCCAGCCTCCTCCAATGCTAACATCTTATACCACTATAATACATGATCAAAACCCCAGAAAAATGACTTTGGCAAAATCCATTGAGCTTATTCAAATTTCAACAGTTATACATGCACTAATTTGTGTATGTGTGGAGGGGGTGAGGGAGCTCTGTGAAGTACTATCAGATGTGCTGCCTTGTGTAACCACCACCACAATCGAGATATTCAACTGTGTCATCACTACAAGACTCCCTCACGTTACCCCTTCATAGCCCCACTTGTCCCCTTCCTCCCCATCCCCAACACCTGGCTACCTCTGATAAGTTCTCTACCTCTATAATGATGCTACTTCATGAATGTTAAATAAATGCAATTATGCGCTGTCTATCTTTTTGAGACTGGCTTTTTTCCACTCAGCATAATTTTCTTCAGGTTCATCCAAATTGTGTGCTTCAATAATCCATTTTTCTAAAGTGCCGAGTAGCATCCCGTGGCTTGTATATACCGTAGTTTGTTTAACTATTCACCCTTGGAAGGACATTTGGGCTGTTTTGAGTTTTTGGCTGTTATAAATAAAACTGCTATGAGCATTCACACAAAGGTTTTTGTGTGAACGTGTCTTCATTTCTCTGGGATAAATGCCCAGAAGTGTAATTACTAGGTTGTAAGTTGCATGTTTAGTTTTGTTAGAAACAGCCAAACTGTTTTCCCTAATGGCTGTACCATTTTACCTTCCCACTGGCAATGTATATGAGATCCGATTTCTCTGCATCCTCACCAGCATTTGGTGTAATCACTATATTTTTTTCATTTGGCCATTCTGATAGTTGTGCAGTGTTATAAAAATAAAATTTTATTTATCTGAGAGAGAGACAGAGATAGCAAGAGAGATAGCTACAGAGAGCATGAGGGGGAAGGAGAGGGAAAAGCAGGCTCCCTCAGCAGGGAGCCCCATATGGGACTTGATCCCAGGACCCTAGGATCATGACTTGAGCCATAGGCAGACGCTTAACCAACAAAGCTACCCAGGGGCCCCAGTTGTGTAGTGATATCTCATTGTAGTTGTAATTTGTATTCTCTGATGGCTAATATGAAGCATCATTTTGTGTGCTTATTTTCCACCTGTATATCTCTTCTCCAGTGAAATGTCTCTTCCTATATTCTGCCTATGTTTAAACTGTTGAGGTTTTTTTTTAAATTTTATTTATTTATTTGAGAGAGAGAGAGAGAGCAAACACAAGGAGGGGGCAGAGGGAGAGGAAGAAGCAGCATCCCTACTGAGCAGGGAGCCTGAAAGGGTGGGGGGAGGGATGCTCGATCCCAGGACCCCAGGATCATGACCTGAGCTGAAGGCAGATGCTTAACTGACTGAGCCACCCAGGCGCCCCTTAACCTTTGAGTTTTGAAAGTTCTTTGTATATTCAAGATACCAGGTCTTTGTCAAATGTGTGGTTTGCAAATATTTCCTCCCATTCTGTAGTTTCTTTCATCCCTCTTAACAGGGTCTTTTGCAGAACAAAAGTTCTTTAAGGGACCAATTTATTTGTTTTTGTTTTTGGGTTTTTTTTACCTTTTTGGATCATGCTTTTGGTTTCAAGTCTAAAAACTTTTGGTTAGTGCTGGTCCCCAAAAGTTTTCTATCATGTTTTTTCTAACAGTTTTATAGTTTTACATTTTGTGTTTAAATCTGTAATCCATTTTGACCAGATTGTTGGATATGGTGTGAAAAGTAGGTGAAGAATCATTTTCTTTTTGCCTGTAGATGTCCAATTGCTTCGGCACCATTTGTTAAAAGGACAATCCTTCCTCCTTTGAAATGATTTTGCTCATTTATCAAAAATTAATTGAGTATACTTGGATGGATCTATTTCTGGGTTTTTATTCTGTTCCATTGATTTATATGTCTGTCCTTCTGCCAGTACCATACTGTCTTAATTACTGGTAATATTTTGTAAACCTTAACAACGGGGTAAGGGATTCCTCCCACTAATATACATATATTATATATATATACATATATTATATATATATATATATAATATTTTTTTTTACTTTGTTGTTTTAAAGTAATTGCTCTGTGGTATGAGTTATAAATTGCTTCTAACATGGGTTATTGATTTAAGAATTTGAATACAACAAAGTACATTTTAAACTATAACTGTGTAAGAAATAATTCAATATTAGTTCCTGATGAACTAATATAATGGAAAGAGCATTGGACTAGGAATCAGGATACCTGGGTTTCAATCTGGTTTTGACACAGATATGCTATATTACTTTAAGCATGCCTTTCTTAACCTCTCAGTCTGTTTCCTCATCTATAAAATGTGTAGGAAATAGATAGTCCCTAAGGTCTTTTCTAGAAAAATTAAAAATTCCTGAGTTGATTTAGTCTATATGAATTGTGTACACAGTTACCACACTGCATAACTACAGGAGGCACTATTACACCATATTCTCCGTCAGGGTTTGGAAATCTATAGCCGGGGTGGGGGTAGGGGGTAAATACAGATTGCAGCCATTTTTTGTAAATAAAGTTTTATTGGAACACTGCCATACTCATTCATTTACATTCCGCCTGTGGCTGCTTTCCCCACTACAGTTCCAGAGTTGACTTGCTGCAATAGAGACCCTATAGTCAGGAAAGCCAAAAATATTTACTTTACAAAAAAACTTGCCAACTCTTAGTCCATATGAATGCTGATTCCTGAAATTGTGTGACTATGGTTGACCTAATTATTTAAATGTCTATCTATGGGGGCGCCTGGGTGGTGTAGTAGTTAAGCGTCTGCCTTCGGCTCAGGGCGTGATCCCAGCATTCTGGGATCGAGCCCCACATCAGGCTCATCCTCTGGGAGCCTGCTTCTTCCTCTCCCACTCCCCCTGCTTGTGTTCCCTCTCTCGCTGGCTATCTCTGTCAAATAAATAAATAAAATCTTAAAAAAAAAGTCTATGAGGGAGAAAGTGCTGATCAGCCAAGAATTAAACTCCTCTTTTGTCATATTAATTTGTCACTACAGTAAGAAAATAACCATGGTAGGGAACATTCTTAATTTTAGTGCCATCATTATCAAATTAAAATATCGTAACTAAGCCCTTTCAAATAGTAGCAGAAGTTTAGCCTAGGAGAAATAGGCCTTGATGTATTAATTTAGATAATTTCTTTTCATTCAAGTGCTTTTCAGTTCAAAAATATCTGAGCACCAATGAGCATCATGAGATGTAATGTGTCCTGTGAGGTAAGAAATGAGTAGGACAAGGGGACGCCTGGGTGGCTCAGTCGGTTGGGCATCTGCCTTCGGCTCAGGTCATGATCTCAAGGTCCTGGGGTCAAGCCCTTCATCAGGCTCCCTGCTCAGCCAGGAGCCTGCTTCTCCCTCTCCCTCCGCTGCTCCCCCTGCTTGTGCTCTCTCTCTCTCTCTCAAATGAATAAATAAAATCTTTAAATTTTTTTTTTAATTTAAAAAAAAAGAAATGAGTAAGACAAGATTCTTGCCCTCAAGGAACTCAAAACCTAGTTAGGGGGAAAAAGCCAACATGAAAAGACACATTGTGCTACGATACGTCAAAGGAGGTCAGTGGGGTTATAAGAATATAAGGGCTATGTTTTTCCTTCATTACTTAGCTGCAGGGGCTTGCTTCTGTGGTAACACTGTAGGGGAGGTAAATAAGTTTTCCTTGGCCCGCTTAGGGTCTCTGGCTGAGTCTGGAAATTAAACTGACAGGGAAAGATTAACAGAAAAACATTCAAGTTTTATTAATTTTTACATGTACATGGGAGCCTTCACAAGAGAATGAAGACCCAAGGAAGTGACTGGAACGGAAGCTTTTATACCTTTTAGACAAAGAAAGAAATCTGTGAAGAGTTGACAAGACAAACTTGGGCTAGGGTCATTAATGGTGAAGAAGTAACTAGGAAGGTAAGGGTTACTTTAACAAGGTTTGTCTATATGGAGTTCTCTGGTGCCATCTCTGGTCTGATTAGAATCTATCTACAGTAAAGTGAGAATTTATATCCTGCCTTTACGCTGAAAAGGGGCAACTTTTTCAGTGTTTACGGCTTCTTTGTTGCCTTCAGATCAAAAGAATTCTTATGTCAAAGAGGCATATTTCAGGGTGACATATTTTAATTTCCTTCCACATTCTATCATTCCCTGAGTGTTGTCATTTAGTTTGCACTAGAATGGTTCCTTTATGGTAAACTTTGTGTGAGTCAATAGTATTAATAATAGTTATCTATTCGTGGCACTTTTGAATTCCAGAGTTTTTAGTTACACGACATTTAGAACGTCTGAACTGAATAAAGAAAATGTGGTGTACACACACAAACACACACACACACACACAGGAATACTATTCAGTCACAAAAAAGAAAGAAATCCTGCCATTCACGACAACATGGATGGACCTCGAGTGCATCATGCTAAGTGAGGTAAGGCAGAGAAAGACAAATCCTGCATGATATCACTTATATGTGAAATCTAAAAAAAAACAAACTCATAGAAGAAGATGTCAGATTTTGGATTACCAGAAGTGGGGGTGGGGGTAGGAGAAATTGGATGGAGGTGGTTAAAAGGTACGAACTCCCAGCTATAAGATAAATGTTGGGTATAAAGTACTGGGGTTTTAACGTACAACATGATGACTACAGTTAACAATATTGAACAGTACCTAAAAAGTGGTTAAGAGAATAAATATTAACAGTTTTCATCACAAGGAAAAAAATATTGTTAACTATATGAGGTAATGGATATTAACCATACATACCGAAGTAATCATTTCACAGCATATGTATGTCAAGTCATGAGGTACACCTTAAGCTTACACAGGTCTTGGGGCATCTGGGTGGTTCAGTCAGTTAAGTGGCTACCTTCAGATCAGGTCATGATCACAGGGTCCTGGAATGGAGCCCTGTATCGGACTCAGTGGGGAGTCTGCTTCTCCCTCTGCCCCTCCCCCTGCTCCTTCTCTCTCTCTCTCTCCCTTTCTCTCTAATAAATAAATAAAATCTTAAAAGCAAACAAACAAAACATACACAGTGCTGTACATAGATTATATCTCAATAAAACTGAAAGGATAAAAAGGAAAGAAAGAAAAAAAGAAAGCAGAATGTCTGACCAGTACATATGTATATATTTGGTTTTTTTCTCCTTCCCTCAAATACTTCTGCTGATTTCTTTATTGAGATTAGTGGCCTCACCGTTCTCCTATCACAGGGGCTCAAACCCCTGGGGTTATATTTAATTCCTTGAAGTGGTATAGTTGAACATTTGGGAGTTTGTAGCCAGGCTGCTTGGGTTTATATCCCAACTCTCTGACCTTAGTCTGACCTTAGACTTATACTCTTGGTTTGTTCACCTGCAAAATATCTAACTTGCAGGGTTTCTGTGAGGAATAAATGAGTTAATATACACAAACTACCTAGACTATGCCTGGCACACAGCAAGCCCTAAATACGTGCTTGTTATAAATATCATGCCCCCTCCTTTTGCTCCCTATCTTTATTTAGGTGTTGAGCCATGCATCTGCTTTCTCTACCATGCCTTTTCAACCCAACCTCTCCGCTCTGTTCTCACATGCTCTTACCACTTTTCATCTGGAGGATTCTCTCCCCCATTCAATTCATCCCACATTCCAAAGTCAGATTAATCTTTCTAAAATGAAGCTCCAATGATGTGAAGCTGCCACTCTCCCCATACATACAACAGTGGTTTCCAAGCTGTAGACTCTGGACCCCTGGGACCCTAAGAAGTAACTGGAGGGGAGGGGTGCCTGGGTGGCTCAGTCGGTTAAGCATCTGCCTTCAGCTCAGGTCATGATCCCACGGTCCTGGGATCGAACCCCACATTAGGCTCCTTGCTCAGTGGGGAGTCTACTCCCTCTGCCTCTCCCCGTTTGTGCTCTCTCTCTCAAATAAATAAAATCTTTAAAAAAAAAAAAACCAAGTAACTGGAGGAGCGATTCTGGAATCCATATGTGCAGAAATGTTTTCTCAATCGACAACTCTACTACAAATACAAATGTGATCACATTCCAGAGGCAGAATCTGTTAGTCTTATAGTCTGCATCTGGCAATGAGAGATTTTCCAAACCAAAGGCTGGACACTGGATCCCACTGAGATTTCAGTTTGGTTTCCCTAATGGTAAAGGTCCCAGACCACACTGGATTTTTTTTTTTTTTATCCTACTCATGTAAGAATGAGGTGGGTCTTCAAAATATTTTAGCTAATTGATGAATTTGAATATCTTTAATTTCAACAATGAGAACTCATTTCTAACGTTCATTATGCTAATTAACGAGCCACACAATATTGAAATTTTTTTAAAGAAAAATGCCATGAGACGTTTGCACTGATGAGCCACAGAAAATACTTTGTTACAATATTGAAATTTATTTAAAGAAAAATGCCGTAATTAACAAGCCTCACATTTCACCAATAAAAGCCAGCTTCCAACAGTCACAGTTGCTAATTAGTAAAACACCTGGTGTTGCTATAGATAGTGTGGCTATAAATAAAGGAAGCACTTGTGGTAGCAACTTTAGGGGTAGATAACTCCTTATTAAAAAGATCTGGCTCTCCGAAATGTGAACTCCTAACTAGAATACTAGTTGTATCTGGGTTAGTAACTTCAACTAATACACACAATGTCACACTGTTAAAGGATGGTGAAGTGTTTTATTTTTTAATTTTTTAAGATTTTATTTATTCATTTGAGACAGACAGAGAGAGAGAGAGAGAGTATGAGCAGGGGGAGGGGAGAGGGAGAAGCAGACTCCCTGCTGAGCCAGGAGCCCTGCCCTGGAGCCCCACATGGAGCTCATCCCCAGGACACTGGGATCATGACCTAAGCCAAAGGCAGACGCTTAACCATCTGAGCCACCCAGGCGCCCCATGCTGAAGTGTTTTAAATCACAAGTAACCAAACAATTGTGCTCTGATTTCTGCTTGTAGTTATCCTTTCATTCTTCCTAGGTCATCTAGAATGATCAATAAAGTCTTCCTACACAGCTCTCTCCTGTGAGTGTCCATAGTACTTAGGACTTCTTTTATGATGCTTACCTCGAACCCTTATAGTCCCTTAGCTCACACTGATTCTCAGAGGGAGTAGAGCATAGCAGTTAAAAGCATGAGCTCTGCAAAGGAAAAAAAAAAGGCATGCATGCGAGAGACAAACCGAGAAACAGACTTTTTTTTTAAGGTAGGCCCCATGCTGGGTAGTGCTTGAACTCACAACCCTGAGATCAAGACCAGAGCTACTATTGAGAGTCGGATGCTTAAATAACCGACTGAACCACCCAGGCGCCCCAAGAAGCCAGCTCTTAACTATAGAGAACAAGCTGATGGTTACCAGAGGGGTGGAGCGTGGGGGGATAGGGAAACAGCAGGTGGGGATTAAGGAGTGCGTCTACTGTGATGAGTACTGGGTGATGCATGGAGTTGTTGAGTCACCATATTGTACTCCTGAAACGAATATAACACTATGTTAGCTACTATGCTGGAAGTAAAATGAAAGACTTACTAAAAAAATAACATAAAATGGAGAAAAAAGAATGAGCTCTGGACTCAAGCTACCAGAATCTGAATCCTACTCCACCTGTGACCTTGGCAAGTCCCACAACTTCCTTGACTCCTCTGTGCAATTTCCTTCTTTGTAAAATGGGGATACTGCAAACTAATCGTAATAGGAATATATCGTATTGACTGAGAATATTTAATTCCGCCACAGAAAACAAGAAAACAAATGGGAGACATGAAATTCATACGTATGTTAAGCTGAGATGAGGAGGTTAGTAGCCCATGAGACATTTTAGACATAAGGTAGGGTATATGTGTACAAAACATCAATCAGAAGGGACAGAAAAACTAAGTAGGCACTAAATATTCATGAGGCACAGGAGGCACCTAATATTCATGATGCAGTAAATATATCAGGCCCCTGAGGCACCAAATATTCACAGCACACTAAATATATGAGGCACTCAGTATTCATGAGGACCTAAATCAGCCGCCCATGAGTGACAGCTATTCTGGGCCTGTGTATCCTCTGGCCAGGAAACAAAAAATAAAAATCCCTAACTGCCCATGGGGCTATGGCAAGTTTCAGCTGTGGACAGGCACACTTGCCCCTACAACTCTCCAACAGAGAATGTGTGTATAACTGGCTTTGGGCTTCTTTCATTCACAGAGCCTCTTTGCTCAAACCTCACCTCTGGTCTTCCTAATTACACCATCAGTGTGCAAGGCTAACGTGGACGAGAGAAATAGGACATATAAACATTGCATGACCCAAGTGTGGTCCAGCTTGCTGGCACCCTATCCTAAGTGTGTTAACATACTCCATTTCTCTCCCCTAATGTCTTACTTACTGTAAATGTCAAACTGATTTAATAAATCGTGTGATTTGGGTGATCTGAGACTTATTTGAGTTTTTAGGAGCCCAAGCATTCATTATTCCCCCACACTTTAGTTTGTTTTTTTTTAAAGATTTTATTTATTTATTTGAGAAAAAGAGAGAGAGTGTACCAGTGGGGGGAGGGGCAGCAGGAGAGGGAGAAGCAGACTCCCCACTGAGCGGGTAGCTCGATGCAGGACTTGATCCTACGACCCCAGAATCATGACCTGAGCCGAAGGCAGATGCTTAACTGACTAAGCCACCCAGGTGCTTCTAAAATAAAGAAATCTTAAAAAAAAAAAGGGGGGGGGTGGGCCAGGAAAAAAGAGAGTCTGTTTCTTGGCTTGCCTCTCATTTTTTTAATTACCCCCAAAAGAAATTCTATAGCCACTAAGCAATAGCTCCCCAATCTCCCTTTGCCCCAGCACTATAATCTCTAATCTGCTTTCAGTTTCTATCAATTTGCATAATCCAGGTATTTCATGGAAGTAGGATCACACGTTTGTCTTTTTGTGTCTGACTTCTCTCACTTGGCATAACATTTTCAAGATTTATCCACATTGTAGCATGTGTCAGAATGGTTTTTTTCCTTTATGGATGATTCATACTCCATATTTTCTTTCTTCATTCATTTGTGGATGGGCACTTGGATTACGTAAAGGAAAAAGCTCAGTCTTCCATCTCCCGTGTTTCTCTCCTGTGTCGCTGCTTTACTACTCACACAGACTACTTCACTTCTGACACTTTGGGTCACCAAATGTGTGTGGGGTTTTCCACCCGCCCCAGCTGGGTTTCCTATACCAGGTGGGTGTCCTACAATTCAACTCCATTCCTACACTATCTACCTGGAGATCGTGTGGGATCCCACAGTCAAGGGCTTGGTCTCACAAGACTGCTCCCGCCCTACCGCAGATGCTGATCACAAGTAGTAGGTCTCCAAGTTACCCTAACTTCTGTCCGATTTGGCTCCAGAGAAAAGGTTCTCAGAGCTCCTGCCTCAGGTGCGATTCATTTGCTACAGCAGCTCTCAGAACCCAGAGAAACACTTACTGATGTTTGCCAGTTTCTTAAAGGTTATGATAAAGATGAACAGCCAGATGGGAGGGATGTGTAAGGCAAGGTCTGCGGAAAGGGGCATGGAAGTTCTTGGCGTGCCCCTCTACCAGAACCTCCGCCTATTCACCAACCTGGAAGCTCTCCGAATCCTGTCAGTACCGAGGCATGATTGGTTAAAGCATTGGCCAATATCAATTGAGTCAACCTCCAGCCCCTCTCCCTCCCAGAGGTGGGGGATGGGACTGAAAGTTCCAAGCCTGAAATCACAGGGGTTGGTAGTCCTGGCCACCAGCCCCTAAGCTTAGGTGGTGGTCCAAAAGTCACATCATTAACATAACAAAAGATACCTTTGTTATTCTCATTGCGTAGGAAATTCTAAGGATTTTAGGAGCCCTGTGCCTCTTGAAACCCAGAGGAAGCTCAACTAGAGGTTTCTTCTTATAAATCACAATATCACGAGTTGTTTCCACCTTTTGGCTCTCATAAATAATACTGCACACAGATATCTGAGGCCCCTGCCTTCAGTCCCTTTGGGTATATACCTCAAAACTGAATTACTGGTGTATATCGGTAATTCTACGTTTAGTTTTTTGAGGGAACCACCAAACTGTTTTCTACGGCACTTGTATGATTTTACATTCTCACCAGCAACATACTGAGGTTCCAATTTCTCCACATTCTGGCCAACATTTGTTATTTTCATTTTTTTTTAATTGTAACCCTCCTAGAAGTTGTGAAGTGGTGTCTCACTGTGGTTTCAATTTGTATTCCCCAAATGTCCCCCGTACCTTTGCCTAAACATACCCGCTAGAGTAAACTTGAAAAACTCTCCTTGTAAAGGGCAGATAGTAAATATTTTAGGCTTTGTGGGCCACAGTGTCATTCACAACTCCTCAACTCTGCTGCTGTAGCATGAAACCAGCCAGAGACAATCTGTGGACAAATGAGCCTGCCTATGTTCCAATAGAACTTTATTTACAGAAACAGGGAGTGGGCCAGATTTTTAACCCACAGTCGATAGTTTCCAGACCCTTTTTCGAGAGCTATAGAGTCACTGTGACCAAATATGGTCCAGATGCAAAAACTTAAATATGAGGGGTCACATTTTTGTTTATTTAAAAATACTCAGGGGCGCCTGAGTGGCTCAGTCGTTAAGCATCTGCCTTCGGCTCAGGGCGTGATCCTGGCGTTCTGGTATCGAGCCCCACATCAGGCTCCTCTGCTGGGAGCCTGCTTCTTCCTCTCCCACTCCCCCTGCTTGTGTTCCCTCTCTCGCTGGCTGTCTGTCTCTGTCAAATAAATAAATAAATAATCTTTTAAAAAAATAAAAAATAAAAATACTCAAACAATATTTACTGAATACCTACTATGTTACCTCCGTGTGATAGGTGCTGGGTATACAATAGTGAACGAGATGGGGTTCCTGCTCTCAAGGAGCACTTCGGGAGGTCTGAGACACTTTGACCAAAATGGCTTTTTATTATTTTTCTCATGCAATCAAACAGTTAGCTTTGCTATGGAGGTATTATAGTTTTATTACAACAGGGAACAAAACAAAATACCCCACAATTAAAGGTCTCAATTGTCCTGGAAAAAGTCTTTGGCTCAATCCATTTGCTCATCTATTTGCTTTTTTTTCAAAAACCATAGTAATTATTTAAGAGAGCAAGAGATGCTCTAAGCCCATATGATTTCCATGACTACTTTTCCACTTAAATTTTAAGTTCAATGTATTAAAGTATGTTTTAGGACGTGTAGTTGATAATCTTTGCAAGTTTTCCATGTCTAATCCTTTCTGTTATACCTTTCACACTCAGTGATATCACTGAGGTGAATAAGAACTGGCTGTACAAAAGAAAATTGAAAGGGTGAAAAGGACAAAGATCCAGTCAAATATGAGTAGAGATAATCATGTTTTAAATCTTATAATTAATTTAACATGTACAGTCCACAAAGAGATGCTGGCAGCAATAGAACCTTCCTGGATTAAATCAAGAGAGTCCGGGGATTAGAAATGACATATAATAGAATTATTGTAAGCATATCTTATTAAGATGAATGAAATTCATGTTTTATCTGAGTTTCTGAACACATACTGAGCAATTACGAGAATGCTTAAATAAATAAATCATCAGAAGCTTCCACCCAGGTTAATCCCCTTGAATTATACAAGAGCTTAATAAAAAAGATTAGTCTTTACAGAGCTATTAGTATTTGAAAACTAAATTCAATTTGACAAATGAAAGAGATTAAATTCAAGGCAGAGGATAGGGCAAGGGTCTAGCAATCAGGAGGTCTATTTGTACATCTGATCCCTTGAACAAGCCTGTGAAAAGTACTTAAAATCCTCAGTTCTAGATTGATGGATGGATAGAGGGAGGGATGGATAGGTGGACGAATAGGTGGTAAAGCAAGTAAAAGAAAATGCTAATCATAGAATGTGGGTGGTGGGAAAATGGGGGTTCACTATCAAATTCTTCTACCTTTTCTGTATCTTTGAACATTTTCATCACAAAATATTGGAAATAAGAAAAATCCTCAGTTCTGCGTAATAAATAACAGCAACATCACAGTCCCACTCTGACCATAAAATATAGTTGTGTGTGTGTGTTTTACCTGACATGCTAACCAGCTTGCAGCACCTGCACCACATTTTCCACATGTTCCACTATTGTACCTCTAATTTAGTGCTTTAGACTGGAACAGATCATGGAGATGGTGTTCCTTCATCATCTTCATTTATACCCACTTCCCTGGTGTCAGCAGAGCAGCCAGAAGAGCAATCAGAAGAGCATGCGCTGGAAGCTCTATGGCACCAACCCTTCTAAAAATCCAGAGTTAGACTTGTCAGTCCATCAGAGTAGAGCAATGGTAGAGTTCAACTTCTGTGTGGATGACAGATGAGCCATATTTCTTAGAAGGGAGAGGATAATGAAGAAAGACAAGGTTGCTTAAGCAAATGCTTATTCCTCACTACTTAGTTGACAAATTATCCAATTCTATGTTTGTACAATCGAAAGAAAAAGGGGTCTTGTTTTCACAAGGGTAACTCTTTTCGCAAGGACTATGACCAGTTCCCGATCATCAAAGTGATTAATAGCCAGGACCCTACTTAGAAGCAGGCTGGCTAGAGATGTAGAAAAATAACGCTTAATGTGGGTTAGGTGGAGGAAGCAAGCCATGAGATGCAGTCAGGTATGAAAACTTTGTGAGGCAGAGACTTTGGGGCTGTTCCTGTTCGCCGCTATATCCTCATGTCCTAGACCACAGCCTAGCACATAGTGGGTTTTGATAAATACTGAAAGAAGGAATTCTCCCCAGTTGACTGGGCTGTAAACCCATTTAGGGCATGGATCCTGGCTTCTCTCTGATTGTATCTTTTTTTCTTTTTCTTTCTTTTTTTTTACATTATGTTAGTCACCATACAGTACATCCCTAGTTTTTTATGTAAAGTTCCATGATTCATTACTTGCGTATAACACCCAGCACACCATGCAATACATGCCTTCCTTAATACCCATCACCAGCCTATCCCATTTCCTGCCCCCCCCCGAAGCCCTCAGTCTGTTTCCCAGAGTCCATAGTCTCTAGTGGTTCATTCCCCCTTCTGTCTGTCTCTGATTGTATCTTAAAAAACCAAGTAGCCTAGCCCAAAATGAAACCACCGTGGGTTAAAATTAGAATCCCAATGGGATTCAGCTTTTCTTATCATACCCATGCTATGATCACTACCCCCACCTCAGCTTCCAGATTGTTCATTCAGTAACTTTAACAGCTTAACACTTTACACTAGATGAGGTGTGTACTTTGAAAAATGAGGAAAGAAAGGAAACTTCAACTTTCTGATGTTTAGAGGACTAATATTTTCTATTTGTAATTTCAAGGCATTTTAGGGAGCCTCCTTTATATTCCAATTGACTATTTTCTGCAAAAATTGCCTACCTTTATGTGGTTCTGACTTTTGGATGACTGGCAGAGCACTTTTGAATCAGGAAGTATCAGTGATTGCTGTTCCTGAAGAAGAAAAGAGAACTGATAAATTTGCAAATTTTTCACTGACTGAGATAGAGCTTATAATTCATCACTTATTCATTTGATCATTCAACAGATGTTTAATGAGTTACTGTGATGCTTCAGGCACTAAGCTAGGCCCTAAGGAAACAAAAATAATAAGATTTCATGCGTCTCCTAAAGGAAGCTCACAGCCTAGTAGGAGAGAGATTATCAACTATCACAGTGCAGTGTGATAGAAAAGTCCCCTGGAAAAAGAATGGAGGGATGGTAAAGTTGGCCATTTTTCTGGCTTACTTGATTAACAACTATCACTGATAATCATTTCAACCAAAAATGGAATCATTTTCATATGAGAACAGTTGTTGCGAAGCTATGAACCAACTACAGGATTTCATTCTTTAAAGAAAAAAAATACATTTTACATTATTTTGTTAGTTTATTTGTGCACATGATCTTTTTTAATCCAAAAATGAAAAATAATTTACTATAATGGAAGTATAAGCTTAAATAAGTGGCATAATTCTTTAGAGGGGGAAGGGGCAGAGGAGGAGATAGAGAGAGTCTTAAGCATGGCTCCATGCCCAGTGCAGAGCCCAACTCAGGGCTCGATCCCACAATCCCCATGATCTCACAACCCTGAGATCATGACCTGAGCCAAAACGAAGATTCAGATGCTTAACCAACTGAGCCACCCAGGTGCCCCAGTGGCATAATTTTTTAAACAACTTTCTTGAAATATAATTCATATACCATAAAGTTCACCTTTTAAAGTGTATAATTCAATGGTTTTTCAGTATATTCACAAGATTGTGCAACCATCTAATTCCAGAATGGTTTTGTGTACTCTAATAAAAACACCATACTCATTAGTAGACACTCCCCATTTCTCTCAAAACCTGCCTCCCAACTCTAAGCACCTACTAATCTACTTTTTGACTCTATGGATTTGCCTATTCAGGACACTTCATATTAATGGGATCACATATATGGTCTTTTGTGTCTGGCTTCTTTCACTTAGGATAGTGTTTTCAAGGTTCATCAGCGTCATAGACTACATCAGGACTTTGTTCTTTTTCACAGCTAAACAATATTCCATTTTAATAGCTATACCGCCTTTGTCCCTTCCATTAGTTTATGGACATTTGTATTGTTTCCACTTATTTCATGGGAAATCTCCCTCCCAAGGTTAGGTTCAAATGGTGAAACTTATGTTGGTAGCCTTTGGGTATGAATAAAAATGAAACTGTCTCATTCAAAAAGGTAAGGAAGCCCCAAGGCAAAAAGTAGGGTGAATGGCTCTGTGGGAGAAAGTGCAGGACTGAGAGAGAACGAAGAGCACCGCACAAGCATTTTATAAAATGAAAGTCCCAGTGGCACAAGATTTAAAAGAGCCTCCTGTGCAATGCAAGATTTTAAAGAGGCAGCCAGAGGATGCATGACATTATGGGAGGCATGGGGGTTAAGAGGCAAGCCTTATATGAGTGCTAAAGGAGGTGACAAATGCAGGTAGGAAATGAAGCTTAGAGGCTGCTGACTCGAAATCATGCATCATTGGGAGTCCAATTTTCTTTTCTGTGGTCTTCATGAAGTATATCATCAAAATACCATCATTTCAGTTACTTGTGCTAAGTCTTAGATGCCCCGTCTCCCATATAAACCCACAAACACTTTGATGTGGTCATGTTATTCATTTGAAACAAAGTTGGGTTCATTTGTTTCTATTTCTATTCCATTTTTCTTGCCTTGCCCATCCTTGTTGATTTTATTTATTTTTAAATATGTGAAACATTAACATGGTTCCAAAAGTCAGAACTAGACAAAAATGTACACTCAGAGATGTATCACTCTTTCATATTTCTTCTTCTCTTTTTCCATACCCCTACTTTCTACCTTGTTATTGCCCAAGCACTGTAGGTAACCAATCATTAGTTTCTAGTTTCATTTCATGTTTCTTTCTGCACAAATAAGCTGATATATGTATTTTTTCCTATTTCCTCCTTTTTTCTTGTGGGAAACATAGCATATTGTTTTGCACTTTGCTTTTTCCACTTAATATTATATTCTGGAAGTCACTCCCTGTTGGTTCATAAAGGTTTTCCTCATTCTTTTTTGCATCTGCCTACTATTCCATTGTGTGACGTACCTTACTTTATTCAAGCACTCTCTTCCTGAAGATTCAGGTTGTTTCCAGTGGTTTGAAATCACAATGCTATAATGAATAACCTTGTGTACATATATTATATATTGTTATAGTTCTATTCTCAGGATAAATTCCTGGGGACAGGATTGTTTTGTTGGAAGAAAAATACATATGTAGTTTTGTTAGATATTTCCAAACATTTCTCCAAAAGGATTGTACTACTTTGCAGTCCCACCAACAGTGTATAATACTGACTGTTTCCCCACAGCCTTACTAATAGAATGTGTTGGCATAGTTTTTATTTTCACCATCATAGATTTTAATCCATCTATACACTTATTTTTGTTCCACTGAAATAAAATAAAAATTAAAAATCAAAAAAGTTTTGCAAGGCAAATGCTACAAATATAAAGCAGATGTATCAATATTAATATGATATAAAATAGAATTCAAGGTGAATAAATTTAATGGGACAAAGAGGGATACATCACGGCGGTTTTATCTACCAAGATGATAAAATAGAGGGGTAAGGAGTTAAGATGGCGGAGGAGTGGGGGACCCCTTTTTCAGCCGGTCCCCTGAGTCGAGCTGGATAGGTACCAGACCAGCCTGAACATCCACGGAATCAGCCTGAGACGCAGGAAGATACATCTGGATCTCTACAAATGAACATCTCCAGCGCTGAGTATTGAGGTACGAAGCGGGGAGCCGTGAAACCGCGCACAGATACTGGAAGATAAACGGAAGGGGGAGGGAGCCACTGTGTTCAGGCGCCGGGAAGCAGTAGCCACCAACACGGGGAAGTGGGCGGACTCGCGGATGGCACCCGCGAGACAGCAGACTGGGACCGTGAGCGGGGAGCACGCACCACCAGACTGAAACGGAGCTCCGGTGTGCTCACTGGAACCAGACTGAGACCAGGAGCTCCGGGAGTGCGCACGACCAGACTGAGGGCCGGAGCTTCGGAGCGGCGCGGGGGTGGCTGGCGGCTGGCGGCTGGCGGCTGGCGGCTGGCGGTATTAGAAACACAAAGGACAGAGACGCGCCGACCCTGGAAGTGAGGGCTGGGACGCCGGGTGTGGGGCGCACATCCCGGGACACTGCAGGGTTAAGCAGCACCAACAGAAACAGAGTTAAAGTGGCCAGAACTTCAGTGGAGAACGGTCCGCGATCCCTCTGTTCTGAGACAGAGGCTGAGATTCGGCCACTGCTGCTTTGACTCTCAGAAGAGGCACAGTAAACCTCCAGGGAAAGTCGCCACAGAACAAAAGCCTGGAAATACCGGCGCACAGTGTGCCCATCCCCACCCCCCCTCACAGGGGACACAGAGACTCTACCCAAACAGGGTTGCCTGAGTATAGGCGTGGCAGGCCCCTCCCCCAGAAGGCAGGCTGAAGAATCAAGAAGCCCACATCCCTAAGATCCCTATAAAACAAGGGCGCACGGCCTGGATCCCGGTCAATAATTTGAGCTCTGGACAACCCCGCAACCTCTCCTCATCAGAATGACAAGAAGGAGAAGTCTCCCCCAGCAAAGAAAAGACAATGAGTCTGTGGCCTCTGCCACAGAACTAATGGATATGGATATAACCAAATTATCAGAAATGGAATTCAGAATAACAATGGTCAAGATGATGTGTAGACTTGAAAAAAGTATTAACGAAAATATTAATGAGAATACAGAATCTTTAAGGGCAGAAATGAGAGTGAATCTGGCAGAAATTAAAAATTCTATGAGCCAAATGCAGTCAAAACTAGAGGCTCTGACGGCCAGGGTGAATGAGGCAGAAGAACGTATCAGCGAATTGGAGGATGGGTTAGTAGAAGAAAAAGCTAAAATAGAATCTGGACTCAAAAAAATTCACACTCAGGAATGTAGGTTACGGGAGATTACTGACTCAATGAAACGTTTCAAGGTCAGAATCATCGGCATCCCCGAGGGGGTGGAGAAAAACAGAGGTCTAGAAGAGATATTTGAACAAATTGTAGCTGAAAACTTCCCTAATCTAGCAAGGGAAACAAACATTCGTGTCCAAGAGGCAGAGAGGACCCCTCCCAAGCTCAACCACGACAAACCTATGCCATGTCATGTCATAGTGCAATTCGCAAATATTAGATCCAAGGATACAGTATTGAAAGCGGCCAGGGCAAAGAAATTTCTCACGTACCAAGGCAAAGGTATCAGAATTACGTCAGACCTGTCTACACAGACCTGGAATGAGAAAAAGGGATGGGGGGCATTTTTAAAGCTCTTTCAGAGAAAAACATGCAGCCAAGGATCCTTTATCCAGCAAAGCTGTCATTCAGAATTGATGGAGAAATAAAGAC
>NC_048238.1:77606985-77661259 GCF_002007445.2 Ailuropoda melanoleuca
TGGGGTAGCAATTCTCATATCAGACAGATTGGATTTTAAACTAAAGACTATAGTTAGAGACACAGAAGGGTACTATATTATTCTTAAAGGATGTATCCAGCAAGTGGATATGACAATTATAAATATATATGCCCCCAACAGGGGAGCAGCAAGATACACAAGCCAACTCTTAACCAAAATAAAGAGACATATAGATAAGAACACAGTAATAGTAGGGGACCTCAACACCCCACTATCAGAAATAGACAGAACACCCTGGCAAAAACTAAGCAAAGAATCAAAGGCTTTGAATGCCATACTCGACGAGTTGGACCTCATAGATATATATAGAACACTACACCCCAGAACCAAAGAATACTCATTCTATTCAAATGCCCATGGAACATTCTCAAGAATAGATCATGCTCTGGGACACAAAACAGGTCTCAGCCAATACCAAAAGATTGAAATTATCCCCTGCATATTCTCAGACCACAACGCTCTGAAATTGGAACTCAACCACAAGGAAAAACCTGGAAGAAACTCAAACACTTGGAGGCTAAGAACCATCCTGCTCAAGAATGACTCGATAAACCAGGAAATCAAAAAACAAATTAAACAATTTATGGAGACCAACGAGAATGAATACACAACGGTCCAAAACCTATGGGATACTGCAAAGGCAGTCCTAAGGGGGAAATACATAGCCATCCAAGCCTCACTCAAAAGAATAGAAAAATCTAAAATGCAGTTTCTATATTCTCACCTCAAGAAACTGGAACAGCAACAGAGGGACAGGCCTAACCCACTGACAAGGAAGGAGTTGACCAAGATTAGAGCAGAAATCAATGAATTAGAAACCAGAACCACAGTAGAGCAGATCAACAGGACTAGAAGCTGGTTCTTTGAGAGAATCCATAAAATTGATAGACCACTGGCAAAACTTGTCCAAAAACAAAGAGAAAGGACTGAGATTATTAAAATTATGACTGAAAAGGGAGAGGTCACGACCAGCACCATTGAAATTGCAAGGATTATTAGAAACTTTTATCAACAGCTATATGCCAAAAAACTAAACAATCTGGAAGAGATGGAGGCCTTCCTGGAAACCTATAAACTACCAAGACTGAAACAGGAAGAAATAGATTTCTTAAATAGGCCAATTAACTATGAAGAAATTGAGTCAGTGATAAACAACCTTCCAAATAATAAAACTCCAGGCCCAGACGGTTTTCCTGGGGAATTCTACCAAACATTCAAAGAAGAAATAATACCTATTCTCCTAAAGCTATTTCAAAAAATAGAAACAGAAGGAAAGCTACCAAACTCATTCTATGAGGCTAATATTACCTTGATCCCCAAACCAGGCAAAGACCCCCTCAAAAAGGAGAATTACAGACCGATTTCTCTAATGAATATGGATGCCAAAATCCTCAACAAGATCCTTGCTAATAGAATCCAACAGTACATTAAAAGGATTATCCATCATGACCAAGTGGGATTCATACCTGGGATGCAAGCATGGTTCAACACTCGCAAATCAATCAATGTGATACATCATATCAACAAGAAAAGACTCAAGAACCATATGATCCTCTCAATTGATGCAGAAAAAGCATTTGACAAAATACAGCATCCTTTCCTGATTAAAACCCTTCAGAGTGTAGGAATAGAGGGTACATTTCTCAATCTCATAAAAGCCATCTATGAAAAGCCTACTGCAAGCATTATTCTCAATGGGGAAAAGCTGGAAGCCTTTCCCTTAAGATCAGGAACACGACAAGGATGCCCACTCTCGCCACTATTATTCAACATAGTACTAGAAGTCCTTGCAACAGCAATCAGAAGACAAAAAGGGATCAAAGGTATCCAAATCGGCAAAGAAGAAGTCAAACTGTCTCTCTTTGCAGATGACATGATACTCTATATGGAAAACCCAAAGGAATCCACTCCCAAACTATTAGAAGTTATAGAACAATTCAGTAAGGTGGCAGGATACAAAATCAATGCCCAGAAATCAGTTGCATTTCTATACACGAATAACGAGACTGAAGAAAGAGAAATTAGGGAATCCATCCCATTTACAATAACACCAAAAACCATACGTTACCTTGGAATTAACTTAACCAGAGACGTAAAGGACCTATATCCTAGAAACTATAGATCACTTTTGAAAGATATTGAGGAAGACATAAAAAGATGGAAAAATATTCCATGCTCATGGATTGGAAGAATTAACATAGTTAAAATGTCCATACTACCCAGAGCAATCTACACTTTCAATGCTATCCCGATCAAAATACCGAGGACATTTTTCAAAGAACTGGAACAAATAGTCCTTAAATTTGTATGGAACCAGAAAAGGCCCCGAATCTCCAAGGAACTGTTGAAAAGGAAAAACAAAGCTGGGGGCATCACAATGCCGGATTTCGAGCTGTACTACAAAGCTGTGATCACAAAGACAGCATGGTACTGGCACAAAAACAGACACATCGACCAATGGAACAGAATAGAGAACCCAGAAATGGACCCTCGGCTCTTTGGGCAACTAATCTTTGATAAAGCAGGAAAAAACATCCGGTGGAAAAAAGACAGTCTCTTCAATAAATGGTGCTGGGAAAATTGGACAGCTACATGCAAAAGAATGAAACTTGACCACTCTCTCACACCATACACAAAAATAAACTCCAAATGGATGAAAGACCTCAATGTGAGACAGGAATCCATCAAAATTCTAGAGGAGAACATAGGCAACAACTTCTATGACATCGGCCAGAGCAACCTTTTTCACGACACATCGCCAAAGGCAAGAGAAATAAAAGATAAAATGAACTTATGGGACTTTATCAGGATAAAGAGCTTCTGCACAGCCAAGGAAACAGTCAAAAAAACTAAGAGACAGCCCACGGAATGGGAGAATATATTTGCAAAGGACACCACAGATAAAGGACTGGTATCCAAGATCTACAAAGAACTTCTCAAACTCAATACACGAGAAACAAATAAACAAATCATAAAATGGGCAGAAGATATGAACAGACACTTTTCCAATGAAGACATACAAATGGCTAACAGACACATGAAAAAATGTTCAAAATCATTAGCCATCAGGGAAATTCAAATCAAAACCACACTGAGATACCACCTTACGCCAGTTAGAATGGCAAAGATAGACAAGGCAAGAAACAACAATTGTTGGAGAGGATGTGGAGAAAGGGGATCCCTCCTACATTGTTGGTGGGAATGCAAGTTGGTACAGCCACTCTGGAAAACAGTGTGGAGGTCCCTTAAAAAGTTAAAAATTGAGCTACCCTATGACCCAGCCATTGCACTACTGGGTATTTACCCCAAAGATACAGACGTAGTGAAGAGAAGGGCCATATGCACCCCAATGTTCATAGCAGCATTGTCCACAATAGCCAAAGTGTGGAACGAACCGAGATGCCCTTCAACAGATGACTGGATTAAGAAGTTGTGGTCCATCTATACAATGGAATATTACTCAGCTATCAGAAAGAACAAGTTCTCAACATTTGCTGCAACATGGATGGCACTGGAGGAGATAATGGTAAGTGAAATAAGTCAAGCAGAGAAAGACAATTATCATATGATTTCTCTCATCTATGGACCATAAAAACTAGGAAGATCGGTAGGGGAAGAAAGGGATAAAGAAAGGGGGGGTAATCAGAAGGGGGAGTGAAGCATGAGAGACTATGGACTATGAGAAACAAACTGAGAGCCTCAGAGGGAAGGGCGGTGGGGGAATGGGATAGACTGGTGATGGGTAGTAAGGAGGGCACGTATTGCATGGTGCACTGGGTGTTATACGCAACTAATGAATCATCGAACGTTACATCAGAAACTGGGGATGAACTGTATGGTGACTAACATAATATAATAAAAAAAACATTAAAATAAAAAAAGGAAGATAAAATAGTCATGAGCCTTTAAGCTTCTAATAAGAGAGCTTTGAAATATAGAAGTGAAATGCAATAGAATAGTAAGGAGAAATCACTCTCATGCTAGGAGACCTTATCATGTGTATATTAATGATCAAACAAAAATAGGGTCTCTTATTTTGGATTACCCATAAAGCAGACTTTGAAGCAAGGGCTAGGTGTGGGTCAGTTCATTTGGGAAGTGGCCCCAAGAATCACTTCCAAAGAAACAGGGTGCAACTGCTATGGGCAACTAGAGCTCAATCCTGTTAGCAACTCTCTGAGCAGCTGTGTAGAACAGGCCTCAGATGGGCTCACCACAGAACAGAGAAACTGGGGCATTTATCCATTGACTTTTGCCCTCTGCTTGAGAGTTGTCCTCCATCCCTGGGACATTAATTCCACTTACTTTTAGGTTGCACCTGTATGGTTTAGAAGCCTTCCACAGCTTCCAAGAAAGCAATAGCAGAGAAATGCTATGACTCATGGTTGGCTCAGGAAATTGGCAGTGAAACATCGAGCTTTTACCATGCTGAGCTAAAATCAGATGGATTGGGTAATCTGGCATGGTGGACCCTAAGCACCAGGCACCGTATGGTTATTGAAGATTTCAATGATATGAATCATCTTGTATGGGGGCTTATTGTTGGTAAGGTATAATGAGGCTGTAGCTAATGAACCTCTTGTACCAGACGTAATAAGTAGACTTTATCACTTCGCAGTGGGAGCCGTTTCAAGTGTTAAGCCAGGGAATGGCACCAATTGTGTTTTCAGTATGTAACTCTAGTAAAGGACAGAATGGTTTGGAGGAGGGCAAGAAGGAGGGGAGGCTGGCTAGTTTATTGCAACTGTTCAGAAAACTGAAGATGAATTGGATCTGACCTGCGCTAATGAGAATTGAATAAAGAAGAAAGACTTGTGAGATACTTCGGAGCATAAGGCACAAGATTTGGGAAGGAAATTTGGGTGAAGAGATGGTGGCTGTAATCAGTCAATCTTGGGACATGTTTAGTTTATCTTTACAGGATCCTGATGACGTAAGTAGGAGAGATATGATGATGTGACAAATCAAGAAAACTGTGGTCCCTGTGTCAGGTTGTGACTTGCCCCAAACTACAGAGCTATTTCGTTTAAGGCTGAGGACTAGAAGCCAAGCTTCCAACAGACTTCCTGTCTTGTGTTCCCTCATTCAAGTAACTGACAGGGGTTATGAATAGTACTAAGCTGCTCTTCTCACGATCCATTTGTAAAGAGCATTTTCCCAGTTGCCACACATGACTGTCTCACTAAAAATTGTTTTTTAAAAAATCCGAATGTAAAAAAGTCTATATCCTATCATACTCTAAAAATCGAAAAAGTGCTAAAAATTCTCATAGAAAAGGCAGAGTCTAAGAGCAATGTGGAAATGGAGAATGTTAATTGTGATGGCAGTATAACAAGACCATTTTATTTTTTATTTATTTATTTGACAGAGAAAGAGAGAAAGAGGGAGACAGAGAGTACAAAAGCAGGCAGAGCAGCAGGCAGAGAGCAAGGGAGAAGCAGACTCCCCACTGAGCAGAAAGCCCAAGGGAGGGCTCAGTCCCAAAACCCCAGCTCAGGACCTGAGCCGAAGGCAGGCGCTTAACTGACTGAGCCACCCAGGCATCCCTAACAAGACCATTTTAACAAATAAGAAGTATACATCTATGTCTTCTCCTAAGGAAAAAAAAAAGAACATTTATTCCATGGATGTCACATCACTTGCAAACGTTTAACTCCTTTTTGAAATTGCTTCTGAGCCAGTTTATGAGTTAGAGAAGGAAAATTAAAAAGAAGATTTATAGTCATACCTAATATACAACTGATGGGAAATTTTTAGTTAGTATGCAACTAGTACTTATAAGAGCTACAGACATGGAAACTAATTCAATGAAAATGATTAAAGTGCACAATTAATTCTGAGTGAATTAGCAAACACCTAGTCTGGGTCAATGATAAATTGTGTTATAAGAAGTTGGCATAGAACCTAGCTGAGTAATGTGCTCTCGCTAAACTTCATGGTATGATGGTGGGTGGAAAGGGCAACCAAGCTATAAAAACCCTGCAGGTTGACCTTATGTGGGATAAAAATTTCTGCAAGTGGCAATAAAGCAAGTAGACTAGGAATTATACCTCCCTTTTGCTGAGCTTTCCCCCGTAGCATCACACAGGAGATCAAAGAACAATGAGTGGAGTGTTGTACTTCGCCTTAGATTGTGATCTTAATGCTTTCATTGTGATGCATTTGCCTTACCACCCACAGGGTTCAAAGCATTTTTGAGCTATAAATGAGTTACCACTCCGGATCTCCTTTGGCCACCATGAAAATGTTTTGTTTTAAATTTTTTTTTAAGATTTATTTATTTATTTATTTGACAGAGATAGAGACAGCCAGCAAGAGAGGGAACACAAGCAGGGGGAGTGGGAGAGGGAGAAGCAGGCTCATAGCGGAAGAGCCTGATGTGGGGCTCGATCCCATAACGCCGGGATCACGCCCTGAGCCGAAGGCAGACGCTTAACCGCTGTGCCACCCAGGCGCCCCATGAAAATGTTTTGGAACTAGAAAGAGGAGATGGTTGGATAACATTGTGAATGCACTAAATGTCACTGAATTATACACTTTCAAATGGTTAATTCCATGTGAACTTTACCTGAATTGAAAAAAAGGGGGCTGCCAATTCCTGAACATTTATGTTTTGCTTGTCCTTATCATACAGCATCTCATTCTTTCAACAACCCTGCGAGACAAACATTCTCATTTCCTTTTTCAGGATGAGGAAGCTGAGCTTGAGTGTTTTGCCCAAGGTAGTTTATTTAGTAGAAGAGTAGGGGTTCAAATTAAGTCTATCTCATTCCAATTTCCAGGTTTGAACATTAATAGAAGTCCGTAAAGGGGAATGGTCAGCCACTTAGATGTAAATCCTTGAAGCAATTTAGCTCGATATGGAAAGAGGAATGTGCCTGTTGAAACTTTCTTCACCCACTGTTGTGGAGAAAGAAAACCATTTGTGAGGACTCCCATGAGGAGAATTTTGTTACTGGAACTGGAGTATAAAGTAGAAGCATATTCATAAGAAACAAGGTAAGAGCCCATTTATTAGACTAGACTATTAGTTCAGAAAGGGACTTGGTAGGAAGACAAGCTTTACACTGAGTGACTGAGCTGCGAGTAGAGGGTTCTTTATGCTTCCCCTGTCTGACAGCCAGATGGCTCCTAGAGACTGGGTCAAGGCTGAGCCTGCATGTCTGGGCCAAGTGACAGAGACTGTAGGAGCTAAACTGGAACCTAGAAGCTCACCTCTAGGAACCCCTTTTCTCTGGATGGCCAGTTCCTAAGTTTTTCCTACGATGGAGGATCCACACATGTTGCTTCCAACACTTTAGTTCTTTCTTACTTTGAGCCCCCCACCCAGGGTATTTGCAGTGTCTGGTGGAACAGGACTATAATATCATGCACTTCCTGTAAATTCTGCCATCTGACATATATAATCTAATCTAAAAATAGTCAATAAAACTGTGAATTCAAGGAATTATTACTTCTTCATGTTTCAATTCTGAATATAATATTTTTCTTTTTTTAAGATTTTTAAAAGATTTTTAAGTAATCTGTACACCCAATGTGGGGCGTGAACTCACAACCCTGAGATCAAGAGTCACATGCTCCACCGAGTAAGCCAGCCAGCCACCCCAATATTTTTCTTAAATAAACAGTACAGACATAAAGAATAGGTTGTATTCCTAAAATTCCTTCAAAGCAGTGGTAGAGCAGAAAGCACACAAAGCTTTGGAGACAGCTCTGGATTCAAAATCAGAGTCCATTAATTAGCTGTGTAACTTTGAGCAAGTTACCTATCCTCTCTGAGCTGGTTTCTTCCCCTGTAAAATGTAGATGCTGCTCTGCCCAAGGGTGGTTATTATTTTTCAAGGAGATGTGTCATTTATGTACAACAGTGCTTAATATATAAGTATTCAATAAATGTTAGTTTCCCTTCCCTTTCCTTTTATAACAATAATCTTAGAAATGTCTCATTTTACAGTGAGAACTCAACAAGAAAACAGAGACAATGGGGTAGGAGCAGATAATGCTTCTAACTGAGAAAGAGGAAAGCAAGCCCTGATATCCAGGTCCCTGACCACCAGGCACAACTGGATCTTGGTGTTCTCCTACTGAACATAAGCAATCTTACAGATCATAAATATCAAAAAGGCCATTCCGTGACTACAATGTATCAAGGCAAAAAAAAAAAAAGACTGCTGTGTAATCATGTTTGAACCTACAAAATGAGAACACTGTCCAAGGGACGCCTGGGTGGCTCAGTCGGTTGAGCATCTGCCTTCGGCTCAGGTCATGATCCCAGAGTCCGGGGATCGAGCCCTATGTTGGGCTCCTTGCTTAGCGGGGAGCCCGCTTCTCCCTCTCCTTCTGCTGCTCCCCCTGCTTGTGCTCTTGCGCTCTCTCTCTCTGTCAAATAAATAAATAAAATCTTAAAAAAAAGAACACTGTCCAAGCCACACAAATGATTAAACATTCCCCTATCCTAGCCGATATTAGTGACTGATATTTCTGTGCCAATTACAGCTCACCCTTGGGCTAGTCTTCCCTTCTTCTGAGTAAGATTTATTAAAATACTTAGCCATGAAATTACCCCCGCTTCTTGCCAGCATCCTGTATGGATGCTGCATACCCAGAGAAAAGACTGCTTCCTTCAACACTTCCCCAAATCACCTAACATGGACCCAAATCCTATATACTAAGCCCTTTCTAAACTCTCTTAATGAGATGCCCTGTGGATCCCCATGGTGTGCATTCTCACTCCCTGCTACAAGCAATAGACCCAACTTATTCGATTACAGGTATGCTTTCAGTGGCCTTTGGCTGGAGGGCATTGACATCACTGATTGTGTGGTATCAACTCCAAGGACTAAATAAACCAAAAACACCTCCATTTCAGTCTTTTCATACTAGTCCCTTTCTCCTCTTTCCTCAGCACATACTTTAATCTAAATGTGATCAAGCTATATCAGGTGATTTAATCTGTACAAAAGATACTGAGAAGCTTCCTTGAGCTCTACTGTAAATTCCTGATTTGTTGCTTACAATACAGATTGATGACTGGGCTAGCTGTTAAGGACACATGACGGGTAACTCTATCTTAACTATTAAGTTTAGAGCCTTAACTACTGTTTTCTCAATTTTAGCAGTACCTTATGATCAATAGATCAATTTCCATTGTATATGTAGTACATGAACCCCCTTTTCATAGTAGCCAAGAAATCTTTTGTGAATGTTTTATGTAAATTGCTTTGTTTGTTAGTGTAAAATTGTCAAGACACCTACTACCTACTCAGATTTAGAGGAAATGACACAATCAATATAGATCTCGGCATACACAGGGAAGGGATAAAAGTGAATAAAATGAAGGAAATAGTAAGGACCATATGGGAAGTAAAAACTAGAAGCTTGGTAAGATTCCTCTAAGTTTTAGAATTAGCAGTGTCTTTGGACTCACGTAGTGAGGAGACTTAGGGCAAAAAGACCATTTCACCTGAACTGGAACAACTGAACAGAGGCTAAAGAGACGTGAATGAAACTGATGTTAACTGAAAATCTGCCACGTACCAGGCTCCATGCTAGATACTTCATATAACTTCATCCCATTTAATTCTTACACCACCACCTTGAAATACATTATGATTCCCATAAAGATAAGTAACTGAGCTTCAGAGAAATCAAGGTCACACAGATGATTATGTAACAGTGGTCAAATTTTGCTGGTGTCTCCCTTCCCCAGGTTAATTTCTTTTTTTTTTAAATTTATTTGACAGAGAGAGAGACAGCCAGTGAGAGAGGGAACATGAGCAGGGGGAGTGGGAGAGGAAGAAGCAGGCTCCCATCGGAGAAGCCTGATCTGGGGCTCAATCCCACAACGCTGGGATCACGCCCTGAGCTGAAGGCAGATGCTTAACCGCTGTGCCACCCAGGCGCCCCCCCCAAGTTAATTTCTTAATACAATGTCACTCCTGGAAATTACAGTCCTTAGACTCAAGAAATTCATAATCTAACGTGGAAGATGAAGAAGGATGACAAAATTAGCAGAGGGCTAACTAAAATGATTGAGTTCAAACATGTCTTCGTAGGAGAATCATAGTATTCCTAGGAAGAGAATCCAGACTTTTCTGAATCAGGTAGAAAAATACTTGAGCTAGGAAGGGCTACTTTCTGAGGCTAAACTAAAAACATAGAACTAAGGAAATTTCTAAATAAAGCAGCTCCTGTGCAGACACTGTTGTTTGCTAACTCATCAGCTTTTCTTCCCAATTTTTCTTTTTACTAGTTCAAAACTTGAGTATGATACTTCTTGTTACATATTGCCATTATATAATGAATTTACGATATCACTGGGAAATAGTTCTTCCTATTTCTCTATAATTCAGACATTGATTTCCCCATTTCAAAATTGTTTACATAGGCACGTGTATGATGAGTATTTCAAAGTTGTTTGCATTTGTTTTTACATTTTCCATATGCTGAATTATCATCCTTATTTCATTAGATATAAACTCTCTGTTTGCCACTTTGCTCCCTGTTTTAGCAGGTCAGTTGGACTAGAATTCACATACCATACATTGTAGCCATTTAATAAGTGTATAATTCAATGTTTTTGGTGTATTTAGAGGGTTGTACAACCATCACCACAATCTAATTTCAGAACATGATTTTTTCCCAAAAAGAAAACCTGTATCCATTAGCAGTCATTCCCCATTTCTCACAAGCCCTCACCCCAACCCTAGGCAACCACTAACTCTACTTTTTGTCTGTATAGATTTGCCAATTCTGGACAATTCATGTAGAATAATACAATATGTGGTCTTCTGTGACTGGCATCATGTTTTTAAGGTCCACCCAAGGTATGGTATGTATTAGCACTTCATTCTTTTTTTACTGCCAAATAATACTCCATCTCCCTCTATCTTTTGCTTGCTAACAGAGCCCTGATTTTGATCACGTATAAGACGGACTTTATACCTCAAGGTAGGTCACATCACAGATGGTCAATCTTAATTAATCCAAGCTAGGATTTTTCAAAACCAGGCTGTAATTCATTAGTGAGTCATAAAGCCAATTTAGTAGGTCACAGTCAAAATGTTTTTTCTTTTGATTAAAAAACACATAATATAAAATTAACCATTTAAGCCATTTTTACGTAAATAGCACATTCATGTTAACTATATGCAACAGATCTCTAGAACTTTTTCATCTTGCAAAACTGAAACTCTATACCTATTAAACAATAACTCTCCATTTTCCCCTTTCCCCCACCCCCTGGCAAGCATCATTATACCTTCTGTTTCCATGAACTTGACTCTTTTAGGTACCTTATATCAGTGGAATCATGCAGTATTTATCTTCTTAAAAGATTTTATTTATTTATTTGAAAGAGAGCGTGGGGGAATGGGCGGAGGGAGAGAGAATCTCAAGGAGACTGCACTGAACACCGAACTGGAGGCAGAGCTCGATCTTGCAACTGCAAGATCATGACCTGAGCCAAAATCAAAAGTCAGACGCCTAACCAACTGAGCCACCCAGGTGCCCCATATTTGTCTTTGTGTAACTATTTTCTTTCATTTAGCATAATGTCCTTAAGGTTCATCCATGTTGAGGCATTTGACAGGATTGCCTTCTTTTTTAAGGCTGAATAATATTTCATTATATGTATATACCACATTTTCTTTTTCCATTCATCGTTCGATGGTCATTTAGGCTTCTTCTATTTCTTGGCTGTCGTGAGTAATGCAATGGTCATGGGTGCAAAAATACCTCTTCGAGACCCAATTTTCACTTCTTTGGGATGTATATCCAGAAGTGATATTGCTGGATCACATGGAAATTCTATTTTTAAATTTTTTTGAGGAGACTTCATACTGTTTTCCACAGTGGGTACACCATCTTACATTCCCAACAACAGTGTGGAAGGATTCTAATTTCTCTACATCCTTACCAACCCTTGTTATTTTCTGATTTTTTAAATTAATTTATTTTTGAAAGTGGCCATCCTAATGGGTAGGAGGGGATAGCTCATTATGTTTTTTATTTGTATTTCCCTGATGATTACTGAAGTTGTGCATCTTCCCAACGTATTTGTTGGATATGTGTATATCTTCTATGGAGCAATGTCTATTCAAGTTTTTTGCCCATTTTTAAAGTCAGTTTGTTTGCTTTGTTGTTGTTGAGTTGTAGGTTTTTTTAATTTTTAAGATTTTATTCATTTATTTGTCAGAGAGAGCGTGTGCACACAGGGGGAGTGGCAGGCAGAGGGAAAAGCGGGCTCAGGGAGCGAGGATCCCTCTGCGGAACTCGATCCCAGCATCCTGAAATCATGACCTGAGCTAAAGGCAGATGCTTAACTGACTGAGCCACCCAGGCATCCCTGAGTTGTAGGAGTTCTTTATATATTCTAGATATTAACCCATTTTCAGATACATAATTTGCAAATATTTTCTCCGTTTCATATGTTGCCTTTTTACTCTGTTGATTGTTTCCTTTGTTGCACAGAAGTCTGTAAGTTTGATGCAGTCCCATTTGAATATTTTTGCTTTTGCTGCCCATGTTTTTGTTGTCATATCCAAGAAATTATTGTGAAATTCAATGCCATAAAGCTTTTCCACTATGTTTTCTTATGGGAGTTTTACAGTTTCAGGTCTTACATTTAGGTCTTTAATCTATTTTGAATTAATTTTTGTATATGGCATAAGGTAAGGATTCAACTTCATTCATTTGCATGCGGGTATCTACTTTTCCTAGTACCACTTATTGAAGAGACTATTTTCCCATTATGTATCCTTGGTGTCCTTATAAAGGTTCACTTGGCCATATATGTGAAGGTTTATTTCTGGTCCCTCTACTCTGTTCCATTGGTCAATATGTCTTTTATGCAAGTCCTGTACCGTTTTGATTACCCTGGCTTTGTCATATGTTTTGAAATCAGAAAGTGTGATACCTCCAGTTTTGTTCTTCTTTCTTTCTTTTTTTGAGATTTTATTTATTTATTTGAGAGAAAGAGAAAGAGAGAGAGAGCCTGAGCAGGGGGAGGGGCAGAGGGAGAGGGAGAAGTAGGCTCCCCACTGAGAAGAGAGCCCCACTTGGGGCTCAATCCCAGGATCCCAAGATCATGAGCAGAGCTGAAAGCAGATGCTTAACTGGCTGAGCCACCCAGGCACCCCCAGCTTTGTTCTTCTTTCTCAAGATTATATGGGCTATTCAGGGTCCTTTAAGATTAAATATGAATTTTAGGAAGATTTTCTATTTCTGCAAAAAAATATGCCTTTGGGATTGATAGGATTGACACTGAATCTGTAAATCACTTTGGGTAGTATTGATGTTTTAACAATATTAAGTCTTCCGATCCATAAATACAGGGTGCCTTCCCATTTATTTGTATCTTCTTTAACTTCTTTCAGCAATGTTTTGTAGTTTTCAGTACACAAGTGTTTTGCCTTGTTGCTTAAGTTTACTCCTAAGTATTTTATTCTTTTGGTGGTATTGTAAATAGGATTGTTTTCTTAATTTCCTATTCAGATTGTTCATCGTTAGTATATAGAAATGTAACTGATTTTTCTGTGTTGATTCTGTGTCCAGCAGCTTTACTGAATTTATTAGTTCTAACCGTGTGTGTGTGTGTACATGTCATCTTTAGGATTTTCTACATTTAAGATCATATAATCTGCGAACAGAAATACTTTTAACTTCTTTCCTTTCCAATTTGGATGGCTTTTTTTTTTCTTGCTTAATTGCTCTAGTTAGGATTTGCAATACTTCGTTTAATAGAAGTAGCAAGAATAGGTATCCTTCCCTTGTCCCTTGTCTTAAAAAAGGAAAAGCTTTCAGTTGTTTACCATTGAGTAAGATCTTAGCTGTAAGCTTTTCTTGTGGTCTCTATTTTGATAAAGTAGTTTCCTTCTATTCCTGGTTTATTGAGCTTTTGTCATGAAAGTGTGCTGACTTTTGTCAAATGTTTTTTTCTGCATCATGAGATTAACACATGATTTTTATCTTTTTTTTTCTGTTAATGTAGTGTATTATATTGATTAATTTGCATATGTTGAACCATCTTTGTATCACAGGGATAAATCCCACCTGGTCAAGAGCTATGATCCTTTTTTGTGCTTTTGAATTTGTTTAGCCAGTATTTTGTTGAGGATTTTTACATCGATATTCATCAGGGATATTGATCTGTAGTTTTCTTTTAGTATCTTTGTCTGGCTTTGGCATCAGGCTAATGCTGGCCTCAAAAAAATAAGTTTGTAGCTGTTCTTTCCAATTTTTTGGGAGGGTTACTATCAGCATTTTTAAACTAGAGAAATAGAATATCATAAATAATATCAAAGCATGTTATGTGCATTAAGGGTAAAAGTTATTTTGTGAAGCTTTATGTGTGTGTGCATGCACGTGCATGTTTGTGCATGTGTGTGTTGTGTAATGTGTAAATTATTTTCTTACTGTGGGTGCTGGTTTTAAAAGTTTAAAATTCAGTGGTGTAAGCCAGTCATGGTAATGTCATTCCCCTCGCCAGAGGTAGACACAGGCTAGTGAGGCAGTTCTGGACAATGAGATATAAAGAAGTTATCTATTTTATATTTATGGTTATAAAACAACATAGGGAGCAGAGCACTGTTTTGCTCCCTTCCAGCCTGTAGGTATTTTTGGTGAATAGGAGATATCTGAGCCTGCTGCATGCATCTTGTGACTACGTGGGAAGTAACCAACTTACTAAGGATAGCAGATTGGAAAAACACAATGAACCTGAGTCCTAATAACATTATTGAGTCAAGCAACCGCTCCTGAAACTGCCCTACCTTCCAGATTTCCTGTTATGTAAGATGAAATAAATGTGTTTCTTTATTGTTTAGCCACTTTTAATTAGATCTTCTGTAACTTCTGTTTAATTTTGTGATAAGTGAATCAGGGATTAAGATATTTTTTAAAGGTTTTATTTATTTATCTGACAGAGAGAGAGAGAAAGAGCACAGGCAGGGGGTGCGGAAGAAGGAGAAGGGAGAAGCAGGCTCTCTGCTGAGCAGAGAGATGCAGGGCTGGATCCCAGGACCCTGGGATCATGACCTGAGCTGGAAGGCAGACGATTAACCAATTGAGCCACCCAGGTGCCCCAAGGATGAAGATATTTTGTTCTTCTTTATTTTTTTAAAGGTTTTACTTATTTATTTGAGAGAGAGAGAGAGAGCATGAGCAGGGAGGAGAGGCAGAGGGAGGAGCAGACTCCCCGCTCAGCAGGGATTCCCCATGTAGGACTCAATCCCAGGACTCCAGGATCATGACCTGAACCAAAGGCAGACACTTAACGGACTGAGCCATGCAGGCGCCCTTTATTCTTCTTTATATTCTCTACATCACCCGGTACATATTTCGTGGTCAGGACATTTTTGACAACCTGGTAATTTTATTATGATCCACAAGAGCAGAGTGCCAGACTAGGGTGTCTCTAGAATTCCACCATATCTGTTCCGTTGTTTTCATAAAAAAACATACTGACCTGCTTATTTTTAGTAAAAACTGTCTCTAGTACAAAGATTAGGTTTTGTCTACTCAGAAAGCTAAAACTGCATCAAAACAATTAGATGAGGATATACCAAGGGCTAAGCATCCTTGAATGCAAATATAAAATACCTATGACAGTCTTTATCCTAAAAGTAATCTTAATTTCTTCAGCAAAACCAAATGCCTCGATTTTTAACCACTGTATACCTGGAGTCTAGAACAGTTCCTGGCACTAGTAGGTGCTCTATAATTATTTGTTCAATTAATTAAACGAATACAATAAAGCTACTTAATACATGATTCAAGTAATGGTAGAGGTAATGTCACAAAATGGTGCATGATAATTGCCAAATGAATAGTACAGATAAGTGTGTGCCCTTCCCTTCTTTCCTCTTTTCGTCATTTGCATTTATATTTTCTCTAAGTTACATTGTAAGTTTTTCGATTTGCATATTGATTTACTTGCTGTTATGTGCTTAGCAGATTAAAAAACAGGCAAGGTTTGTTTTGGGGTTTTTTTTTGAAGATTTATTTATTTATTTTAGAGAGAGAGAGTGCATAAACGTGCATGGGTGAGGGGAGGGGCAGAGGGAGAGAATCTTCAAGCCGACTCTGCACTAAGCAGGGAGCCCGATGCAGGGCTACATCTCACAACCCATGAGATCATGACCTGAGCTGAAACAAAGAGTCGAACGCTCAACCGACCAAGCCACCCAGGAGCCCCCAGAGAAGGTTTTTACGCTGAAAGTTATATAAATCATTAGTCTATGATAACCTTTCATTTTATAAAGAAAGAAATTAAGTCCTAGAGGGATTTAATGATTTTTCCAGGGGGCATGCTGATCTATTAATAGTTGAAATGTCTAAGACTATAAGGGTATCCCCCTCACTTAACAACATTTTTTTGCATTACCAAAAAATAATGGCTATAATTAATGGCAAAATTCTATAATTCTATAGGTAGTGTCAAATAATAAACCATGGCTATAGAACAGTCCGACAATTACAGATCAATATGATACATACAAAGTTCAATCTTGTTCATTGTAATAGACAATGCATACTGAGTTCCTTCGGTCAGTGCCCCGTGTTCCAGTCTGCTCTTTGTCTAGGGTTTCTTTTTCTCCTTGAGGATTCTGTAATCCTGCTCTCTTTCTTTACCCTAAGCTACATCTGAACTACATTTTATCAGTCGGAATCTTTTCTAGACTTTAGAGCGCTATTTTATCAGTGCACTTCTTGGTTTTCTTTATCATGGATTTCTTCTGACGCTTAGAAGTGTGGTTAAGGGGTGCCTGGGTGGCTCAGTTGGTTAAGTGTCTGCCTTCGGCTCAGGTCATGATCTCAGGGTCCTGGGATCGAGCCCTGCATCGGGCTCCCTGCTTCTCTCTCTCCAGCTTCCCCTGCCTGTGCTCTCTCTCTCTGTCAAATAAATAAACAAAATCTTTATTAAAAAAAAAAAAGAAGTGTGGTTAAGAGCATGTCCTCTGGAAATCTTAAAAGTTAACTTTGTATGGTGACAGATGATAACAAGACTTACTGTGGTATTCATTTTGCAACATACACAAATATTGAATAGTTATGTTTACACGTGAAACCAATATAATACTATATGTCAATTATACTTCAATTAAAAAAAGTTTTTTAAGTAGGCTCCTTGCCCAGTGTGGAACTGCCCAATGTGGGGCTTGAACTCATGACCCTGAGATCAAGACCTGAGCTGAGATCAAGAGTTGAATGCTTAACCAACTGAGCCATGCAGGGGACCCCCCCAATTTTTTTTTTTTAAAGAGCATGTACTTTGGAACCAGACTGCCTGAGCTCATATTCCCAGCTCTACCGGTTATTAGCCATATGACTCTGGTTAATAGTCTTAACTTCTCTGTTACTCATTTTCTTCATCTGTAAAATGGGGATATTAATAGTTGTAAGGATTAAGTATGTTAACCTTTAAAAATAAAACTGCCAGTTATTTTATCAGGAAAATGAGTTTATTAGGGAGTAGAACATTGCAATTTGGGGACAAGTAAGCTATGGTGAAGCCACAGGCAAGCCCAGAGGACAAAGTAGAGGATCCCTCTCTTATAGAGGAAAGGGGGGAATTGGCAAGGACTGTTATAGTCCACTGGAGTAGACTGGGAGTTTGAAGTATAGTGGCTTTTCATTGGCTGAGTTGTGACAGTCTCTCATCAGCTGGGCTATTGCCAGGGGAGAGGAAACTGTCTTCTTCCTGCTGGGGTAGTAAGGTAGTAGCTAAGGTAGTAGCTGAAGTAGTATTAACTTGCAAGGTATGCCCCTTCCAACTGAGTCTGCTATTGACCACCAGTGGTAGGGTATGAGGGTTCCCCTGCTGGCTTCCCAATCCCATTCTAAATGAGGTTTCCCTTCATTAATTTTCACAAGTAAAATAATATTATATATATATATATATATTTGCTGCTATTATTTTTAGTACCACAGTTGAGCATTGAACAACAGGGTTAGGGTGAGGAGTGCTGATTCCCCACCCTAGCTGAAAATTTGCATGTATGGGACACCTGGGTGGCTCAGTTGGTTAAATGACTGCCCTCAGCTCAGGTCATGATCCTGGGGTCCTGGGATCGAGTTTCACATCGGGCTCCCCCTGCTCTCCACGGAGCCTGCTTCTCCCTTTCCCTCTGCCTGCCATTCCCCCTGCTTGTGCTCTCTCTCTGTCAAATAAATAAATAAAATCTTTTAAAAAAGAGAAAATCTGCATTTAACTTCTAGCTCCTCAACGCTTAACTACTGATAGCCTACTGTTGACTAGAAGCCTTACCGATAACATCAATAGTTGATTAACACATATTTTGGATGTTATATGTACCATACGTGATATTCTTACCATAAAGTAAGTTAGAGAAAAGAAAATGTTATCAAGAAAATTATAAGGAAGAGAAAGTACACTACAGTACTATAAAAAAAATCTGTACAGAACAATGCAGTGGGCGAGGAGCAGTGTGGCCACTAGGCCACATGGACAGAAGCAGCCCAGGGACATGCGATGTCCCGCTCCCAGCCGGACACCAAGGCCCGACTCCATGCTTCTCAGGCCAGGCCGGAAGTGGGAGCCAGGCCACAGCAAGGCAGCCCTAGGGTGAGGTATTCTGTTGCCAGGAGCCTCGGAGGGAGTCCGAGTGAGCAGCCACTGTCAGAGCTCGTGCTGCCCCCATGGCCACCACCTCTGCAATTTCCAGTAACCCTGATGCCCTTGGTGGCCAGGCTGGACCTGAGTGATGGGTGGGAGTCTGAAAGGTGTTCCAGAAGTGGCAGAGGCTCACCATCGAGGGTGCCACCAAGCTGCTGCTGGATACCTTGGAATACCAGGCCCTGGTGAACCACATAGGAAGCTGCCACTATGGAGCAGTTCACTTTGAAGTTTGGACCTCAGAAGACTTGCACATCTTTGCAACTGCAGTATCTGCAAGAAGCAGAATACACCCTTCATGGTACTGGCTTCTCACTTCAAGCTCCTGAAGGAAGCTGAGAGCACAACCACATACACATTCAACAAGCACAAAGCGCAGCATGCCTTCTGTAAGAGATGTGGTGTGCAGAAATTGACACTCCCCACTCAAACCCTGGAGGATTTGGAATCATTCCACACTGCCTGGAGAAGGGCCCCACGTGGAGTGTGGACATTGAGAAATTCAGTGACAACGACTGGGGGAAAGCCACGAAAGAGCACAAGACCATCAGGAACATGTCTAAGGAGTATGCTACAACTGATGTCAAGGAACTGACTGTTTATGTTCTCTTCTAAGATTTTTATGATTTCAGGTTTCACATTTAAGTCTTTAATCCATTTTGAGTTTATTTTTGTGTATGGTGTTAAAAGGTGGTCCCGTTTCATTCTTTTGCATGCGGCCGGCGGTCCAGTTTTCCCACCACCATTTGTTGAAGAGACTGTCTTTTTCTCGTTAGATATTCATTCCTCCTGGGTTGAAGATTAATTGACCATATAAAGCATGGGTTTCTTTCTGGGCTTACTATTCTGTTTCATTAATCTATATGTCTATTTTTGTGCCAGTATTGCTTTGGTTGCTACAGTTTTGTAGTGTATCTTTATATCTAGAATTGTGATAGTTCCAGCTTCATTCTTCTTAAGATTGCTTTGGCTATTTGGGGTCTTTTTGTTTTATGGATTGTGTTGCTTAAACTGCAGTCGAAGTCACCTTATTCCTCATTTTGAAAGACTTAACTGATAAGTCTTCTGAAATGGTATTGTTTATGGAATAATCACTGCAAGTTGGTCTTGCCATAAACCATTTTTACTTTTTAAAGTCTTGAGAAGTTCACAAAAGCATAGAAAGGAAAACCACTTGAACTTTTTGAGGAGGAGTTCAAAGCTTCTTCAGAGTTTGCCAAGAACATCCTGCATCAGACCATGAGCTGTGCAGAGAATTTCAAGGGCTGATCTACCATATCCCTGGGAGCCTCCTGAGAATGACAGACATTCCGAAAGACCACATCAGCAAAAATACAATTCTTCAAAAAAATGTATCTTTGGTTTATTATAGCACAGCTTCCTGATGGCACGCAATTCACTGCAGTTGGCATTTGCTCAGCATTTCCAGGTGAATCCTGTGGAATGGAGAGGACTTCTACCCATAGCTCAGCTATTTCCTGCTTTCTTGAGTCTTTTTCATTCTGTATGCTCCATGTATTTCTTCTTCACTGCTAAATGGATGAAGTGGCACCTACTTCTACATGTTAAGCAAACTATTTTTTTAAAGACTTTATTTACTTGAGATAAAGAGGGCACGCGCGCATGCGCGCCCACGTGGGGGGGCACGCACGCGCATTCACATGCGCAGAAGGACAGGCAGGGGGAGGGGCAGAGGAATAAGCCGTCTCCCAGCTGAGCACGGAGCCTGATCCCAGGATCCTGAAATCATGAGCTGAGCTGAAGTCAGACGCTTGACTCACTGAGCCACCCAGGTGCCCCTACATGCTAAGCAAACTATTAATGAGGAAGATCAGATGGCCTATGTCTCTGAAAACAGCATAGGAGATACCAGGTAAGCAGGATAACGCGCACTCATGAGCACATACTTTATGGAATATGACACATTTGGGCTTGCAGTCCCTCTGTGCCACTTACTAGCTGGACGATCTCGGGCAAATGACTTACCATTTCTGAACTTTTGTTTTCTCATTTTCAAAATGGGTACAACAACAGTACTTATCTCATAAGGCTATTCTAAAAATCCGCTAAGATAATTCGTGCTAAATTCTCTTAGAGTGCCTGGCAGCTGGTGGCCCCATAGGGTAGTCTTAGTAAATTTATTGCTGTATGGTAAGGTCATGGAGTTAAAAACAAGGGCGTAGGTAATCCATTGTGCTGCGATGTTTATTTTCAATGAAATACTATTTGGTTGTAATCTGCTCCTTTAAGACTCTCCCCTGTTGGTGGGAGCAGCCAAAACTTTCAGATAAGGGGTCTGAAACTACATTCCCTCTTCGAGATGAGTTTCTGAATGACCCTTATCCTGCACACACACCAAGCTCTATCCCAGCCTTGAACTTTTCGGCCTCCTATTATCATTTCTTTGGTACCTTGGTGTTACCGCTTCTTTACCATCTGGCCCACTTTGTCTCCTGGATCCCTGCTCTCCTCCTCTCTCCCCCTTCTGGTTGCTGGAAATGATTTCCTGGGATCTATCCTTTCTGGCTAGGCCTCAGGATCCTCTCTTATTAACTGCCTGCCACAGTCAGTCCTGGTAAGTGCAGCCAAGCACTCTTGGTACCTGCCCTTTTTTGCATGGCTCTGTTGTCAGAGAATTCAACACCAGATAATTACCATTTGGAGGGGAGCCTACTATCACCCACCAGCACTGTTCCTTACCGTTCTGTTAGTCATCTGTTTTTCACACAAATGCTTTCCCATATGCAGCCTCTTTATTTACTATCTACAAAGACCTTTTAATTGTACAAAGAGAGAAATCATTTTGCAGACGTAGGCTCATATATGATGGAAAGCATAAATGTGTGCACATGTGTGTGAATTTGTGTATGCGTATATTAGCTGCATGGAAGAGGGGCAGCTACCTGGTCAGAAATCTGGGTACCTTTAGAAACAGAAACAGAGGAAATGGATGCTGGGCAGGCCACCAAGTAATACTCATGACAGCAAGTGAATACAGACAACTTATGAAACAAATCTTATTTGTAATGAAAAAATGTATATTTTCAAGTGAGTATATGACTATACATAATGTAAGTTAAATATAATGTGTTGTCTTGGGGATATAAAGTACTCGATTTTGAGGTGTAAAAATGCAGGATACGGGCTGTCAACCTGGCCAGTTTTCAGTCTGCAGCCATAAAATTTCCTCCAAAGTTCAGCCCACTGGGCCAAGCAGGAAAGGTGAGAATACCAGGGTGCAGACCTTCAAAATTGTCCTAGAAAGAGGAAATATAATGTAAAGGTTATGGTATTGTCAGTAAAGATTTCTTTCAATGAATATTAGTGCCAAGCACACAATAGCCATTCAATACCATTCTTATTGAATTTGTTCAAATAATATAATTCTCAACAGACCAGCCTGGACTTCTACTTCACTGAGTAAATAGTGAACACAGATTACTAAGTTTCACTAAGTAAATAGAGAGTACAGTTACTCACATCTTATCTAGCATATCAATTAGGAATTTACATTTGGCTGGTGGTTACAGGGCTTGGAAAACAGTGGCTTGAACAAATTAGGGGTTTATTTTTTTCTTGTTTAGAAGTCCAGAGGTTCGCAATCCAGGACTGGTGTGGCTTACCACCATCCTTGGGGTCTGGCTTTGTTGTCAGCTCACCCACCTCTTTTAATTCTCAGAAGTTATAACCAACAACATCTCCATCATACCTTTGACCAGAGTGTGAAATATAGTTGTTGTGCCTATCTGCCAGGGAGATTGGAAAATGCTTCCCCAAAATTAGTGCTCTGTTAGTGAAAAAAAGAAAGGGAAATGGATATTGGGTGAGCATCTTGTATTCTCTGCTCTAGACCACTAGTCTGACTACCGAACTTAAATTACAAGCTGAAGGCTGAAAGCATCTCTCTTAGTACATTATCTTTCCTTCCATTTCTGTAGCCTGAATTCATCACTTTCTTATGGAGCTTTTCAAAAAGCCACAAGATGGGGCCAGTACGTGCCAACTTCTGAAATTTCCTACCATTTTTCTTTTTTTTTTTTTTAAGATTTTATTTATTTATTTGAGAGGGAGGGGGAGGGGCAGAGGAAGAGGGAAAATCCAAGGCAGACTTCAGCTCTGACTCAGGGCTGGACCCCACCACCCTGAGATCATGACCCAAGCAGAAATCAAGTGTCAGATGCCCAAAACCAACCAAGCCACCCAGGTGCCCCTCCCACCATTATTATTAATGCTACAGCCTTGGTTGATGCTTGGTTTATACTCCAAGCAAAACCCTGGCTCCGAGGGTGAGAAATAAAGATTTCAGCAGAAAGTACATTGGGTAAGCCACTCTACAGTGTCTGTCATAACTGATATTTTCCTTCTCTTCTCAGAAGAAGGGATCTTTCTATTTCTTTCCAAAGTACAATTTTGATCCCACTACTTGAATTTTTCAGTAGCTAACTCCATCAGCTGTTGCTCAATCTATTTTTGATCACCCTTCCACTGTCTGCTTTCTCTCTGTCCTCAATCTTTCCTCACCTATACCTTCCCATCAAGGTTTTTGCTTTCCTTCTCTCCCTTACTTCAATATCAAATTTATAGAAAAGAAAATCTATATTAACTTTTCAGCCCACAGAAATCTCGACAGGTCTGTGTAGCTAACTTTTTCTTGGAAGTCTGAATGAAGAGAAAACTTTGATTTGCCTGAGGTAGTCATAATACAGATAAAAAAAAGGAATTTTCTTGATTTATCAGTACTATGATAACAGCACAGTCCCGGTGTTTATATTTTGGATCAAAGTAAGATTCCCCCATAAACCTTATGTTTTGAGGATATGAAGTGTAATTGGGGAAATATGCAGAGAATTATTTCCTTCTATCTTGGCCCAAGTTTTCTGACCTTTAAGAACAAACCTTTCAGTGAATATATTTGGGTACAAAAAGTGCATAAAAGATTAAAGTATATTGAGAAATTCCGAAGTATGTGATCATATCAATGAGCTTCTCATATTTTCTGGATTTTAAGTATGGGTAATTTATTTCTATAACCTCAAATATATAGGAAAACGTAATTCAAAATCTGAGACCACTTATCCCCACCTTTCCGAAGTACTGTATTTCAAGGTTCCCAGAAACAAGCTGCTCATAAATATTCCCTGTCTAAGAAATTATAAAGTCCCCCCCCCAGCTTTGGAAGCTACTGAATACTGCAAGGGCTGTGTGATGGGTTGCTTTTACAAAATAATCACTTCTAGCACAGTGCAATAATTGATAGCACAATCAATCATGAACTCTGTAACCTACAATATCCGCCAGAAGTAGAAGCATGACTAAAATGCCAAAACCTGATATTGACAATGATAGAATTAGAAAGAAAACAAATTAAAGATAAGCATCCATGTTAAGCCCTACTTATCTGATATTCATTTGTTGGATAAAACATATTTTCTTGAATTATCCATTTGTTGCCGCAGTTCTTTTCTTTGCTAGTAAGAAACCTATCCATGGAATAGCTTCCCTTCACCTCAGAGGAAAAGCTTATTTAACATGACTGAATGGGAAAACAGATTGGTATATGTCAAAATAACTTCATAAATGGGGGTTAGGGTAAGGATTGCATTGACATCATGTATGTGTATTCTGATAAAAACCCTAATTTTAAGTTTTCAGGATTAGGAATATTTTGTTTGATTTAACTACATTAATATCACCATTAAACACATGAGATATTCCAGCTAAAAATTCTTTAAGACTTATGGTTCTATGTTTAAAGGTCCCTAATTTATTGATTCTTCTATATGTTCAGCTATTCCAAGGAAGGGAGGAAATCATTTTGGCTTGTGATCAATAGATCATTTTAAAGTAAGATTATTATTACTGCAGATTCCAATAAGGATGAAGATAATCACACTTGTTTTCTGTTTGCTCTATGAGGTTTTTAAGAACAGCTTTATTGGAGCTCCTGGGTGGCTCAGTTGGTGGAGCGTCTGACTCTTGGTTTTGGCTCAGGTCATGATCTCAGGGGTGTGAGATCGAGCTCTGTGTCTGGCTCTACACTCAGCGGGGAGTCTGCTTAAAGTTCTCTCTCTCCCTCTGACCCTCCCCCCATGCTTTCTCTTTCTCTAAAAATAAATAAGTCAATCTTTTTAAAAAAGAACAGCTTAATTGAAGAAAAATAACATAAACCGTGTATCTTGAAAGTACACAATTTTAAATTGTGAACACATCCATAACTCTTAAAGTTTTTTCTTGTCCTTTGGTCATCCTTTTCTCTTACTCTTCTCTACTCTCCTCTTCTTCAAGCGACCACTGATCTGGTTTCTGTCAATATAGACTAGTTTGTATTTTCTTAAGATCTGTATAAATGGAATCATGAGAGCATGCTCTTTTGGGGCTGGCTTCCTTCACTCTACAAAAGTATTTTTAGGTTCATCCATATTACTGTATCAACAGCTCATTCCTTTTTATTAATGAGTAGTATTCCATGGTATGGGCATACACCATTTGTTTATCCACTCACTTGTTGATGGATATCTGGGTTGTTTCCACTTTTTGGCTACTACACCCGGAGTTTGTTTAACATTCATGTACAAGTTTTTGTATGAACATATGCTTTCTTTTTTCTTGGGTATATATCTAGAGATGGAATGGGTGGATCAGAGGGTAGTTGTGCATTTAACTTTTTAAGAAACTGCCCAACTCATGGTTGTATCATTTTATATTCCCACCGGAGGGGTTATGAGAATTCCAGTTCCTTCATGTCCTCATCAATATATATCATTTTAAGAGGTGCATAGGTGGTATTTCATTGTGGTTTCAACTTGCAATACCCTTAATGACTAATGATGTTGACCATCTTTTCATGTGATTATTTGTGATCCATGTATCTTCTTTGGTGAAATAGCTGCTTAAATCTTTGGCTTTTATTTTTATTGGATTGTTTGTTGTTAAGCTTTGAGTGTTCTTTATAAATCCTGGACACAAGCCTTTTATGAAAAATATGCTTTGCAAATATTCTCTCCCAGTTTGTAGCTTTTCAGTCTCCTAATAGTATCTTTTGAAGAGCAAAAATTATTTTCCATGAAGCCTTTGATCATTTTTTAATGAGTTGAGCTTATGATGTTGTATCTAAGAGACTGTTCTCTAACCAAAGGTCACAGAGATTTTCTCCTATGTTTTCTTCTAAAAGTTTTATAGTTTTAGGGTTTACATTTAGGTCTATGATCCATTTTGAGCTAAATTTTTGTATGGGATGAGGTTTAGATTGAAGGGGTTTTTTGGCATATGGATAGTCACTTGTTTCAATCTTATTTATTGAATTGCCTTTGTCTAAAATTAGTTGTCCATATATGTGGCTTTTTAAAAGATTTATTTATTTATTTGACACAGAGAGAAAGAGAGAACAAGGGGGGGGGAGAGGCAGGAGAGAGAGAGAGAGAGAGAGAGAGAGAGAGAGAGAGAATCTTTCAAGCAGAATCCCCACTGAGCCAGAAGCCTGATGCAGGGCTCGATCTCACAACCCATGAGATTATGACCTGAGCTGAAACCAAGAGTCGGATGCTCAACCATCTGAGCCACCCAGATGCCCCCAAATATATGGTTTTGTTTTCAGACTCTGCTCTGTTCCACTAATCTGTTTGTCTGTCTTGATGCCAAGACCACATTGTCTTGATTGCTGTAGTTTCGTAAGAGTTGAAATCAGAGAGCGTTAGCCCTCAACTTTGTTATTCTTTTTCAGAGTGGTTTTAGCTATTATAGGTCCTCTGCATTTCAATATACATTTTAGAATCAACCTGTCAATTTCTGCAGGAAAAAAAACAGATTTTAATTGAAATTGCCTTAAATCTATAGATCAACTTGGGGAGAACTGACCTGTTAACAAATTGAATATTCCAACCCATGCACAGGATCTATTAATTAAAGGATATCTTGAATTTGTCTCAACAGTGTTTTATAGTCTCCAGTCTTACACACATTTTGTCAGCTTTATCCCTCCCTAAGTATTCATCCCTAACCATCCTTAAGTGTTTATGAGCCCTAAGTGCTATCACATGTAGCATTGCTCCCTAAGTTTCAATCCCTGATTGTTCGCTGCTAATACATAAAAATGCAAACTGATTTTTGCATATTGATCTTATAACCTGAAACCTGATAAACTCTTGCATTAGTTCTAGTAGCTTTTTTTACATTCCATCAGATTTTCTATATAGACTTTCATGTTGTCTATGAAAAAAGACAGTTTTACTTTTTCCTTTCCAACATGAATGTCTTTTGCTTATTGGCCTGATTGCACCATCCAGAAAATCTAGTACAATGTTGAAAATAAGTGTGAGAGTAAATGCTCTTGTCTTAGTCTTGGTCTTAGGAAATCATTTAGTCGCTCACCATTACGTATGATGCTACTTACATGTTTTCACTGTTGCTCTTAATGTGATTGAGAAAACTTCCTTTGATTCCTGTTTTGCTGAGAGTTTTAATGAGGAATGGATGTTGAATTGTGTCAAATGACTTTTCTGCATCTATTGAGATCATAATATGTTTGTGTATGTATTAATTTGTTAGTATGATGAGTTGCACGGATTGCTTTTGAATGTTAAATCAACTCAGTATTCCCGGGATAAGCCAACTTTGTTGTGATGTATTACCCTTTTTATGGATTCAATTTGCTAAAGTTTTGTTAAAAATGTTTGCCTCTAGGTTCATAGGAATATTGATCAGTGGTTTTTTGTTTTTTTTTTTTTAGAGAGAGTGAGCAAGCGAGCTCGGGGGAGGGGCAAAGTGAGAGGGAGAGAGATCATCTTAAGCAGGTTCCACGCCCAGCGTGGAACCCAACTTGTGGCTTGATCTCACGACTCTGAGATCATGACCTAAGCGAAATCAAGAGTCAGCTGCTTAATAGACTGAGCCACCCAGGTGCCCCCTAATCAGTAGGGGTTTTTTTTTGTTTGTAATGTCTTTGTCTGGTTTTGGTATCAGAGTAATGCTGGCCTCATATGAGGCCAATAATGCTGTCCTCATAGAACTCTCCTTCCATTTTTGGGGAGAGTTTTTGTAGAATGTATATTATTTCTTCCTTAAATGTTTGATGGAATTCACCAGTAATCACATTTTTTTCACATAAATTTTTTTAGCATAAACAAATATAAGAAACAAACATAAAGGCTTTTTGTGATTTGGTTAATGTTTACACATAGCCATAACTTTTCTAAAATTTGTGCTTTAGGATCATTAGTTTTCACTGTATTCAATCAGACAGAATGAAACTCCTGCTCACCCAATGCATTTTTAATAACTGTATGGAGATAGGATATATATATATATATATGTATATATAAAATCTCACCTGTTTAAACTATACAATTCAGTGTTTTTTGATATATTCAGAGTTGTACAATCATAACCATAATCTAATTTTATTCTTTTTATTTTTAGAGAGAGAGAAAGTATGCAAGCAGGGGTGGAGGGCAGAGGGAAAGGGAGAGAATCTTAAGCAGGCTCCACGCCCAGCACGGAGCCCAACATGGGGCTCAATCTCACAACCCTGACAGCATGAGCTGAGCTAAAATCAAGAGTCAGATGCTTAACTGACTTAGCCACCCAGATAACCCACCATAATCTAATTAGAACATTTTTATCACCCCCAGAAAAAACCCTATACCCATTAGCAGTCACTCCTTACATACCCCTCCCCATTTTCTGACAAACACTAACATACTTTCTCTGTCTGTGGATTTGCCTATCTGAATGTTTCATATAAATGGATAAATGGAATTATGCACTTGGTCTTTTGTGACTGGCTTCTTTCACTTATCATGATGTTTTCAAAGTTCATCCATGTTATAGCATGTATCCACACTTTATTCCTTTTTAGTGCCTAAAGATATTTTATTGTAAACACCATGTAATTTTAAGGAAAACACTTTGAACTTATATTGGATATACTAATGCTACAAAAAAAAAAGCCAAATTCTTCAGTGAAAAAAACCCAGCAGTTTCCAGTTAAGACAGTGGGTTCACAAGGATACCAGGAGCCTAATCACATTAACGATGGTGATAAAATATACTCTTTTTTCATTAAAAAATATAACAAAGAAAAAAAAAGACAAACTGAAAACAGACTGTTAAGTATAGAGAACAAACTGATAGTTATCAGAGGTGAGGTGAGTAGGGAGGATGTGTGAAATAAGTGATATGGATTAAAGTGTACACTTATAATGATGAGCACGGAGGAATGTATCACATTGTGGAATCACTATATTGTACACCTGGAACTAATATAACACTGTTTATCAACTGTATTGGAATTAAAATAAAATTTAAAAAATAAAAAGCAAAAAAAGAAACGAAAAATATAACAGATTATATTGATGGTTGCACAACCCTGTGAATATACTAAAAGCCACTGAATTGTAAATTTAATTAGGTGAATTGTAGGATATATGAATTATATCTCAATCTAGCTGTTTTTAAAAGATGTAACAGGGATGCCTGGGTGGCACAGTCAGTTAAGCGTCTGCCTTCAGCTCAGGTCATGATTTCAGGGTCTTGGGATCAAGTCCCGCATTAGGCTCCCTGCTCAGAGGTGAACCTGCTTCTCCCTCTGCCTGCCCCTCCCCCTGCTTGTGCTCTCTCTCTGACAAATACATAAATAAAATATTTAAAAATAAAAAAAAAGATATAACAGATAAAAGTCTGTTTACCAGAAAGGGAAGGGAGGTAGCAAATGAGTAGGAAGCTGAAGCCATAGGCTTGTGTGAGTTGCTCTTAGGCATTCTGCACACAGTACCTTTCATTGGTTACTGCTTCAGGAGTTATATTCACCATGTGTGATGTAGAGAGAATCACAAGAATTAGGACTATAAAATGTCCTTAGGTAGTAACAAAAGAACTTGTTTATTCATCCTATCTTTTCTATACTAAATAAATATTGTCTTAGAATCCATATGTACCAGGTACTATTCTAGAAACTCGAGATCAGTGATGGCACAGATGATGATGGTATGTGAAAAAGATGTATACGAACAAAACCAATATGAAAGCCTCCAAAATGTAATGTTGTGCCTTTCTGTGGTTTTTAAATTTTCTAAAATGAACATGTATTCCTTTTATATTGTCTTTTAAAAAAATCAAAAACATGAAGACTAACCTACATATTTTCTTCAGAGATTATTTTTATTGGATTAGAGGAGGCTCAACTGTTATTCAAAACATGCAGTTATCCTAACCAAGATCTCAAGTTATTCCTGTGGGGTTTTTTTCTTGTTTTTGTTTTGTTTTTGCTTGTTTGCTTATTTATTTATCTATATCCATTCATTCATCTGGGGAGGGGGCAATTCTTCTTAGAAGAAAGGGGAAGCGTACTAGTTTTCTTTTGATGTGTGTCAAAATACTACAAATTTAGCAGCTTAAAAAATACTATTATTTCAGTGGATTGGGAGTCTGGGCACAGAGTAGCTGGTTTCTCAAATCATCATCTTGCTAGGCTGAAGTCAAGGTATTGGCTAGGGCCGACATCTCACCTGTGGCTCTAGGCTCTCTCCAAGATCCCTTGGTGTCGGAGGACTTTGTTTCCTTGCAACTGCTGACCTTATGGCTGCTGTCTTCAAGGCCGGCAGGAGGAGCGCGTCTACTGTTTCTTCTTCTCTCCTTTAAGGGCTAACCTGATGAAGTCAGGCCTACCCAGCACAATCTCCATTTTGACCAACTCAAAAGCAACATCTGCAAAATACCTTTCCCGTCGTATTCACAGAGCCCACCCACAATCAAGGAGAGGTTATTACACAGGGTGTATATACCCGAGGGTGGGAATCTTAGGGGCCACCTTAGAATTTCACCTACCACAGAAGGGTTCTTTAAAGGATTATAAGCTTTCCTAATTATCCTTCAGTTCACTCACAAGAAGAACTGAAGCATGTTTTATAAATTAACTACACACACAAAATTAACAATAAAACTATGAATTACAATAGCAATATAGAAGAGCTATGTTTGAAGAAGGGAAGCTTTAGATCCTCTTAATGAAATTAACCATTTCTTGTATATACAAATTCCATTGTCAGGAAAAATTATAAAAGATCAAAAGGGACAAAAAAGTATCAGTGGGTGTCTTGTTGAGTTTACCCATCAGGGTTATCTCCACCTTTCATTGACTTTCAATTATTTTACAATTCTATGTTGTAGGTTACTGAAAGCACTATAAATAATTTTTCCATATGCAAATGAAATCTGTTAGTGGAAAGACAATTGATTTTCCTTTCCCTCTGTGGACAAAGCCGTTTTGAATCTCTTTGTAAATTCATTTCATAAGCTATCTCTGCTCTTTGAATTAGCCTTGAACCAATAACATCTTTCTGGCTCTTTCATTGGTTAATGAGTTAAATAAAATCTTTGACATACACTCGTTTTACATTTGTTTGATTGTCATGATTTTACCTTTAAAATATTAGCCTTTAACACTACCTATCTTTTAAATTCCAAAGAATTTTTTTAAATATTCCGTTTCAGCAATGATAATTAGCCATAGCATAGGATTTCTGTGCAGTTCATAAGCCAGCTTTTGTGATGTTGATTATCTGGTTAGTGACAAATATTTTGCTACTTCCTTGCTCAATACATTTAAAAACTGCCTCTTTTTGTTTTTAATTTTTGAATCATGCATACTTGAAGTAAAGTCATGTTGGTAAAGTAATGATTGCATTAAAGCCTGTAAGGCAAGCTTTTAAGAAATCAGAGAATTTGTTCCGCTAAGATTCTGTATCTTACTTCCTAACATTAGGATAATGGGGAAAAAATGTTAATTCTCCTTCACAGTTCATTATTTAAAATGTGCTTCAGTAATCAGTCTTTTCTGATTCCATAATTCAGCCTACCAGTTTGGTGTGGGGAATCTGGCTATTTAAATACAAGCACGTTATTATTATTATTATTATTATTACTTTGGCTGAAAGCTGAATTTCCAAAAGAAATAAATCAAATGCAGCTTTTTGAAAATTGGAGCTATTATGCTAAGCTGATGTATCCTTGCAGAGAAAAAGAGCAAAGCACTTGGAACTAATAGAATTGGCTGAACACTGGGATTTTTAAAAGGGCCTGGCGCATTTCCTGGCTGACCTCTCTCTCAGCATAATGTCACAGTAAATTGGAGTGGCATCTAAGTAATACAGACACACACATCCTTGACATATACTAGTCACAATCATAATGTTTTACACAGCACTTATTATGATTTTATTCAGCTTAAAATGTGTAGAACATGCACTCACAAGTAAAATTTAATATTGGATTATTTTCTCGAAATTGATTGGAGTAGTAGGTGATAACTACGTTCCCTAGCAACAATAACACTGCCTAATTTATGAACACTGACATTAGCCAGCAGAATCAAAGCAGCCTTGAGAAAATTTAAAGGGACAGAAACACCATATTGTTGAGCTCCACCTTATTAGGACTAAGAACACAAAAGGTTCACCCAATCATCCCTTTATCCTAGGGAAGTTGTTATATAAGGCTTTTTGTTTTGTTTTCTTTCTTCATTAGTACTTACAACCTAAAGGAGGGAACTGAATTATCTCTTAGATTTCATCAATTTTCAAAGAAGTCTAGCAATGCTTTGAAAGCCATCCCTTATCCAGTCACTAGCAGAAATTGTTAGAACGCACGTATCTTTAGTTTATCACTGTTGGGGGAAACTGCCTGATGAAGTCTTGGATTATATTCACAAAGCTGGTTTGCTGTCCCGTGGATAGAGATGCTTATGTGTATAGATAACAAATCATGGCCATGTCTCCTTGATTAATAAGTTAGGGACTGAGGTCACAAAAATTAATCACACCATAATTTCTGCTCTGCGGAAGTTTACAGTCTAGCAGGGACAACAGATATAAAAGAAATTAATTACCATATAAAACATATAATGTGGACATATACAAAGTGCTATGGAAAAACAGAGAGAGGAGTGGTTATGATGAAATAAAGAGAGGGATAAGAGAAGTGGAAGAAGGGGGTCCCAAGAGGTGACTTTTGGGGAGGATCAAAGAATTACCAAGCAGGGAAGAGGGAAGGGGTATTTCCATCAGAGGGAACAGTTTAAGTAAAATGTATGTAACACTAACTTTTACATTACAACAAAAAATATACATTTTTTTCATTGGCATTACAAAAAATACACATTTCCATTAGCCCCTTAAAAGGGGTTGATGGATTTGGTTTCCCACTTCAGCAGGTCCAAAAGCAAGATGCTTTTATGTCCTGAATACAGAATTAAGTAAGTATTGGGCTGCCTGACTGGCTCAGTCTATTAAGCATCTACCTTTGGCTCAGGTCATGATTCCAGGGTCCTGGATCCAGCAAAGGTTCGGACTCCCTGCTCCACGGGGAGTCTGCTTCTCCCTCAACCTCTGCCCCCCCCACTTGTGCTCTCTGCTCTCTCTCAAATAAATAAATAAATAAACAAATAAATAAAATATTTTAAAAACAATTAAATAAATATGTATTCCAAACCAGCACTAGCCATAGCTACTTTAATTGACAAAAAGATGTGTTAATATAACACGTGTTGATTTTTTTACTCTAATTTTTTTATTCTCAAGGTAAGAACCATTATACAAATTTCCCCAGTATTTCAAAAGAACCTTGAGATTAAAAATGAAAAGATGACTTCATTTTCTGAATGTTTTTTTAAAAAAGATTTTATTCATTTATTTGACAGAGAGAGAGCAGGAGAGCACAAGCAGGGGGAGCCGCAAAAGGGAGAGGGAGAAGCAGGCTCCCTGCTGAGCAGGGAGCCAGATGCGGGGCTCAATCCCAGGACTCTGGGATCATGACCTGAGCCAAAGGCAGTCACTTAACCAACTGAGCCACCCAAGTGCCCCTATTTTCTGAATGTCTTATCTAGGTATATTTGGTCTAAGTATTTTTGGTTTTTTGGACAGCCCTTCTAAAATGTAGCATGCTTAAATTTCATACCTGAATGTTTGTTATAAACCCTCACAGTCATGCTTCGTGAATCACAATATATGGAGGTGGGACACAGGAATTTGTACTGTCTACAAATTCCTCAGGTTATGTTTAGATACTATTGCTTTATTTGGCCTAAAGGTGCAGCTAAGGCAGACTTTCTTCCTAGATCACCACAGAACTGAGAAGCAATTGCAAATTAATTGCCTAAAAAAATTGTAGACAGGTTTAACTATAGATATAACTACATGTATGAGAAAGGGTAAAAAGGAGAAGTTCAAAATTGTTTCATTTTAATTTCTTTCTTAGTAAGAGTAAGAATTCACAGAATACATATTTATCCAAAAATGATTCTTAGAATTTTAAGAAAGCGGCGTCTGGGAGGCTTAAGCGGTTAAGCATCTGCCTTTGGCTCAGGTCATGATCCCAGGGTCCTGGGATCGAGCCCTACATCATGGGGCTCCCTGCTCAGCGGGGAGTCTACTTCTCCTTCTCCTGTTCATCCTGCTTGTGCTCTCTCTCAATCTGTCAAATAAATAAATAAAACCTAAAAAAAAAGTATTTTAAGAAAAAGAAAAAGGTAGCTACATACAATAGTAGGTAACATCATGTTTCAATTTGCAAGTGTAGGGGAAGAAAAACTTATCCTCTAACCTCTTGGATTCTGTTTCTGGGGATGTATGAATTAAACTGACAAAAGATGGTTTAGCTAGAGAAAAAACAGTATGCATGCAATGTATATATACAAGGGAGTACTTAGTGATGAGTAACTCAAAGGGGTAGTTATAATTTGGGGCTTATATACCTAACTTAGTAGGGGAAAGGGAGTGGGGGAAAGGCTTCTATGGGAAGAATAGGTTTCTTTAGGAAAGACAAATGAGTTTCTAAAAGAACAAATACTAGAGAAGAAAGTTTTGTGATAATTTTGTTTATGCAGCTGTGAGTGGTCTTTCTGTCTTCTTCATGGCCATGGAACTCACCCTGAGAGGAGATTTATGGTAGGTTTACTATTGATCTCCCTCCCGGCAGTAGAAGCTTTCCCCAAGAGGGAATTTATGGCAGTCTTCATTTCTCGGAAGTTTCTGCTTTTAAGGGAAACAGGTAAGGGAAGTTCTGAGAAGGCAGGCTTCTTTCTATATCTGTTGAATTTCAAATGTCTTCAGCTTGAAATAATCTTTTTACCAACTATGGGGTTCCAAGTGTGTCCCTACAGACAGCAAGAAACCATTTTGGAATGGAGTGTGTTCAAGTATTTAAAGTCAGAGCATGTATTTTTGCTCAAAAACAGGGAAACAGAGCAAGGATGTATACAAATAACTGGACAAGGCACATTGGTTATCATATACCAGTGAGAACCGAAACCAGTATAATTCCCCATCCCTGTATTAAACAATTCTAAGAGCAGGCATATTTTCTTGTCCCTCTGTTAAATTATACCGACACCAGACATACTTTCCTGTCCTTAAACTGGAAGCAGGCATAAAAACTTAGCTTCTCACTGCAGGAAATATTTGTTCTTAGAAGATAAGCCAACTCAGATAGCTTGATCATCAAGATTCACTTCAAGATCCTCATCCTTGCTGTTCTTACGAACCCCACACTATTTTGTCATAAACTCTCCCCAATCTATAGCAGATTCCTGCCTTCAAAATCACCTTAAAATCATCCTTTCCAGGCTCTAAAACCCTAAAACATCCTTCCTTAATTTCTCCATTTTGGAACAATACTAAGACTGGCATGGTGTTTTTCTCTTATACCATAGTAAGTCGAATAAACTTAGCATCACTTGATCAACAGTTTGTTCTGTAAAAACTGTGAACCCCTAACAAAAGTGGCCAAATATCACTAGTTGTCCTTTCAATGGAATATTAGGTGTTGTCTAGCAGACCTTTAGGGATTATCTGATACTATTAAGATCTGTGCTTTTCACTCTCTTTGGGCTATCTTATTATTCTGTATGTGATAGAAAATTGATAATAATGCAAACTATTTTTAGCCATAGAGATGCAAGCAATTTTTTTTCTGGTTGGGGATGCAATTGATTGAAGAAGAGATGATTCCACACATTACATTTTACTTCCCTGTGAGTGTTGGCCAGTTTTGCAATGCTTAGAGAATTCATATGGTTATACATGTCCCTGTTCTTTGGATTCTCCTTTCAACCATTATTAACTTCTTCCTTTTTTAATTATTAATGAGTGAATTAAATAAAACTTTTGATGGGTGTTTATTTTATATTTGCATAAATCGTGATTTTACCTTTTTGAAATTATCCTTTAACACTGATGATCTTTGGGGGAGTCAAGAGTCAACCCTAGGATGGAACAAGTAAAAGGCATGAGACTTGGTTGAAAATCTACATGAGTGATATGCCAAAACTAAAGGGTGAAGAAAAAGAACAGATTTGAAATTTGGCACCTAGGACCATGATAAATGAAGCAGGCTGTATTAGGGTTCTCCAGGCAAACAGTTATTTAGCTCACATGATTGCGGGGCCTGGCAAGGCTGAAATTTGTAGGGCAGGCAAGAAGACTGATGGCAGTTGATGTTGCAGTCTTGAATCTGAAATCTGCAGTGCAGGCCAGCAGGCAGGAAGGTCATGTAAGGTTTCTTCTATGTTGCAGTCTTAAGGCAGAATGGCTTCTTCTTTGCTCAGTCGGTTAAGCATCTGACTCTTGGTTTCAGCTCAGGTCATGATCTCAGGATTGTGAGATTGAGCCCTGAGTAGGGCTCCATTCTCAGTGTGGAGTCTGCTTGAGATTCTTTCCCCTCTATTTCCCTCCCTCTCTGATCCGCAGCCTACTCGTGCGCTCTCTCTCTCTCTCACTCAAATAAATGAATAAATAAAATCTTTATAAAAAACAAACCTCACAGCAACATCTTGACTGATGTTTAACCAAATAGTTGTGTACCATAGCCTAGTCATGTTGATACATAAAATGAACCATCATACAGCCCACAACTTTTTCATATGCTTAGAGTTGAGGCAAGAATCAGTCTCTTTGTGAGTGTCTAGAACAGAGCTTCTCAAGCTTTAATTCACAAAGGAATCACCTGTGGATCATGTTACATGAAGATTCTGATTCAGTAATTCTGGGGTAAACCCTAACTAGCTCCCAGATGATGCTAATAATTCTGGTTGTTGGACTGCACTTTTATAACAAAGGTTTAAACCAGCACTGCGCAATAGAAATATTATCCAAGGGGCGCCTGGGTAGCGCAGTCGTTGGGCGTCTGCCTTCAGCTCAGGGCGTGATCCTGGCGTTCCGGGATCGAGTCCCACATCGGGCTCCTCGGCTGGGAGCCTGCTTCTTTCTCTCTCTCCCCTACTGTGTTCCCTCTCTCACTGGCTGTCTCTCTGTCACATAAATAAATAAAATCTTTAAAAAAAAAAAAGAAATATTATCCAAGCTACAAATGTGAGGCACATATGTAATTTTCAAAATTTTAATGGCTACATTAAAATGTAAAAAGAAATAGGTAAAATTAATTTTAATAACTTAAGTAAACCAAAATATCAAAAATGTTGCGATGTAATTAATATGAAAATGGATAACAATATTTTGCATTCCTTTTCTTCATACTGTATCTTTGAAATCAGTGTGTACTTTATACTTAAAGCACATGTCAAGTTGTACTAGCCACATTTCATGTGTTTGATAGCCACATTTAGCTGTTGGCTATCATGGTGGATAGTGCAGGACTAACCTTTCATGTGGGAGCCATAAAGGAGCATCTGGCTGAGTATTTGAGATACTTCCTTTCTTCATCTTCTCATTTCTTCTTTCAGCTAAGTCTTTGTTAAATGAGATTAGTATTCTGGAATCCAGGTGAATTGAGAATAGACATTAACAACATCCAAGCATGAGGCTGAACAATGCAGATCAACGGTAGCCTTTGATTTTTTTTTTCTCTAAGTAGAGAAATATCTACATTCAGCAAGACATAGTAAGAGATGTAAACTTTTGCATTGGTCCCTGATGGTTGATTGCACAGATGACATTTTCCCAACTCTCTCTCTTGGTTCTGCCAGCTGAGACTAGGGTCAATACAAGGATTCTGGACCATGATGTTAGAGTCTCAGAAAAGCTGATCAAGGCAGCTGGCCAAAAAAGATGTCCAAAGGCAACCCCAATCTCATTCCAGTACCCCAATACTCTCCTGTACCCCAGTACTGATGCCTTTTAATATCATGCCCCATAGCTGAAAAAAGATCCCATATCCTAGGAAAAGAAAATGGATCATAAAATGCTTTTGGTTGCATTAAGGCTGGCACTTGATATATTGGCAAAAATTTTACAAGAAAAGTTAGAGGGAAATAATATTCAAGAAATAAGGAAAAATATTTTAAAAGGTATGTATAAGCCTAGAGGTAAAAAGGAAGGTCTTGCGTTCGAATCTTTGCTCTAACACTTATAAACACTACAGTGACTTCCATCCCATCTACTTTTCAGTGGGAAACACTTGCCCTATTCCTTCTAGTTTTTGATCCCCTGTTAGATAATCCTATCCCTATAACACATGCTCAGTTAGTTACTTCTTTTCTGTTTCTGGGTAGGAAAATTCCCTTATATTTTGTCACTCCTTTTCCCACCCCCCACCCACCTTAGTGCACAGTTGAAGTTATCTATCGGGCAGCCATTTTATCTCACTCTGGTATACAAAGAAAGACAACTAGATTTGAAAACAAGAATTATGTTTGCTCCTATCTTTTTTTTTTTTTTTACTATTTTGCCTTAGATAATTATTTAACCTCTTTGAACCATTTTCTTCATTTATATAATAGTGATATTAAAGTCTTCCTCATAATTTTGTTAGCATTATATACAATATGTGAGAATGACTACCAATTAGTAGATCTTCAATAAAGTATACAGTCACCCTTTAAAAATGTGTGAGAAAGAGAAATTAGCAACTTTTGGAAGGCAGGTCCTTAAAAAATGGATCTTAAACCCTTCTGGGATTGAGTAAGGATAAAAGGTATATTTCAATCATTTAGCTTTTCCTCAACTTTTTACCTTCTGGAAAATTTGCTTACATGCATTTACAGTTAGAAATTCAGTGCATAATTGTAAATTATAAAACATTAAAATATATTACATAAATCTAGAAATATTCATGAGAGTAAATGAAATGGTACTATTGTTGAATTTAAGCTTTATAATAGTTGGGATTGGTATGAGCTAGAATTGCAGTCAACCCTAAGGAATTTGTCCAGGGTCAAAATGCCAGTGGTGTACATACGTAATAACAGCTTCGTAGTTTATGTGCTCCAACTGAAGTTGGCTATGACCCAGGCTAAGCAGATAATGTTGGGTCTTGTAACTCCAGGAAGACTCATAAACTAAAAGGAATAAAGCTACTAAAGGGCCAGGCACCTAGACTTTGGTCAAAATACAGGTGGTTGAGCATAATTCTCCTGAATAGCAGTTACTTTCTTTACGGGTACAGATTTAATGTCTGACACACATACACTTACAATGACTATTTCTCTGCATAAGTGAAATTGGCACAGCTCTCTGTTCAAAGAAATTCATCAATTTCACAATATTTCCCTCGAAGTTATGGATTTTTTTTCATTTTAAAGATTTATTTATTTGAGAGAGAGAGTGAGCATGAGAAGGAATAGGGGGCAGAGGGAGAGGGAGAAGCAGACTCCCCGCTGAGCAGGGAGCCTGATGCGGGGCTCGATCCCAGGACCCTGGGATAGTGAACTGAGCTGAAGGCAGACACTTAACCGACTGAGCCACCCAGGTACCCCTGAAATTATGTTTTTAATGAAACAATGTACTACTAGTGTTTAGAATTTGCATATAATTATATACTTGTCCATTTTCCTAGGATCTATAGGAACTCTGAGTAGATGTTTATAAAATATATCTTCTACTGGCTTTCAGCAATGTTATATAAATATACTTAGACTCATTTGGCAATTTTGCAAGGTCCTATTCATGGCAATGAGAAAAGTTCTGTGTAAAAATATTGTAGCGGGAACAGACCCAAAGGAAAATTAGTAATAGAGATAGATACTTTGAGAAGAATGGTACAATTTCATGTCAACCTTGATGAGGACAGTTACCAAAATGTTACATGTGCGTTTGGTATAGGAACCAGAGTCATTTAAAGTCTCTGAATATTTTGAGTAACCACTAGAAAAATCATAAGTAAAAAGTTTGGTCATGGATTTATTATCCCTTGGGCCATATTTAAGACCCTTGGCCAGAATAGAATTGATTACAATGGTATCCTTAGTTAAAAAAAATTCTCAAAACAAACAAACCCCGCAACTCCATTTGGGAAAATAGACACAAGAGGGAATGAAATGATGGTCAACTGAAGTCCAAATCAGTATTTTGGGAGAATTGTTAAATTGATGTTTTTCTTCCTCCAACCATTTACTATTGGGCTCTCAATCATTAAGGGAGGGGATTAATTACAGGGGCACCTAGGTGGCTCAGATGGCTATGTGTCTACCTTCCGCTCAGGTCGTGATCTCAGGATCCTGGGATCAAGTCCCATATAGCGCTCCCTGCTCAGCGGGGAGCCTGCTTCTCCCTCTCCCACTCCCCCTGCTTGTGTTCCCTCTCTCGCTGTCTCTCTCTCTGTAAAATAAATAAACAAAATCTTAAAAAAAAAAGGAGGGGATTACATTTTAAGTACCTGCAATTTTGGCAACCAGTACAATGTGGTTTTCAGGATCACTGAGAAGTACTATTAGACTAGCGGTTTCCAAAGTAGATATGTACAAGATGATCTATGGAGCATGGGAAGGAAAATAAGAACTTTTATTTAGATTTTTAATTTATTTTGTTTAATTTATTTTTGACATAGTTTTATTGAGATATAATTTACATACCATAAAATTCACCTGTTTAAAGTGTTAAAGTCAGTGGTTTTTAGTAAATTCAAATTTGTGCAACCATTGCCAGAATCTTATTTTAGAACATTTTCAGTATTCCAGAAAGAAACCACATACCCATTAGCAGTCACCCCCATTCCATCTTCACCCCATTTCCAGGCAGCCACTAATCTACTGTCTATATATTTTCCTCTCATAAATGGAATCATGTAATAGGTGGTCTTTTATTATAGGTTCTTTCACTTAGCATACAGTTTTTAAGGTTCATCCATATTGTAGCATGTAGCAGCACTTCAATGTTTTTAAAGCCAAAAAAATAGTCCATTGTATGGATATGCTACATTTTATTTATCCATTCATCTGCTAATACAAATTTGGGTTGTTTCCACTTTGGGGCTAATATGAATAATGCTGCTATTCATGTAGAAATTCTTGTGTGGACAGAAGTTTTCAATTCTCTTGGGTATATACCTGGTAGTGAAATTGTAGATCATATGATAACTCTATGCTCAACATTTTGAGAAACACCAGACTGTTTTCCATAGCAGCTGCATCATTGTACATTTCTACCAGCAATGTATAAGGGTTCCATTTTCTCCACATTCTCACCAACACTTGTTATTTTTCATTTATTTGATTATGGTCACCTAGTGAGTGTGCATGGTCTCACACTATGGTTTCGATTTTCATTCCCCTCATGACTAACGATGTTTGGCAGCTTTTCATGTATTTATTTTTTTTATCTTTTTTTCTTTATCTTCTTTATCTTTTTCTAAATCTTTTTTCTTTTTATCTTTTTTTTAAATCTTTATCTTTTTTATCATTTTTAAAATCTTCTTTGAAAGAATATCTATGCAGATCCTTTGCCCATTTTAATATTGGGTTATTTGTCTTTTTACTGTCAAGTTGTAAGAGTTCTTTATGTGTTCTGATACCAGTCCCTTGTATTTATATTTCTTTTTATCTTGTTTTACAACTTCTCATTTTTTAGTATGTTTTATGATGAACATAACAGTACAATAATAAGTGCATATTAATTATAACTAAATTTGGGGAAGTACTCCAAGTATTTTCACTGTTAGGGACCTGCAATAAAAACTCTAGAGAGCACTGCATTAGGCCAAAATTATTATTTTTCTCTCCCACCTGTTTGCTGTTTGCAAGAAGGGAAAACTGAGCCTGCTAAAGACAAACTTCAACTCTTACATCTTTTAGTCACTGTCCTATTGAACTGTACCTGATAAATACAAAGCATTCTAGCTTATGCTAGATAATTCATACTTGTAGTTTAGGAAACCCTAAATATGAGAGATGGGGAAGCATGATTAATATGTAAGTGCTACCACATAGTGATTGCTTCAGTAACTAGCAGTCACAGTAAACAACATCATTTCAATTCTACAGATTAGGAGATGAAGAGTCATGTTAAGGAACAGGGATAAGGTCATACAGCTCACGAATCGTAAAGCTAGAATTTGAACTCAAGCCTAATTCTCAAACCCATTGTTTTCCATGTGACACTGCCTATCAGTCAAATTACAGGTGAGATTTCTGCAGTGGGTAAGAAATCGGACTAGATGACTTCCCTTCTAATTCTGAGACATTATGATGATGCTGATGTAAACAAGCATTCGGGTCTGTGTCAGTGGTGATTTTCATAGCTAATAAACATCTAGGGGCATGAACCATTTTGTCTTACTGCCTCTGAATAATACCTAGTACAGCAACATGTATAAGTGGAATTAATAACTTCCTGCCAAGGTAACATGCCAAACATTGACTTAAAAGTGATATATGATAATTACTATTCTTGGAGTTTATAATCGTCATTTATATAGTAATCAATGAATTTTATTTATACTTATTATATTCAGAATGGACTTTGTATTTACAGTAGAAATTGTACTTATTCAAAGTAGATTTCATAAAATAATACACACTTTCATTCTAACTGAGGAACTCGTATTCCATGTTTCAGTGAATGAGATGAATGGATTACAGCATGAAGGTCAATTCATTTCAGCCAACCTAAATAATTTTTACAAATCACCACACAAATGATTAAGTTATTGTGATCAGTATGGATGGAATGGCTTTATTAATGTCTGGTTAAACAATAATGTGTAAGCCTAGCCAGTAGTCTAGGGGCTTAGATTACATCACCACCCAAATTATGAGTGATAAATCCATTTCTTACAGACATCAAACTAAGGGAGAGTGAGCAAGAGTGCAATGTATTTTATGAAATAGGGAAAGTTCGTTTAATTTTGCCGAATAGCAGAAAACAGATTTAAAAACACTCCAAATTCAGTGAAGCAAAATCAAGATTATATAAAGCCAAAGGAGTTATTTTGTATACTTAATGCTTTTACTTATTCCCAATGTAGTTATCTTTCCTTTAACCTCCATTATTTTAATGCATTGACTGGTGGTACATGACTCCTTTGGCAAAGGTATTGAGACATGCATAATAATTAGTGTTCTATAATATATAAGATTTCTGTTGGGAATTACTTCTTTACAGATGAAGAGGTTTTTTCCATTGAGGAATTTATACCATAATTAGAAAAATGATAGTCTAAACCCCAGTGGAAAGATCATACTTTAATTGGTATTCATTCGTGTTAGACAAGCCCATGGAGAAAACTAGGAGTCACTTTTTACTGAAGTTAAGTTGTTAACTGTGAAATCAACTAAATCATATTCTCACTTAAATATCTGAAATAACTGGCCTTTTTAATTGCTTTTTTAAAAGAGCTAGTCATGGGGTGCCGGGCTGGCTCAATTTGTAGAGCATGTGACTCTTGATCTCGGGGTCATGAGTTTGAGCCCCATGTTGGGTGTAGAGTTACTTAAAACAAAGGGGGGGACAGATGAGGCTGGATTAAAATATAAAAAGCTAGTCATCTGACATTAACTGAACAATCCCTTAGGACATAAAGTTTTAAAACCCCTCAGATGAAAATATAGGCTCAGGTAAATTTGGAGGGCAGTACAATATTTTGAGTATACTTAAATTTACTTTCTTTTAGAAAATAATATGTTTTACAAATATCTCAAGATGAAATAGTATGTTTCATATTTTGAGGGTTTCTTAGCAGAAAGATTTGGCGTAATGTCAGATGAGCCAGGGTCAAGACCAAGATTATACTTGAACTTCTCATATATAAGATAAAAATAATAGAATATGCTGCCTAGATATCTCCTAATCCCCCATGATAGAATAAAACCATATTTCAAATTAATTCAGATGATATTTATTGAGTAGAGTACAATTTTCATGGTAACCTGAAACTGTTAGGGCAGTGAAGGTAACATTTAGTCTGCTTGTCTGCATAAACCATTCAAATGTCTTGGAAAACCTAAAATTTCATAATCTACACTATATCTTCTAGACTACATGTTATGCATGTAAGTAACAAAAGACTCCTTTTGTCACAACATGTTTACTACATATTAATTTCTAATAAGTGTTAATAAAATGCAAGCTATTTATCATAGGTTCCAAATAATCAAATGAGTAGCAAATACTATTCATATCACAGAGATGAAGACACTATGGTGCATTATAGATAAGGATTTGTATCTTTCAAGATAATAAATTCAGCAGAGGAATTTATACTATTTTGCATTTATATAATTTTATATAGGACTTCATTCACCTGTCAGTTACCCTTCCTTGTGTAATATCTACTGTTTGCAAGACACTGTGCCAAGTGCAGATAGAAAGATGAATAAGATGTTCTCAATAAACTTAAATAAAATTAAGATCATAATACCATAGTATAATATTATAAGAGAGATGCAAATAAATATGTGAACACAAAAGAGGGAGAGAGCGCTTCCACCATGGCAGAATCAGAGCAGTAACAGAAAAATTATCTGAAACTTAGGGGCACCTGGGTGGCTCAGTCGCTTAAGCATTTGTTTCTGGCTTAGGTCTTTTTTTTTTTTTTTAAAGATTTTACTTATGTATTTGACAGAGAAAGAAAGACAGCCAGCAAGAGAGGGAACACAAGCAGGGGGAGTGGGAGAGGAAGAAGCAGGCTCCCAGTGGAGGAGCCCAATGTGGGGCTCTATCCCAGGACTCCGGGATCACACCCTGAGCCGAAGGTAGATGCTTAACGACCGAGCCACCCAGGCGACCCTCTGGCTCAGGTCTTGATCCCAGCATCCTGGGGTAGAACCCTGCATTGGGCTCCCTGTTCAGCAGGGAGTCTGCTTCTCCCTCTGTCCCTATCCCCACTTGTGCTCTCTTTCTCTCTCTCTCTCAAATAAATGAATAACATCTTTAAAATTTATCTGAAACTTAGAAATAATGCAAAAAGAGTGGGGCCATGAATTTTCAATGTCATAAGAAAGTGAAGGCCATCCAAGAATTGTTTGGGGTAATGATCGGAAAATGCTTTCTGTAAAGGTCCACAGAGTAATTATATTTTTGGTTTTGTGGGCCATATCATCTCACAAATACTCAACTCTGCTGTTGCAGCAGGAAAGCCGCCATACATCATATGTAAACAAATGAGATTGGCCAGATTTGGCCCACAAGTAATTTGCCAACTCCTGGTCTAGGGGACCTAGGATAGTAACTCGTTCAACTTACTGTTGACTATTTAAGGGTTCAAATTTAGTTTGAACACAAGTTTTGTGTTCACTTGTAGATTTTTGTCTATTCTAAATGCAAGTAATTTTTGCCTGTGGACAGATAACTCCCAAGTTGTATAGCTCTGTTGGACATTACCCAGTTCCTATCTAATCCAGCAATATTTTCTTCCTTGTAATACTCTGTTTTATAATGCTCTTTGACCCTGCCATGACATCTTAATGGTTCCTTCATTAATTAATGAGTTAAATAAAATCTTTGACATATGTCCATTTTATATTTGCCTGAGTGTTATGATTTTACTTGTTTGAAAATTGTACTTTGACAGTTCTGAAGATCCATTAAGATGCTCAAATTGACCCACTTGATGGAGACAAGTAAACTTCATTGTGGTAGAAATGCACCTCGAAGCCTGTTTGAGCCCAAATACATTTTTCATGGCTGTCAGCATGAATCCCAAGCAGCAGTAAAACTTGAACTTTGTTTATTCTGTTTTTATAGGTTTTATTTTCTCCTCTCTAGATATTTTTGTGTTTTCATTGCTTGTTTGTACATTACAAAAAAGTTACTCCCCCTTGGTGGTAGCAATGATTGGAAATTTGTGCTTATTGTCTGATCATTTGGTGATTTCTATTGGATGGATGGTGGAGAGCTATTCTCTATTGGTTGAGAAACAGAGAATCCAGTTTGTTTGGGCTTTTTGTTTGTCTATTTGTGAATTAAGATCAATTAAGAACTTTTGTGCCCATTGAACAGCTCTTTCATATCCAGACCTATGAAGTTTTGTGTTTATGTGTTTACTTCTGATCTGTGGCAGAAGTTGCATAACTGAAGCAATAAGCCCTCCCTATATCTGTGTTTCTGTAAATCTAAGAATCCCCTCTCTCTCATGTGGGTGTGAAATAGTTTCCTACCTAGGATGGGTAATAACAAATTAGGTTATAATATTTCTTTAAGGTCAACTATGGGGCATCGGTTAAGCCTCTGACTCCTGACTTCAGTTCAGGTCATGGTCTCAGGATCCTGAGTTCAAGTGTCAGGCTCTGTGTTCAGTGAGGCGTCTGCTTGAGATTCTCTCTCTCCCTCTCTCTCTGCCCCTCCCCCCACCACGCATGCACGCTCTCTCTCTCTCTCTAAAATAAATAAGTTTTAGGGAAAAAAGTTCAACTATAATTTATTTATAGATAAATAACCACTTATATAAATCTAATATTTCTCTAAATGACAGAAAATTTTAAAATGAACTTCAAATACTTCAAATGTATTATACATTTATGAAACCCTTACAGAAATGTCTGAGAAACATTAATAAATCATGTTTACATAATTAAGAATCCTTGGACAATTTTGATTGGTTTGATAATTTAGGTTTAAAAAAGAGGGGGCGCCTGGGTGGCTCAACCGGTTAAGTGTCTGCTTTTAGCTCAGGTCCTGATCCCAGGGTCCTGGGGTGGAGCATTGGGCTCTCTGCTCAGTGGGGAGTCTGCTTCTCCCTCTTACTCTCCCTCTGTGTTCTATCTCTTTCTCTCAAATAAATAAAATCTTTTAAAAAAAGAAAGAGAAGAGGGATGCCAGGGTGGCTCAGATGGTTAAGCGTCTGCCTTCCGCTTAAGTCATGATCTCTGGGTCCTGGGATCAAGCCCCACATTAGGCTCCCTGTTCAGTGGAGGGTCTGCTTCTCTCTCTCTCTCCCTCTGCCCCTCCTCCCCACTCGCTCTCTCTCTCTCTCTCAAATAAATAAATAAAATCTTAAAAAAAAAAAAAAAGAAAGAGAAGAAAACAACCCTTGGTCTCTTTCTCAAGTGTATATTAAGTATAATGAAGTTTATGTTTTATTTTTATAAAATTTTTGTCTTTTATGAAAAGAGTACTTAGTGTGAATTTCTTAAGCTTCTTATTTTGGTTTACCAATCAAATTAATATAACTCTTGCATAATTTTTAAGATTGTGAAAAATGTAAATTTGTCATTTACTAAATTTTATAATTATTCTGACAAACTTTTAACATCAACTATAATTATGTTTTGTAGCTTGAACATAATTTTCAAGATCCTTAGGTAAATTGAACACTTGGATTAATATCAAATCAAACTAATTAATGAATAATCTTTGATTGCTAGAAAATTTCTAAGTAAAATGGAATACTGAAAAATTATTACTAAGCATAATTTTAAGCTAATTTGCTTATTTTTTTAATGTGCTATAGGCTATGTCTTTGGTCATGTGAACAGACGTGTTCATTTTTGAAACTTTAGGGTATAAAAGAAATGTGAAGTTATAGAAAGTTATGTACTTATGAGCTTTGCTATTCTACTTAATTTTTGTGTACAACAGTTTTCAGTTACTTACCTCCCAGATTTTTCTGTGAAATAGAAATTGCTTATTTTGGTTAAAAGCTACAATTAATATGAATATGCTAGGAACAACAGTAATAAAGAAATAAACCTGGGTACATAAGGTAATGCTTGCGTTTTTGTTTATCAAGGTATAAAGAGACTACGTTTTTTTTCTTTAAAGCATCTGATTATTCCAGAATATGAAAAAAGGACAGAGAAAGACAAAGCCTTTAGTGGCTATACAAAGTTGTAGAAGATTTTCAGAAAGGGAAATTTTTTTGCCTTGGTTTATAATACTGAATCTGAAATGTAGCAATGAAATGTGTTGAAATTTTGCCAAGGTTTGGATTAGTTTTGATGGGTTTGCTCATAAGGGAAAAAAAGCTGCTGAAATTTTACTACAAATGCTATATTAATGCCAAACTAGATCTCGATTTTCTTTCTGTTAAAATGATAAATTGCAGAGGGATAGACACATAGATCAACAGAATAGAATAGAGAACCCAGAAATAGATCCTCACAAATATGCCCAATAATTTTTGACAAAAAAGCAAAAGCAATTCCGAGGAGGAAGAAGAGCCTTTTCTTTTTTTTAAGTTTTTTTTAGAAGATTTTATTTATGTATTTGACAGAGAGAGCACAAACGGGGGAGTGGCAGTCAGAAGGAGAGGGAGAAGCAGGCTCCCCACTGAGCAAGGAGCCTGAAGCAGGGCTCCATTCCAGGACCCCGGGATCATGACCTGAGCCAAAGGCAGATGCTTAACCAAGTGAGCCACTCAGGTGCCCCAAGAACAGCCTTTTCAATAAAAGGTAGAGAAACTGGATATTTTGCAAAAAAAAAAATGCACCTTGAACTAAACTTTATATGAAAATGAACTCAAAATGGATAATGGGCATAAATGTTAAATGAAAAACTATAAAACTCATAGAAAAGAGCATGTGAGAATATCTTTGGGATCTACATAGGACTAGGCACACTGCTGAGACTCGACACCAAATAGCACAATTGATAAAATGAAAAATTGATAAATTGGACCTCATCAAAATGAAAAACTTTCACTCTGTGGAAGATTCTGTTAAGAGCATGAGAAGACAAATTCCAGTCTGGGGGACAATATTTGCAATTACATATCTGATATGTACATAGACCTTGCATCTAAAATTTATAAAGAACTCCCAAAACTCAACATTACAAAAAAGAAGCAATTCAGTTAGAAAATGGGCAGATGACATGCACAGATATCTCACCCAAGAGAATATTAACGATGGCAAATGAACAGATGAAAGATGCTCCACATCATTAGCCATTAGAGAAAGGCATATTAAGGGGCGCCTGGGTGGCACAGCGGTTAAGCGTCTGCCTTCGGCTCAGGGCGTGATTCCGGCATTATGGGATCGAGCCCCACATCAGGCTCCTCCGCTATGAGCCTGCTTCTTCCTCTTCCACTCCCCCTGCTTGTGTACCCTCTCTCGCTGGCTGTCTCTATCTCTGTCAAATAAATAAATAAATAAAATCTTTAAAAAAAAAAAAAGGCATATTAAAAACTGCAATGAGATATCACTGTACACCTATCAGAATGACCAAAATAAAAATAATAATAACACCAAATGCTGGTGAGGATGTACAGAGACTGGATCACTCATACATTGCTGGTAGGAATGTAAAATGGTACAGCCACTCTGGAAAATAGTTCAACAGTTCCTTTCAGATATAAAAATGGACTTAACATATGATCCAGCAACTGTACTCTTAGCATTTACCCCAGAGAAATGAAGGTTTATTTTCATGCAGGAATTTGTACATGAATGTTCATAGCAGTTTTATTCATGATAGTTAAACACTGGAAACTACCCAAATGGCCTTCACTGGGTGAATGGTTAAATAAACTATGGTACATCCATACCATGAAATACTACTCAGCAGTAAAATAGGATGAATTATTGATACATATAACAACCTGAATGGATCTCAAGGGCATTATCCTGAGTGGGGAAAAAAAGCCAATTTAAAAGCTCATATAATGCATGATTCCATTTATGTAACTGAAATGACATAATTATAAAGATGGAGAAGACGTTCATGGTTGCCAGTAATTAGAGGTAGAGAAAACTAGTATGACATAAATGAGTAACATGAGTCTCATGGTAATGTTACAATTGAATATCTTGATTGTGGTGGTGGTTACATAAGGCTACACATGAGATAAAACTGCAAACACACACACACGCACGCACACACACATGTGCACGTATAACTATTGAAATCTGAATAAGCTCTATGTAGTGCACCAATATCAATTTCTTGGTTTTGACACTGCACTATAGTTGAGTAGGTTGTAAACATTAGGGAAAGCTGGGGGTAGAATATACAGAACGTCCCTCTATATTTCTTTGCAACCTCCTATGAATCTATAAGTATTTCAAAGTAAAAACATTTAAAAGATGATAAGTGGGTCTCCATGCTCTTATCAAGAGGTTATATTTACCTTCCTGTAATCTGCCTGATAGCAGAGATTTATTTCACCTACCACAAGAATAATTTTGTCTGCATTTTATTGCCTTTATCATGTCCTTGATTTTAAAAAAAAGTACCCAAAAGTGCAAACAACAAAGGCAGAAGAACTAAGTTTTCCTATAACCATGTTACCTTCCCCTATGGTTATTTTAAAACATTATATTATCATTTTGATTAAATTGATAGCCAAGTGTTATTTCTCAGGTACCCATGAAAATATTTCAGAAATTGTATAATTTTGTAAAGGCACTAGAGACTTGTCAATGTCTTTGGCTGTTAAATATGTTCTTACACGTAGGCAAAACATTTATCAAACTCATGAAATCGTTCTGTACTGTGTGCAAATAGAGAATTTTACTCTCCTCCGTTCTTTTATCATTGGTGACTGTAATAAATTAACCATAGCCTGTCAGTCTCTTGTCAAACAGATTTCTATTTCCTGATGCATGCCTGAAATCTTTGCTATAAGGTACTGGCTGGAATTTGTGTCTACTAAAAAGGAGCACTGTTGCAGAGGCTTGGGGATGGGACGTTATCAGATACTCTGAACTATTGCTACTTTAAGAATATACGCTTGGTTACAGGCTTCTGAGCTGACATTGCTTAGATGAGTTTTAGACTGAATGAATGGAGTGAGTCAGAGTTTCCAGGACTCTTTATAGTCCAAAAATATATGTATTTCACGAAGGCAAACTGCACATCCATGATGCAATGGACACAAGTGGAACAAGAATTAATGACATAGGGGTGCCTGGGTGGCTCAGTGGTTAAGCGTCTGCCTTCGGCTCAGGTCATGATCCCAGTGTCCTGGGATTGAGCCCCGCATCGGGGGCTCCCTGCTCAGCAGGATGCCTGCTTCTCCCTCTCCCACTCCCCCTGCTTGTGTTCCCTCTCTCGCTGCCTCTCTGTCAAATAAATAAATAAAATCTAAAAAAAAAAAAAAGAATGACATACGCATGAATGAACTGATGAACAAGAATTAATGACATAGGCATGAATGAACTGATGAAAGAATCTTATTACCGTTATTTCCTTGGAATATGGTGGGCATCACTTTTTTCTGATTTATTGAGTTATCACTTAATATACTATTATATCAACCTATTGTAAGTGTATGACTCAATGATTTCTAGTTCTTTTATAGAATTGCACAACTATCACAAAATCTAGCGTGTGAATATTTCCATCACACCTAAAAATGTTCTTGGGTCCTCCTGTGGTCAATTTCCACTCCCATCCCCAAGCTCAGGCAACCACTGATCTGCTTTCTGACTTTATACAGGGCCTTTTCTGGACATTTTATATAAATAGAATCACGCAATGTGAGGCCTTTTGTACCTGGATTCTTTCCCTTAGCATGTTTTTGAGGTTCATCCATGTTGTAGCATACATCATTATTTCATTCTTTTTATAGCTCAATAATGTTCCATTGTAGGAATATACCACATTGTGTTTATTCACCAACAATGCACAGTTGAATTGCTTCCAGTTTTTGGCTATTATGAATAATGCTGCTATGAATTTTTGCACACAAGTTATCGTGTGACATATATTTTCATTTCTCTTGGGTAGATTCCTCAGAACTCAATTACTGGATCATATAGGTTTTTTTGGATCATATAGTAAGGTTATTGCAACTTTTTATGAAACTGCTGAATTGTTTTCCAAAGAGATCATACCATTTTGCCTTCCTGCAAATAATGTATGAAAATTCTTGTTTTTCCACATCCTACCAGCACTGTTTTGGGGTTGGGTTTTTTCTTTCTTTTTTTTTTTTTTTTTGGATGTAGCAATTTTAGTGTGTGTAAAGTAATATCTCACTATGTTTTTAATTTGCATATCTCTGATAATTAATTCTTTTGAGCATTTTTTCATGCGCTCATTGGCCATTTGTATGGCTTTTTTTTGAGAAATGTCTATTCAGATACATTATCTATTTTTAAATTTGTAGATTTTTAAAAAAGATTTATTTATCTGAGAGAGAGAGAGAGAGAGAGAGTGAGAGACGGAGAGAAGGAGCGAGATCATGAGCAGGGGGGAAGGGTAGAAGGAGAAGCAGACTCCCCGCTGAGCAGGGAGCCCAATGCGTGGCTCAGTCCTAGGACTCCAGGATCATGACCTGAGCCGAAGGCAGATGCTTAACAACTGAGCCACCCAGGCATCCCTAAATTTGTAGTTTTATTATTGAGTTGTAAGAGTTCTTTTTATATTCTAGATTAAGTCTCTTAACAGTTAAATGATTTTCAATATTTTCTCCCATTCTGTGGGTTGTCTTTTCACTTTCTTAATGGTATCCTTTGAAACACAAAAGTTTTTTATTTTGATGAAGTCCAGTTTGTTTACTTTTTTGTCATTGTTGCTGGTGCTTTTGGTATGGTATCCAAGAAAGCTTGTTTAACCAAAGGTTACAAATATTTTCTCCTAAAATTTTTATAGTTTTAGTTTTTACATTTAAGTCTATAATTTAGATTTTTTTAAAAGATTTTATTTACTTGACACAGAGACAGCCAGTGAGAGAGACAGCCAGTGAGAGAGAGATAAGCAGGGGGAGTGGGAGAGGAAGAAGCAGGCTCCCGGCGGAGCAGGGAGCCCGATGCAGGGATCGATCCCAGGACCCCGGGATCACGCCCTGAGCCAAAGGCAGATGCTTAACAACTAAGCCACCCAGGCGCCCCATAGATTTATTTTTTGTTTATAGTGTAAGGGTCTAAATTGTTTTCTGGCATAATATAGATATTCAATTAACATAGACCCATTTGTTGCAAGGACTGTCCTCCTCCCATTGAGTGGTCCTGGAGCCTTAGTGAAAAATGATTAACATACGGGTTTATTTCGGGGCTCCTAGTTCTATTCCACTGATCTACATGACTATCCTTATGCCAGTACCACACTGTCTTGATTATTGTGGGTTTTTTTCTTTCTCCAAATTTTTATTTAAATTCCAGTTAGCTAACATACTGTAGGAAATGGGAAAAAGAAAGTCTCTTCAATAAATGGTATTGGGAAAACTGGACCATGCAAAAGAATGAAACTGGACTACTTTCTTACACTGTACACAAAATAAACTCAAAATGGGCTAAAGACCTCGGGTGCCTGACTGTCTCAGTTGGGAGAGCATATGACTCTTGATCTCAGGGTTGTAAGTTTGAGCCTCACATTTGGTATAGAAGTTACTTAACAGTAAAATAAAAGTTTAAAAATATGGATTAAAGACCTACATGTGAGACCTGTAACCATAAAATTCCTAGAAGAAAATGTAGGTAGTATTCTTTTTAAAAAAAGGATTTTATTTATTTATTTATTTGAGAGAGAGAGAGAGAAAGAGTGAGAGAGAGAGGGGTGAGGGGCAGAGGGAGAAGCAGACTCCCAGCTGAACAGGGAACCCAATGTGGGGCTCCATGTGGGGCTCGATCCCAGGACTCTGGGATCATGACCGGAGCCAAAGGCAGATGCTTAATAGACTGTGCCACTCAGGTGCCCCTTTAGGCAGTACTCTTTTTGACATTGGCTACAGAAACATTGTTCTAGACATGTCTCCTCTGGCACAGGAAACAAAAGCAAAGGTAAACTATTGAGACTAAATCAAAATAAAAAGCTTTTACACAGTAAAGAAAATCGATCTCCAAAACAAAAAGACAACCTACTGAATGGGAGAAGATATTTGCAAATGATGTAGTTAATATATAAAGAATTTATACAACTCAAACCAAAAAAACAAATAATCCAATTTATAAATGGGCAGAGGACCTGAATAGACATTTTTCCAAAGAGGATATACACAGGGCCAACAGACACATGAAAAGATGCTCAACATCACTAATCATTAGGGAGATTCAAATAAAAATAATAATGAGATACCTCACACATGTCAGAATGGCTAAAATAAAAATCACAAGAAATAACAAGTGTTGGCAAGGATGTGGAGGAGAAGGAACCCTTGTGCACTGTTGGTGAGAATGCAAACTGGTGCAGCCACTGTGAAAAACAGTATAGAGGGAAACAACTGGCTATTTATACCCAAAGAAAACAAAAACACTAATTTACAAAGATATATGCACCCTGCACCCATATGTTTATTGTGGCATTATTTACAACAGCCAAGACATGGAAGCAACCCAAGTTGTTGATAGATGAATGCATAAAGATGTGGTATATACAGTGAAATATTCCTCAGCCATAAAAAAATGAAATCTTGCCAATTACAATAACATGGATGGAACTAGAGGGTATTGTGCTAAGCGAAGTAAGTCAGTCAAAGATAAATACCATATGATTTCACTCATATGAGGAACATAAGAAGCAAAACAAATGAACAAAGAGAAAAGACAAACAAACAGACTCTTTTTTTTTTTTTTTTTTTTTTTTT
>NC_048238.1:77661266-77707140 GCF_002007445.2 Ailuropoda melanoleuca
AAAGATTTTATTTATTTATTTGACAGAGATAGAGACAGCCAGCGAGAGAGGAAACACAAGCAGGGGGAGTGGGAGAGGAAGAAGCAGGCTCATAGCGGGGAGCCTGATGTGGGGCTCGATCCCACAACGCCGGGATCACGCCCCGAGCCGAAGGCAGACGCTCAACCGCTGTGCCACCCAGGCACCCCCCAAACAGACTCTTAATATGGAGAACAAACTGGTGGTTGACAGAAGGGCGGTGGGTGGGGGAAATGGGTGAAGTAGATAAAGAGGATTAAGAGTACATTTATCATGATGTATAGAATTGTTGAATCATTACATCATTTATTCCTGAAACTAATATAAAACTGTTTGTTAATCATACTTGAATAAAGAAATATTGAGACTTACAATCCATTAACATAGAATGTCTCTCCCAGGGGTGCCTGGGTGGCTCAGTCAGTTAAGCGTCTGCCTTAGGCTCCGGTCGTGATCCCAGGGTCCTGGCATCAAGCCCGGCATTGGGCTCCCTACTCAGTGGGGAGTCTGCTTCTCCCTCTCCCTCTGCCCCTGCTCATGTGCTCTCTCTCTCTCCCTCACTCTCTCTCAAATAAATAAATAAAATCTTAAAAAAAAAGAATGTCTCTCCCATTTTAGATCTTTTAAAATTTATTTAGCAATGTTTTATCATTTTTAATACACACATTTTGTAATTCTTTTGTTAAATTTGTTCCTAAGTATTTCGTTATTTTTGATGTTATTAGAAATGTTTTCCTAATAGTTTTCTTCATTGCATTTTTTTAAGATTTTGTTTTTAAGTAATCTCTACACCCAACATGTGTCGAACTCATGACCTTGGGATCAAGAGTCACATGCTATTCTTACTGAGCCAGTCAGGTGCCCCCTTCATTGCATTTTTCAATTGTTCACTGCTAGTGAATAGAAATAACAATTAATTTTTGTATATGGATGTGGTGTCTTGTGACTTTGCTAAATCCATTTATTAATTTTACTAGCTGTGTATGTATTTGTGTGTATTCCTTAGAATTTTCTTAATATAAGATCATGTCATCAGCAAACTAAGATAGTTTTTATGCCTTCCTTTCTAATCTGAATGGCTTTAATTTTGTTGTTGTTGCACTGGCTAGAATCACCAGTACAACACTGAATACAAGTGATGACAGTGGACACTCTTATTTCTGATCTTAGAGGAAAAGTATTCAGTTTTTCATGATTACATAACATATTTGCTAAAGGTATTTCATAGATGCTAAGGAAAATTCCTTTCTAATCCTGCTCTGTTGAGTGTTTTTATCATGACAGGGTGTTAAATTTTGTGCAGTGCTTTTTGTATGTTTATGATTATGTGCTTTTGTTCTTTATTAACATGGTGCACTTAATTGTTTTTTAATATTATGCCAACTTGCATTTCTGGAACAAATCTCCCTTTGCCATGTTTTATAATCCTTTTAATAGGTTGCTGAATTTAGTATGCTAATACTTTTTAAGATTTTTTGCATGTGTATTCCTGAAGGATCAGTCTATGGTTTTCTTTTCTTCTGATGTCTTTGGTATCAGAGTAATGCTGGCCTCATAGAAGTTGGGAAGCATTCCCTCTTCTACTTTTGAACGTGTCTGTAAAGGATTGGTGTGAGTTTTTTCTTTAAATATTTGATCAAATATACCACAGAAGCCACACGGGCCTGGGCTTTTTTTGGAGGGGGGAGAATTTAAATTGCTGAATCAATTTCTTTACTTTTTTTTGTCAATTTACATGTCTTGCAACTTTCTGGTGAATATCAGACATTTTAGATAATATATTGTAACAACTCTGAATTCTGATTTTGCCTCCTGAGGCTTATTACTGTTTTGTTGTTGTTGTTGTTTTGTTTGTTTACTAATTTACCTGAACTAAGTTTATGATCTCTGTCTCTACTATAACGTGTGCCTACTGATGTCTCTGCTCAGATTTTCAGGTTTTTTTCCTTTGCTTTATTTTCAAAAACTAGCTTCCTAGGGGTGCATGTGCATCTGCATAGTGTTTAGCTAAAGGTTGCTTCAAACACCTTCAGCCACTGTGCATCCATTATCTGTTGATGGATCTGTGTGTTGACTGGGGACCATATTCACACTTCAAATTGCTGTCACGCCTTCTCTGGCTTTTACTTTCTGTCGGTCTTACTTGCTTTTCCTCTGTATATTCACATAGGTGCTGAAGGCCGGGGATCATGGGCATGTGCACAGGATATGTGGATAGCTTATCAAGTCCACTATGGCTGTCTCACTTCCTGGAATTCCCTGTTACATCCACTGCTAGTCCATTGCCTGCCCCTAAACAGTCCTGTAATCTCAGGCTAGCAGGCCTTCTTATCTGCTTGCCACTGAGATCACTACTTTAACTATTGATGCTCTAAATCAAGTGAGTTCTTTACAGCAGCAGCCACAGCAAAGCTGCTGGGTTTTATTTTACAGCTTGCCTCACCTTGGTTCAACTACTATGCCAACAGAGCTGGGGTGGGGAGTGGTGGTGGTGATGGTAAGTAGGAAGGTGAAGTAAGCCCAGTGTATTAGCCAGGATTCCCCAGAAACAGAACCAATAGGATATATAGAAAGATATATAGGAGGTGATGTATTATGAGGGATTGCTCACACAATTATGGAGGCTAAGAAGTCCCACGATCTGCTATCTGCAAGATGGAGGTTCTGGAAAACCAATGGCATAGCTCTAATCCAAACCCAAAGTCCCAGGAGCCAATTAGGTAAATCCAAGTTTTAGTCTGAAGGACCAAGAACCAGCAGGACCAATGTCTGAGGGAAGAAGATGGAAGTTCCAGCTCAAACTGAGCGAATTTGCCCTTTTTCTGCCTTCTTGGCCCTCAATAGATTGGATGATATCGACCCACACTGGTGAGGGTGATCTTAGTGATCTGCTTTACCAAGTTTATTGATTCAAACGCTAAGATCTCCCAGAAACACCTTCACAGACACACTCAGAAATAATATTTTACTGGCTACCTGGGCATCGTTTAGCTCAATCAAGTTGACACATAAAATTAACCATCAAACTCAGGCAAGAGTACCATATAGATTTGGCTCTGTTCTTACTCAAAGTTCAGAATTTCTCACTTTGTTGTACCCTTGGGTCAATTTCCAGTGTTGAAATGGCTGTTTTTGATAATTTGTTCAGCTTTTTAATTACTGTGTACATAGGCTTAAATTCCTCAAACTCAGGAATTTATTGAAATACAGGAGAATTTCTTCCATCAAGTTCAAAGACACTTTTCTAACTGAGGGAGACAGCAGTTCTTGGTGACCATCAATGCAAGAAACAATAGTAATATTGACCTGGAGATTTTCTACTATTTTACAATATAGCCTTTAATCCAAACATGTGAAGAAGGGAACTGATATTTAATAGAAGATGGACATCAGCTTTTATGTACAGTTTCCTGATGTGATTTGAACTTGGAACCATGTAGGCAAATCTAGATGTCAGAATAAGAGAACAGAAAGCCATATGTCTGGGGGATGAGAAAGAAAAATTAGGAAAGAAAGGGATAGAGGAGAATATGAATGGAGTCTTAATGATCTTTCTGGAGGGCTCTTTATACCTAGATCAATTTTTAAAATTACTTTTAAATCCTTTAAGAGAGGGGGCGCCTAGGTGGCTCAGTTGGTTGGGCGGCTGCCTTTGGTTCAGGTCATGATCTCAGGTTCTGGGATCGAGCCCTGAATTGGGCTCTCTGCTCAGCAGGGAGACTACTTCTCCCTCTCCCTCTGCCGCTCCCCCTGCTTGTGCTCTCTCACTCTCTGTCAAATAAAGAAATAGAATCTTTAAAAAAAATCCTTTAAGAACAAGAACAGTCTTTTATGTGCCATAAAATGTGTTAATGTAATGTGAGTATTGCACATATGTTAAATTAAAATAATAGTCACTAGCTCCAGTGGTCTAGGTCATACTGAAGGTTAGATCTGTTAATATTATATGATAAGCCCAAATTCCAAAATTCCTCTGTAATGTGATGTAAATATGTCCCTACCTAATCTAGAAGATGGGGCACTGAAACACTGATACTAACAAAACTTCAGACACACAAGAGTCAGATTTTCTGACCTTCATTTAAGTAAACAATATCTAAAAGCAGGCATATTAGAAACCAAAGATAGATGAGCTGCCAAAATGCAGCATACTTTGTCAATTAATGAAGACCTGCATCTAGGTACAGCTCTACCATTTTAAAAATGCACAGGGAAAAAATACACAGGAAACTTAAATTTACTAAAAATCATTGAATTGTTCCCTTGAACTGGGTGAGTTATATGATATGTGAAATATGCCTCAATAAAGTTATTAAAAGTACCCAGAAGACTGAGAAAAAAAACATATTTTTCAAATATGTATTTTGGAAATATACAGATGCAAAATAAAGTCAATTACAGTCATAAGAAAAAGGCAATCTGTTAGGTGGTATAGATTTTTAATTCAAACAGATGTCTTACACAGCTGTACTTTAATGTAGGTGAAATATGCCACTTTTGAAAAGGATTTATTAATGAGATGTCATTTGCAATTATAATTCCAGCTATTCAGGACTAAAAATCTCAACAAATCAGTTTTTTCCCCTTTTTCTAGAACATCTACCATCACACATATTTTCAGAGATTTGCAGCACGTGTAACCAACCCTTCAATGACTTTCACCTTGGTCACAGATTTATTTGTATGGAAAAACACAATAGTATTTGCTAAGTATATGCAATATCTTCCATCTAATTAGTACCTCAGGGCAGGTTGTCGATAAACAGAAAACAATAAGGGACATGTTAAATATCCCCAGCAGTACTCTCTGCATACTATCAGGTTAAATATCCCCAGCAGTACTCTCTGCATACTATCAGGTTTAGAAAGAAGGAAGACAGTTTGCATAAACCTGCTAGCTACCAGATTGCCATTAAGTACAAGGAATCCAACTAGAATAACTTGCAATTCAGGAAGAAATAATCCTGTCTGCAGTTTCATACATTGGAGAAAAAAATATGGTTCCCTTCAGCTTCAAATTAGAAATATGTTTAGAGGGCAACATGGAAATAGATACTATTATTTTTGTTTTCAATATTAATGATAAAAGAATGTTACTAGAAGTATTTCACAGTCGATGCTAAATAAATCCCAACTCTGCACATCCCCCACTCCCAAGTGACTACCTAGTATTCATTTACTGGGATCACTATAGAAATCAACCATTAATCTGGGAACATTTGGCTCAAGGGACTTGTAATGGGTTGCAGAGGAGTGCACATCATGTTTCACATGCAGATGAGGTTGCCATCTGGTGGATGTTCTCTAACTAAAAGCTAACAACATTTATAGGTATATGCAGAGCAATCTTATTCTGGGTGGGCAAATGCTGCCACTTTTAGAAAGCATTTATTAGATGTCCATTTGATGATTTGCACTGAATAGATACCTGTTTCTGGTACCTTATGTATGAGTAAAAAATGCCAGGAAAGGAAGTACACTAAAGCTTTGGATTTAAAAGGTAATAGATATGGGATGGAGAAAAATATTCCATGCAAGTGATAACCAAAAGAGAGCAGGAGGGACTATACTTATATCAGATAAAATAAGACTTTCATTCAAAGGCAGTCACAAGAGATAAGGTCACTATATAGTGATGAAGAGATCAGTTCAGAAATAAACAGCATTATAATCATAGTAGGGGACTTCAGTAAGCCACTTTCAACGTTGGGCAGATCACCCAGGAAGAAACTTAATAAACAGCGGGCTTGAATAACACTATAGACCAATGGGCCTACCAGACTTATACTGAACATTCCATCCAACAGCACCAGAATACATGTTCTTCTCAAGCTTACACAGAACATTCTCCAGCGTAGATCATTTGTTGGGTCACAAAGCAAGCCTTAACAAATTTAAGAAGATTGAAACCATATCAAGTATCTTTTCTGACTACAAAGGTATAAAACTAGAAATCAGTAACAGGAAGAAACTGAAAAATTCACAAATGTGTAGTAATTAAACAACATACTCTTTCCTGAAAAGCCAATGGGTCAAAAAAGATATCAAAAGGGAAATCAGAAAGTGTCTTGAGATAAATGAAAGCAAAACCAAAACATATGAAAACTTGATGCAGCAAAAGCAATCCTGAGAGGAAAGTTTAGAACAAAAAATGCCTACATTAAGAAAAAAGATAGATTCTGAATAACCAACCTAACTTTACACCTCAAGGAATTAGAAAAAGAAGAACCACCTGAGTCCAATGTTAGCAGAAGGAAGGAAATAATAAAGATTAGAGCAGGAAATGGGGTGCCTGGGTGGTACACTTGGTTAAGCATCTGACTCTGAGCTGAGGTCGTGAGATCGAGTCCTGTTGGGCTCTGAGCTCAGTGCAGAGTCTCCTTGAGACTCTCCCTCTTCCTCTGCCCCTCCCCGTCCTCTAAAATAAATAAATAAATGTTTAAAAAAGATTATAAATGAAATAGAGACTAAATAAAGGTAATACAAAAAAGTCAATGCAACTAAGAGTTTTTTGAAAACCTAAAATTTACAAACCTTTAGCTAGACTAACCGAGAAAGAGAATTCAAAAGGTAATAAAATGACTTTTTTTTTATTAAGCGAGTTCTTGCCGAACAGAATTTTGTTACATAATATTAAATATGTTTAGAAGTAAAACCTATGATATCACATGGACTCTGTTTTAAACGTAAAGTGACTTCTGGTGTCATGTATGTCTTTACCTAACAGCCTTACTATGAGGACTCAGGATCAGATACATGCCAGAATTGTAAATGGTTCTCTCTTGAACCTACTCTAATACAAAGTGACTGTTGATTCAGATATCACCACCCACCCACCTTTTCTAGGTTTCCCCTTCTCTTCTTCTTTTCCCTAGTGGAACTCTCCAAAAGCCATCTCCCCTATATTGAATATGACATCTATCCCATAGAAGGCATGACAGCCAATGAAAATGGTGTCCTACAAAACCACGGTTACTCATTCCATTTTTACACATAGGCCAGTTAACTGAACTCTATCTCACGGTCATTAGCCAGCCATTTCACAACTATATATTACTTGTTGAGTAAAGGAGAGCAGGTAAAAAAAGAACATGGGCTTTTGTGTTGGATCTGGATTAAAATCCTATCTCTACTGTGTTTAAGTTATTTCTCCTTCATAAATTAGTTTTCTGAGACTCATTCCTCAGCTATAAAAAAAAGGAAGTGGAGGAAATGACACTGTGGGTATGGTACTAGTGTTGTTATAAATGGAAGCAGGGGGGTCTGGATGGCTCAGTCCATTAAGTGTCTGCCTGCAGCTTGGGCCATGATCCCAGTGTCCTGGGATCAAGCCCAACATCAGGGTCCCTGCTCCGTGGGGGAGCCTGCTTCTCCCTCTCCCTCTGCCCCTCTCCTTACTTGTGCTCTCTCACTCTCTCTCTCTCTGTCAAAAAATAAATAATATCTTGAAACAAAAACAATGGAAGCACTAGGGTTCCTGGCTGGTTCAGTTGGTAGGGCATGTGACTCTCGATCTCGGGGTTGTAGGTTTGAGCCCCACATAGGGTGTAGAGATTACTTGAAAATAAAATCTTGAGGCTCCTGGATGGCTCAGTTGATTAAGCATCCAACTCTTGATCTCAGGGTCGTGAGTTCAAGCCCCATGTTGGGCTCCACGTTGGGGATGCAGCCTACTTAAAAACAAATAAAAAATCCTAAAAGATGGAAGCACTTACCAAATAGTAGGTTTTTAACACATCTCAGTTAAATGCAAGAGGTTTCTTTCAGAAAAGTGTGTACTTTGCTGCCTTTATATAGTCATCATGTTAATCTATGAATTTTTTTTTAATGGAGCCCTATCTACTTTTCCGTTCCAAAGGTTACAATTAACATTACCATGTTTGTATGAGATAATCTGCATCAAAGCCACTTTAAAAATAAATGAGCAAGCAAATACATACATTCATATATACATAAAAATATCAATACAAATTTAATACAAATATTAATTCAAATGTAGTGATTAGTCCTGAGAATATGACATCACAACTGCAAATGGGATGTTATGTGAATGGGTATTTATGACTTCAGATAAAATTTCCTTCACAGTAAGATGATGCAAATAGATTCATATGTAGAAGTGAGGACACTGAGCTCTGGAAAACAGATGACAAGAATAGACTAGTAATGATGCAGACACCAATGTTGAAAATGCGTCTGGAAAATTAAAGTTATTTCATGAAATACGAGGAGAAAAATCAATTAAGCATCAATAAAGCTAAATTAACATATTTTTATAATATAGCTGTAGTAATTTTACTAAAGTGAAATTTTAAGTGTTGTAAGTAGATATTTGACTCATTTGTCTGTATCCCTAAAACTTTTTATAATCCAGTTGACAAGAAAAACTTTTTAAAAAGATTTTATTTATTAGAGAGAGAGCGAGAGCATGGGGGAGGGGGCAGGGAGCTGCAAAGGGAGAGGAAGAAACCAAGTTCCTGCTAAGCAGGGAGCCCAGTGTAGGGCTGGGTCCCAGGACCCTGAGATCCGGACCTGAACCAAAGGCAGATGCTTAACTGACTGAGCCACCCAGGTGCCCAAACAAGAAAATCTTTTTAGTTTCTTCTTACTGAGGTCTCCTTATATTTGAGGATATAACACGTGCTGATGACTGCAAGATCTGTATCTCTAGCCTCTTTCTCTTGAACTCCAGACTAAAACATCTAAATATTTCCCAGATATCTCCACTGGCATGTTCCCTAAGAAAGACAGCAGAGACAAATGGTTAAGAGTACAAATTAGGAGTGAAACAGGCTGAGTTCAACTCCTGACTCCATCATTTACCAGCTATGTAACTTTGGACAAGTACTTAGTTTCTCTGAGCCTGTTTCTTCTTTTGAAAAATGGGATAAAAATAGTACTGACCTAATGTGAAAATTAAATGAAATATATACCTATGTACTTGGGTGAATGGAATCCTAAACCATCAATAGGATATATATTCCATTAAAAGAAACACACATATGTATCTCTTCAAAACCAGTAATTTTATGTCTTGTAGTATACCATAGCTGGCAGCTCTTTTTCTGGATTTGTTGTGCCTGAACTGTCTTCTGTCTTTCTAAAAAATATTCTATATTTTATTTATTTATTTGAGAGAGAGCACAAACAGGAGGAGGGGCAGAAGAAAAGGGATAAGCAGACTCCCTGCTGAGCATGGAGCCTGCCTTGGGCTCACCACAGGGCTCCCCAAGACTCCGAGATCATGAACTGAGCTGAAGTCAGATGCTCAACTGACTGAGCCATCCAGGAGCCCCTACCTGAATTGGTTTTAATAATGTTTTACAACTGTTGTCAAGGTCAGCACATATAAATATTATACAAAGAAACATATATTTGGAGTTCACTACATAATTCATTCCATTTATATTGCAATTTGGCAAAACAAAAAAATCAAGATAGTTTTACTCATTCAAGTGGCATTAGTCACATAACACCATATGTAGTAATTTTGCATATGTCTTATCTTGAACACTAAATTATGACCTTCTTGATAAAACAAGACATTCTTATATCCTCTCTTCCATAACACCCATCACAACTTCTTACACAAAGAGTAGGTACTTAGTACATACCAATTAAGTAAAAAACAAAGAAATCTATCTTGTTCTTTTACAATAAAAAATGCAAAATTTTCAGAGCCCCTGACTGGCTCAGTCAGTGGAGCATGCAACTCTTGATCTCTAGGTTGTGGGTTTGGGCCCTGCATTGGGTGTAGAGATTCTTTAAAAATAAAATCTTAAAAATGCAAAATTTTCAATTTTAAATAATCTGCAGGCTCAAATATATCTTATTAGTCTTTGGGAGAATTATTATTTTTTTTTTTTAACTAAGCTCTACGCCCATGCTCTACTGACTGAGCCAGCCAGGCACCCTGGGAGAATTAATTATTTAAATTCTCATTTCCTCTCTCTAGATTATTTCCTTTGATCCTAGACCAATTTTATACATGTTTCAGGCCGATGCATTCTTGGTAATTTGTTTGACTGAATATGTATTAAATCATCACAGGTTCCTATTATCTAGAAGTTTTCTAAAAATTTGATCACTTGGAAACATCAGCTGTGTTACTTATAAAAACAGATTTAAAAGTTATAGCAATGCTTGGCAGGCTATTCTTTCTTCTCCTCTCGTTTTATTCCATATCTTCTCTTAAAAAATATTTGATAGTATATTTTGCAAAACAGTGAACTATTTAAATCAGAACTCCTGCTTGAAGTTCTAAATCATTAACCTTCAAATTCAAGTATCTAAGATAAACTATTTGATATTAACCTACTGAAAGAACACAAAAGGCAGGGATAGTATACAAAATTATGCTATGCATATAAGGTAGTCTAGAGTATACTTGAGAAAGGGAGAACATTATGGAATCTTTGGTGGCATTCTTTCCTGGTCTCCCTTCTTACCCATTTGTCCTTCCTTTTTAACTGTTTAAATTCATTTGTCAAATAATCACTAACAATTTACTATAAGATAATTCATGAGGGGCACCTGGGTGGCTCAGTCAGTTAAGCATCTGACTTCAGCTCAGGTCATGATCGGGTCCTGGGATTGAGCCCCAGGTCAGGCTCCTTGTTCAGTTGGGAGGAGCCTGCTTCTCCCTCTCCCTCTGCTCCTCCCCCCACTTGTGTTCGCTGTCTCTCTATCTCAAATAAATAAATAAAATCTTCAAAAAAAAATAACACCCAGTGCTCTCATCAAGTGCCCTGCTTAATGCCTATCACCCAATTATCCCATCCCTCCACCCACCTCCCCTCCAGCAACCTGTTTGTTTCCTATAGTTAAGAGACTCTTATGGTTTTCCTCCCTCTCTGTGTTTACCTTATTTTATTTTCCCTTCCCTTCCACTATGTTCATCTGTTTGGTTTCTTAAATTCCACATATGAGTGAAATCATATGGTATTTGTCTTTCTCTTACTGACTTATTTCACATAGCATAATACCTTCCAGTTCCATCCACATCGTTGCAAATGGCAAGATTTCATTCTTTTTGATGGCTGAGTAATATTGCATTGTATATATATTTTTATATATAAATACCACTTACACTATTCCATTGTATTATATACACATTCCATTATATATAGAAATACCACTTATAATATTCCATTATATCATTTTATATATATAAAATATATAAATACCACTTCTTTTTTATCCATTCATCTGTCAGTAGACATCTGGGCTCTTTCCATATTTTGGCTACTGTGGACATTGCTGCTATAAACATTGGGGTGCCTGTGCCCCCTTCTAATCTCTATTTTTTTAATCCTTTGGATAAATACCTAGTAGTGCAATTGCTGGGTCCTAGGTAGTTCTATTTTTAACTTTTTGAGGAACCTCCATACTGTTTTCCAGAGTGGCTTCAACAGTTTGCATTCCCCCCAACAGTGTAAGAGGCCTCTCCTTTCTCTGCATTCTCGCCAACATCTGTTGTTTCCTGAATTGTTAATTTTAACCATTCTGACTGGTGTGAGGTGGTATCATTATGGTTTCGATTTGTCTAGACAAGCCTGTGTATCTTGTATATGTATTATCTTATCTATAGTTATAAGTATTTGAAAGTTGATACAATTCAGTTTTCTGTAGCAACAGTCCTTCCTTTTTCACAGTGCAGTGAATAGTCATATATATGGCTTGCATATTATAGAATTGTTTATTTCATGTTTCCGTGAAACAGATTTTTACTTTTTTGTTGCAAGAGTGGGCCTCTTAATCTCCCACCCTCAATGTTATTAACATTGGAGTGTCTTATTTGTTGATATAGAGTGTGCTGTAGGACTTTCAGTTAAACAAGGCAGATGAGACACATGCATTTATCTCTGTGGCATTATGAAGCTTCACTAAAATGAAAATAAAGGAATTTTTTTAAAGGTATAAATGGAGAAGGACAAAGAAGAGAGGAGACGACAGCAGATAGATGGAGTCAACAAAATTGTGGAAGTTGGAAAGCATTAGATGAGATGAATGCTAAGCTAATTTAAGAAACTAGAGAAAGCTGAAACCTAAGGCTGGTGGTGATGGGTTCAGTGCTTAAAGTTACTGGATATATGTGAGGTACAGGATGAAGGGAGGGCTTAAAAAGAGGAGGCTTAAAAATTGATCAAAAGTATATATTAGAAAAAAATAGATCCCCAAGGCCTCTTATCTATTCCAACAAAAGATTCAAGTTTTATTTTCTGGAGTAATTGAGATATCTTCTAGAAAAAAAAGCTCTAGCCTTGGAAACAATAGGCATAGCTGAGGGTTGGGGTGTGAATTTTAATGAAAATGAGGATTGAGTCTCTATGTACTAAATAGTAACTCCTCCTGACCCTGTCGCCTTTCTGCTGCTTGGTTTCTAAGGTATTGTCAGCCGAGCAGGAGATTGGAGGATTCTGGAGAAGCTGACTAAGCACTAGTATAAAGCTCTGTAGACACTGATGTCTGGGATTCTGCCATTGAAAAGACTGCCCACTTACTCCCCAGCGAAGCTCAATAATCCAAAAGTCCCAACAATGGAGACAGAACTTCTTCTTTGTGCCTCACTCTTAAATAGCCAAATACCTAAGTATTTGAGGAAAGCTTCTAAAATGAAACACAGGCAAACCATAAGAGACTTTTAACAATAGGAAACAAACTGAGGGTTGCTGGAGGAGAAGTGGGTGTGGGAATGGGGTAACTGGGTGATGGGCATTAAGGAGGGCACTTGATGCTATGAACACTGGGTGTTGTATGCAACTGATGAATCACTAAACTCTACCTCTGAAATTTATAATACACTCTATGTTAATTAACTGATTTTATTTTTTAAATATTTTTTATTTACTTATTTGCACGCATGTGTGTGAGAGAGAGAGAGTGAGAGAGAGAGAGAACATGAGTAGGGGTGGGGGTGGAGCAGAGGGAGAAGCAGACTCCCCACTGAGTGCTGAGCTTGATGCGGGGCTTGATCCCAGGACCCCAGGATCATGACCTGAGCTGAAGGCAGACACTTAACTGACTGAGCCTCCCAGGCCCCCCTAATTAATTGATTTAGGATAAAATTTTTAAAAATGAGACACAGAAATCAAAACTACAAAAGTAACAAAAGTCAAAGCAAAGGGGTGCCTGGGTAGTGCAGTCATTAAGCGTCTGCCTTCGGCTCAGGGCATGATCCCCGCATTCCGGGATTGAGTCCCACATCAGGCTCCTCTGCTGGGAGCCTGCTTCTTCCTCTCCCACTCCCCTGCAGTGTTCCCTCTCTCACTGGCTGTCTCTCTGTCACATAAATAAATAAAATCTTTAAAAAAAAGAAAGAAAAAGAAAACAGAAAAAGTCAAAGCAAAAAGAAACAACAACAACAAAACTATAATCAGTATCTTTTCAGAGATATGAGAAGATACTACATTTGAGACATAAGAACAGTACTTTGTAAAATGGAACTTTCAAGGAATGAGAAAGAATTTTTAGAAATTAAAATATTATCGTAGTAATCTTAAAATAAATAGAAGAATAAAAATTTTAAATTCAGGAACTCTCCTAGAGAATAGAAAGAAAAAGAAGTAGAAAATAGAGCAAAGATGAGACAATGCAAGGATTCAGTAGTAGAGGGTCAAATTAGACCAACAGAAGTTCCAGAAAGACAACACAGAACAAGTAGAAGGGAGGAAATTACTAAAGGAATAATACAAGAGAAATTCTTAGCATTTAGCAATATATAAGTATCCAGATTAAAAAGGTCTACCAAGTATCCAGAACAGTGAATGAGAAAATGATTCTCCGTAATGTACACTATAGTGGAATTTCAGAAGATGGAATAAAGAGAAGAGATGGAATAAAGAGAAGATTTTAAAGCTTCCAGAGGGAAGAAAAAAACAGGTCATATACAAAGGATCACAAATAATATTAGGAACAAAATTCTAAACTGTACCCCCAGAATCAAGAAGATAAGTTTTTAGGGAAAATTATTTCCAACTGTGGTAGCATAAATAATGCCTCCCGACAAAGATGTCCTTATCCCAATCCTTGGACCTGTGACTATGTTACCTTACATGGTAAAACATGGTAAAAGAAATTTTGCGGAGGTGATTAAGTCAAGGATCTTGAGATGGGGTGATTCTCCTGGATTCTGGGTGGGCCCAATATAATCAAAAGTCTTTATAAGAGGGGGTCATGAAAATTAGAGTAAGAAAAAGAGATGTGAAAACTGTAGCAGAGGTTGGAGTAATGTGCTTTGAAGATACAGAAAAGAGCTATGAGCCAAGGAATGCAGGCAGCCTATAGAAACTGGAAAAGGCAAAGAAAAAGATTCTCCTCTATAGCTTCTAGAAGGAACCAGCCTTGCCAACACCTTGACTTTAGCCCGTTGAAACTGAATTCAGATTTCTGATCCAAAGAGAATAAATTTGTGCTGTTTTCAGCCACTAAGTTTGGGATAATGTGCTACAGCAGCAATAGGACACCTAATACATCACCCTAGAACTCTGTATCAGTTGAACTAACAATCAGATAAGAGATTAGAACAAAGTGTTTTCAGACATTCAAGAGCTCAAAAAACATACCGTCTTTGTCAAGAAATTACTGGAGGATATTTGTTCACCAAAACAAGGGAGTTAAAGCAAAAGTGAGGGAAACACAGTGTGCATAAAATGGGATCCAACACAAGACAAAGGAAAAAGCAATTTTCAGGATAAAGGTGTGGGGATAAGCCAGGAAGGCAGCTATCCAGAAAGACTAAACCAGTTCATGTTGGAACAGAAGGACAAAAATCCCCATCATAGACATCTTTAATTTGAAAAAATGAAAGTTATAGACAACCTGATGTATTTGAACACAGAGAAAGGAGATGTGGAGATCTCTTGGAAAAACCTATTTGGGGATGAGTAAGCGATAGATGCATAAAAAAATCCTAAGCAAATAAAAATTAATTTGTCAAAACAAAATTTTTTAGAGGAAAGGAAATGTATTAAGGAAGGCACATATTGCATGGTGCACTGGGTGTTATATGCAACTAATGAATCATGGAACGTTACATCAAAAACTAAGGTTATACTGTATGGTGATTAACTTAACATAATAAAAAATTATTATAAAAAAAAGGAAATGTAACACCATACTCAATGCTTGGTTAAACTCTGAATAATGTTTGCAAAGTCAAAGTAACATCATCAGTGAACATGGATTTCACCAAGACTTTTGGGAGGAGGGGAAGTGTGTGTTTATGGATGCATAAGAGCCAACCTGCCACCTTTCATAATAGTTACTAGATATTATCTAAAAAGCTGAAAAGTAAAGAAATAGCAACATAACATAAAAACATGGTAGTAAGTACTATAGGGAACAGCTAAAACTGTTTAAAGTTATTGTTCTTCAAGAGTGAGAATCCAGAATGGAGAGGGATAGGATAGGGGATTGTTTTTTTTTTTTTTTACTGTGCTATTTAAAAAAAATCTCTGTGCAAGGTATCAATTTAGTAAAATTAAAATTCTAGCTTAAAGATGAGTTATTTTTATGAACAATGCATTTTTGTGCTTAGCTTAATTCTTCTGAGATGCACTGTATGCATGCTGTAATCTAAAAATCACAATTCTTAACACAGGTAAAAATCCTCTTACGTATACAGTGGCACATTTGCCGCGTACTCAATTCTCGAGGAACACAAATAAAAATCCTCACCACGACCTGTAAGGCTTGTTGAACTCTCTAATCTCATTGCATGCCACCGGTTCCTTTGCTTATTACTAAATTCTACATACACTGTCTTTTTTCATTTCTTTGTTTAAACAAGCAAAGCACCTTTCCTGATGACCTGCCCACAATCTATTCATTTTGCTTGGAAGGTTATTCCCTCAATCTTCTCCTGGTTGGCTTCTTATCTTTCAAGGCTCAGCTTAAATGTCACTTCCGCAGAGAAAGTTTCTCTGACCATTGAATTTAAAGGAAGTCTCCATGCCACCCCCAGTCTTCTTGTTATTCTCTCATGCCTTGCTCTGTTTTTTATTGCATTTTAAAACAATTTGTAAAAATGTATTTGTATACATGTTTGTGTTTTCACTAAACTCTTAAGCTGTCTAGTGGATCTGTGTGTAGCAGAGGGAGTTGGACATAGTAAGTGCTCAATAAATATTTTTTAAAAGATTTATGTATTTGTCAGAGAGAGAGAGCACAAGCAGGGAGAGTGGCAGGCAGAGGGAGAAGCAGTCTCCCCACTGAGCAAGGAGCCAGATGTGGGACTTGATCCCAGAACCCTGGGATCATGACCTGAGCTGAAGGCAGACACTTAACTGACTGAGCCACCCAGGCCTCTCTCAATAAATATTTTTTAATGAATTTCTTATTACATGATATATCCATGTCTCTGACATTTATAAACAATGACATGTTCTGTAGTTTTTGCTATATGTTAGCAATAACTAAAGAGAATTAAATAAAAACAAAATAACACAATTCAGACCTTTTGAAAACCTGAGTTGTTTTTTTTAAGATTTTATTTATTTGAGAGAGAGAAAGAAAGACTGAGAGAGAGAGAGAAAGAGAGAGAGAGCACGCGCATGAGCCAGGGGAGGGGCAGAGAAGCAGCCTCCCCAGGGGATCAGGGAGCCCGACACAGGACTCAGTCACCGGACTCTGGGATTATGACCTGAGCCAAAGGCAGACACTTAACCCACTGAGCCACCCAGGCACCCAAAACTTGAGTTCTTGAAAAACATTAAAACCTTAACACCTTTGGTTCATTTAAACACTGGCCTTCTCATATACAGTGGATTCTAAGCGATGTCTGGAATTATGTTTTACTCAGTACAGTCTCCCTTAATCAAACGTTGTATCATTTGTAGTTAAGCTGATTATGATAATTTTATACAACAAGGGGTTAATTAACATCACTGATCCACACAGGAGGCACATACCCATATAATCAGGATCACATAAATGTCTTTTCCTTCTTCTAAAAATACGTGGTAATGAGATGTATAACTTAGTCTTGTAGTCACTATAATAGAATTAAATGCTTCATTTAGGTGACTTGTTCCATACTCAATTGGATTTTACTTAAAGAGAGCATTTCATGGTTTTTGATCTTTGTCTTTGTAGCCTGGGAAGGAATGTGAAGTGAAATTCACGAAGGTTCATTTTAATTATTACAGTAATATTGTAGCTTTAATATGATTTCTAGTGTAATTTTTATGAGTAGTAATTTCATGTACAGATCAGATTTGTAAAAATCTTACAATTTAAGCCTAATAAAAAAAGATCAGACATGTACTATGTCTACCACAGCGCTTGGCACATTATGGAGTATTCAATAAAAATTAGGGGTTTTTTCTTTGACTCTGATAATTCAAGTGCAGCCAACTCATTCATTACAGTCCATTAAAACCCCAATTTTATACTCGTACAGTGTTTTTTTAACCTTAGCCTAAGACTTTGATCTGATTTATTTGAACTCATTGTTTCTGTTTCTTCATATTTTCTTTCATATCTTTTTTTGGGTATATTATTGAATCCTGATTTTATCAGCTGTCTTGTGTACCCTTGGGCAAATGAAGTCCTTTCTTTTACTCACTAGGATCTTGAAGAAACTAGGCAGCCTAGTCTGAATTTTTTAAACATTGTTAAAAATAAAAATATCGATTAATAAACCATAGAAGAAGAAAAAAATCTTTTTTGTCCTCTGCCCTTCTAGATTCTCTACCTAGGGCTTTATAAATTAGATTGGCAAAAAACAGATTAACAAGAGAAAAATTAACAGAAGTTTATTAATATGTGCATATGCATAGCACATGGAAGTAATCAATGATGAGTAACTGAGAGGGGTGGTTAGAACTTGAGTTTATATAGCATCTTAACAAAAGAACAATTTTTATAGAAGTGACAAGACAAAGGAAAAAGACTTGAGTTTCCTGAGTGGCAAACTGTGGGAAGGTAAAGATAATAGAGGAACTAATGGACCATAAGGGCTAGTTAGTAGTTTGTTATGTAGATTCCTATAGTGCTGACTCCGGGTTTATAAAGGTTTAGAATTGTCTCTGGTGGCTAATTTCTGTCCTTCCTGGTACAAAGGGGAGGACACCTTTACAACTACTTTTAGGCATAAAGGGGAAGGCAGAGAGGTTTTCTTGTATCTGCTCTGTCAATCAACAAAAGACAAAACTGCAAACTGCAAAATAAAATATGTGTGTTTATTTGGGGTTTTAGGAATTGCAGTCTGGGAGACAGATTCTCCTGAAATCGAAAGCATGCTCCAGAGAGACAAAGGAGGTTAGAGTTTTTAAAGAGGAAACGGGATTTACATAAGTTGTTTTGAAGAAAAGGTGATTGGTGCTGGTTTCTCTACAGTTACACTAACCTGTATGTGATTGGTTGCTAAGGCTAGTGTTAGGCAGAATGTCCCATTATGTCCATTTTAACATATAGCAGATGCCTTGGCTTTAGCTGAGTTCAGCAAAAATTCCAAGAATTTGAGACAGAAAATGTGCATAAGCCCCATCTCAATGTCCTCCCGGCTCCATTTTAAATAACTCTTTTAGCAATGATTATTCCATTTTATTCTCTCTGCTGTCAGCTTCTTCTCAATTGCCATCAACTTGAAATAATTCTCATGTTAAAGTGCATTTTTTGGGGTGGTGTGTTCTGCTACCCTTTAAAATTAAACCACTTTCTCTACAGCTCTCTAAAAATTGACTCTATTATAGTATAATTGTAATCCAAGATTTGACCAGTGTAGCCAAGAAATAGCTATTTTGGCATCCCGAAAAGTAAGAGAATTGCCTCAATAACATTTTGGAGGGAAAGAAGAAAGGGAGAGTCAAGTTTTGGCAACTTTTCAAGAACACAATGGATCCACAAAGCAGAGATTAAAAACAAATGCTTTAAACACGTGACATCTGAGCTTTGATGAGGTATTTACTATAATAACAAAGAAAAGATAGACAAAAACCTTTCAGGAATGATGAAAAATTAATCTAAACATAAGTTAGTTAGCTCGAGGATTCTATACTGTGCTGTGTTTGAAAAGATTAAGAAGAAACATTTCTGATTTATCTTTTAAAAGTTATATTGCTGTTATTGCTTTATATTATAATGCGTATGTCATTGTTGTAGGCCCATCATTAAAGGATAATTCAGTATAGTATAGGAGAGCACTCACCAGGCATCTGGAAGGTTTGATTTAGCCCTTTACTCTGCTATTACAATATTGGAAAAAATCACAATCTATTTGAACCTCCGTTTCTTGTCCAGAAGATAAAATGGATTCCATGGTTTCTTAATTCTAAAAGTCCACGAACCATTTGTCAGCCAATGAACAAAACAAATACTTTATTATTGGAACAGAAAAGGAAACTATGTTTTAATTATCTCTAATCCCCACAGGGCCTAGCATGGTACCTAATAATTTAACTCTTTTTCGTTCAATAAACATTCATTGAGTATCCTCTAGGTTCCAGGGATAGCACTGAATCCTGGGAATTCAGAGATGAGGTAGACATGGTCTCTACCTTTTAGGATTTTACAGTCCAGAGGAAGTAAAAAGTACATAGGTAATTTAAACATCAAGAATTCTGACTGTGGTAAGCAAAATAGTATTTTACATACTGGGTATAACTTACAAGGGTCAGAGAAAGGCTTCCGGGAGGAAATCACACCTTTGCTGAATCTTGAAGGATTAGTTATCCATAATGATGGAGAGGCAGAGAAAATAGCAAGAGCAGAAACAAAACATATAAAAAGAATATGAATAAATTAATATGGCATGCATTCATTACAATTTCTTTCTGAATTACTTAAAAAATCAAATAGCTCTTAGGTTATATAAAATAATTAAGAAACTACACTTATCATAGGGATAATTAATGCTACTTTATTTTCCATATTTCCTTTAGATTCTCAGCAATAGCTCCATCTTTATTCTATCTGGGAAGGGACATTTTTTTTTTTTCTGAAATGCATGTCAGGATACCTGGGTTTCATGTAATGAAAAATTCTGAAATACTTTGAAAGAGAAAAAAACAAAGAGAAAAGAATTACTAGACATCTGTTGGCAGGCTAGGCATTGTTGGTTATCTGATGCTATGCTATCTGTGCCTTTCACTGGATTAAAATGAGCCCTGGAAATCTTGCCTCAGTCCACTGGTATGGTCTGAAAGTTATCTAAGTGATATCAACTCAGAAGCCTGAACCCCGAAGTCTATTCTTTGGAGTGGCAATCATGTGAGGTACCTGGTATGGTCCCTTTCCATGAGGCTCTGAGATTGTTCTTTGTTGAAGATGCAAATTCTGGCCTGTAGTTTACAGGAGAACCTTCAGGTAAGCTTTAGAGTAAAACAAGAACATTAAGAGATTTAATGCCTGTGGTCAATTTATTACTATTGCCAATTCTATATATTGCCAATCCTCAATAGAGAGAGGCAAAATTCTACATTGGAGTACAGTATATAATTTTTTCATCACAGTTTTGATGAGGGTTACCCCTGAAGGTAAAACAGTATTATAGGCAGAAAGGGCATTGACAAGTCACCAGGGACTTCCCATAAAGCATACAATTTCTAAAATGTTTGTATTAATAATATTTTACCAGAAATCTTAACTTAGGGACGGCTGTGTCCCTTCTGACCTAACAACTCTTCCCATGCAACTTTATAGTAGGAACACATTAAACAAACCTAGTTATTTCCAATGTCTCTCTTTATAAGGTGACAGAGCAAATCTTTGTGATTCCAAAGGCCCTCTGAGAAATCTTAGTGGTTTTACACATAAAACCTTTTACTTTTAGGTATAAAATATATCCTGAAAATTTTGTTTGAAATTCAGGAACTGATTTTGGGAAGGCAAAACCAAGAGTTGTCAGAAGAGATCTGTGCACTTGACTGGATCATGAGTGACTAAGAAACAATACTTACTTACCTATTTAATCAAAGCACAGCAGCCCCTCCCTTATTCACAGTGAATGCATTCCAGGACCCCTAAGTGAATGCCTGAAACTGCAGATAGTACCAAATCCTATATATACACTATGTTTTTCATACCTATACACACATAACTATGAAAATGTTTAATTTATAAATTAGGCACAGAAAGAGATTAACAATCATAACTAATAATACAATATAATTATAACAATATACTGTAATAAAAGTTATGTGAATGTGGTCTCTTTCTCTCTTTCAAAATATCATATTATACTGTACCCACGTTTGTGATGATGTGAGATGATAAAATACCTATGTGATAAGATGAAGCCAGGTGACTGATCTAGGCATTATGATGTAGCGTTAGGCTACTATTGACCTTCTGATGATAAGACAGAAGNCCGGGGAGGGGTTTCCTGTACAAATAAAGCATTTGAAAAGAAACAAAGTAGGTAACACTATTGTTTAAGTGAAGAGCCTCTGTTCTATGGGGTTTTCCCCCTTAAATAATCAATACGTAATAAAGGCAACTTAAATCATAGAAAATTATTCTTGTGAGACACAGAATCTCTGCTATCTAGGTAGACTGCATGTAAAGAAAAATCTTTTTTACTGTAGGTAGAAGAATTAATTGCTAAATAAAGCAAGCAAGACCATCTAAACTGAGGGGGTACTGTAAACATTTGAATATATTTCATAGCTGCATTTCAGACTCAGGTATTATAAGCCAAAGCAAATAAAATGCACTTTCTAAGTCCTGTAATTTTTTATACTCTCTGATTCTTTTAGAGTCTCTGTGAGGTCAAAATGATTTTCATAACAATACTAAGATATTATGTGTCTTTTTGACTCTCTTCCTCTCATGAGTATACAGTGGAGTTTTCCAGAGGCTATGTGATGTGTGAAATGCAGTGGATTAAATGCAAAAGTAGATACAAATATCTGGCTATCTTCTATTAGCCCAGATAGTAAACAATGCTATTCCTTCCATGAAAATATTTGTTTGAAAAAAAAAAGCTATTTTCATAAAAATAGGTCATTTATGTTAACATGCAGTGGCTCATCATTGCTACTTTCCAATGAATCGATAAATATTTTTAAATTTTCTCATTTTTATCTCGAATATGGTAAATATCAATAGTTTAATGCACATTATAATCCACATAAACAAAAGCTCTTTGAGGTTCTTGGTAATTTTTGATAGTATAAAAGGGTTGAAAACTAAAAAGCTACTTTAGGCAAAAACTATTCTTTTTCCTTGAAAAAAGAAAGCACATATAGTATTGTAATTGTCACTGTTACTCTTTGAAGAGCCACAACTACCATATTAATTATAACTTTGGACCAAAGCGACTAACTTCTATTTTAAAGAGAAAAGCGAAGGGTGGAAAACAGAACTATATGGCATATACAAACATTTTTACAGACTAACAGGGCTTAAGAATACACATGACAAAACTTCCCACAGCCACAGAAATCCTTTTCACAGCTTCCTAAAGTGGCGAAAGGGAATGCATTATATCACTCCAAGATATAGCTTCCCTATAGCATTTCAAAATAAGATGCAAAATATATAAAATATTATATTGGAATTATGCTTACTCTAAACCAATGTTTCAGTATTCTGTTTTACTTTGAAAGCATCTAGTGATGCAATGATTATGCATTCATTAACTCAATTTAATGTTAGTCCATGATTTTAAGTTGTTAAAAGATCTTGAAAATTATCTTCAAGCTGGCATGCTACAAAGCGTATTTGCAGTTGAAATAAAGTTTGTCAGAATACCGATTTAATGTAGTTGGAAGCATTTACATTTTTCATAGCCATAAACATTTTTACAGGTAATGTTAACTTATTTGATCAGTAAGCCTGTGTAACTTTAGGAAAAACACACTCAAGTAAAACAAAATGCATTCTTGTATTTTACTTAACACTGACAAAACAAATAAAAGATTTACTTGCCAAAATTTTACAGTAATTATGTAATCTTGGGTCCTTAAAACATTTCTGGATCAGTTTCTGCAAGAAGATGCTTAACTAAAGTCCAGCATATTTAAAATATTAGAAATTCAGTATTCTGATTTTTCTGGGAATTTAAGAATATTCAATTTATATGTGTGCTTATTTTCTCTCTCTCTGTTATCAGAACAGTGCTCCTTTCATTTAATATCTTCTAGATATAGGAAAAGATTTCACAGAAGCAACAAGAGGTAAAGGTCTTTCTGAATTACAGAATATTTTGGAATATTTTCTCTTCATATTTCAATAAATATTCATAGTTTATTCCTTATTGGGCAGAAAATTTGATTATGCTTATGTTTTATTGTTTAACCATGATTCTTCTACATTTCTTATTATGAGACTGTAGTTTGTTTCACCATATCATTAATTCATGAAAATCGTTATAAAGAAAGGCGTAGCAACATATTACTCCTCAAAAAGACAATTACCCAACCTACAAGATTTAAAGGAACAGTCCAGTAGGAATACACCTAAGAGGTTTTTTTTCAGCTTATGTTCTAGGCCTAATTCACCTCTAATCCTTTTCCTCTTTATTTTCTTCTCACAGCTTCCCTTCAGTGTATAATCAGGCAGGGGAAAACACAAATATGAACTAAAGTGAGATTTTAAGTAGGAAATACAGAAAACATTAGAAGGAAATAAAGCATCTTAGTAATGGTGGTAGGAGAAAAAAGGGGAGTCTTGAGAAATTACCTCCTGGGTACTTGACTACTTCAGTGTAATATATCTGTGGTATTTATTCATGCTAATGTATAACTTTACGTTTCATCATAATTTAAATTTATCATAATTTTACATTTTAAAGGGCTCAATGGATGAGTTCAATGAATTATAGATGCAGGCTTCGGGGCCCTAGTGCCTCTATTTTACACACAATGCTTGCTAATGAAGTCTTTGCAGCTTCCAAGAGACCCTGAAGGGTTCTGACTTCCTGAGAACTAGTTTGAAGAGCCTATGCTAATGAGTGATTTTGAAAAGGCACTATTTTTTCCACATGCTCTTAACACACTTGAGGTAAAACCTTAGCTCAAACGAAGATTGGCAAAACAGGGTAGCAAATAAAGAGTCCCAAACTCCGGTATCATTCAAAAGATTTGTGGTACCCAAGCAATAACGCCAGCCACAGCGCTTAGGTGTGAAGTTTCATCATTATTTTTTAACAACCTTTGGAAAACAGTAAATCTGTCAACTCCCACTTTCCTATGGTGACGACCCTAAGAACTCACACATCAAGTTTCTGGCACGTAGTCGGTTTGTACCCTTCGGCCCCACCTCCGCCACACCCCCCGGTTCCCACCGCCCTCGGGCGCCCTGCTCGACTTCCGCCTTCCCCACTGAGCGCGGCCGCTGCAGCACCACGTGGCCTCCGCTACGTCACATCCGGCCCTTGCGATTCGGGGCTGGGAACCCGCGCGATGAAGTGCGTGCTCGTTACTGTAGGGACCACCAGCTTTGACGACCTCATTGCGTGTGTCTCGGCGCACGACACTCTACAAGTGAGTGGGGGAGGCGGGCGTGCGGGCGCGTGGCGGCTTCGTTCGCCGTTCGCCGCCGCTAGCCTTACCACTAGCCTCGGTAACCTTGCCTGACCGCAGCGCTCGGGAAGAACCCCCCCACAGCTCTACCTCAGGTGCCGCCGCCCCTTTGCTGGCCCCGCCCCGCGCTCGGCTGGGCCCTCCTCCAGCTCCCCCCTCTCCTCAGCGTCCTCCACCGCTTCTTCCCGCTTCCCCGTCGCCCTCCGGGCCGCTCCTCCCCGTCCTTTCTCCGGCTCCTCCTTTCCCTGGCTTTTCCCTTTCGACTCTCCGCCTCCGCCTTTCCTTCCTCGGGCTTGCCCCTCCTTCCCGCTGCTCCGCCTCCCCGAGTGGGGCTCCTCCGGCCCGGCTATCCTCCTGCCGCTCCTCAGACCCACTCCGGGTCGCGTGGTCGGCGCCGGGTGCCTCGGCGAGTTCTGCCAGACCCGACCCGGCTCGGCGCGCCGTCCCCGCTCTGCCCCCGCCGCGCTCGGGCGAGCCCGCGCCTCGCGGTCTCCTCAGGCGCCCTCGAGGGGCATCCGGCGGCGGCGGCGGCGGCGGCGGCGGCGGCGGCTGCTGCTGCTGCTCCGGGCCCGTGGTTCGCGCAGCTTCAGCTCTGAGGCGGATCGGGGCCGTTTTTTCGTCTCCCCTCTAGTTTTTGACGCCTATCTCGGGGTCTCGCTTGCTCTTCTGCCTGTGGCGTGGCCGGTCCTTTCAACGGCTTGGTGAGCAGGGTCGCATAGATCTTAACCGACAGGACTTGTGAGGTATCTTGTCGGGGCCCGGTACGGGGGCAAAGTGTCGTTCTGGAAAAGGAAAATCGGCGGCAGGTAGAAGATTTTACGGCCGGCGCTCCAGTCTGAACATTGACTTTAGGGGTGGTGGTTGTTTTTACAGTAGCCTGTTTAAAAAGTCCCGCTTTTTCTTTCTTTTTTTTCTTTTTTCTTTTTTTCTCTTTTCAGATAATCAAGGGCCTGGGCTACAGCCGACTTGTCCTTCAAATAGGTAGAGGAAAGGTGGTACCTGAACCATTCAGTACTGAGTCATTTGCTCTGGATGTTTATAGGTACAAGGATTCATTGGAAGAAGATCTTCAGAAAGCAGATCTTGTTATTAGTCACGCAGGTAAAGTGCCTTAGAATACCACGGTTTGGGTTTTGATAGTAAGAACAGAAACTCGAATTTTTTTGAGGTAAAGTAAAATCACTAGAGTAACACACTGTGGCCCTTTTGAGTATAATACTTAATTTGAATGTACCTATTGAGAACATTATTAGAGAATTTATTATTTCTGGGTGATGAAAGGAAGTTAACAGCATAGACCAACTTTAAGAAACTCCAAACACGGGCAAAATAATTTACCCAACGTCGTGCGTAAGGAGTTGCCAAATTTGAAATTAGTATTTGGGCTTAGATTTGCAGGAATGTTCAGCCAGCTAATTGGTTGGATTGGACATGGAGAAATTGGCTTTGAAAGATTTTTTTTAATGTTTTAAATGTGAGTATGAAATGAATGCAGTTAAAAATATTCTTTGGGGCGCCTGGGTGGCACAGCGGTTAAGCGTCTGCCTTCGGCTCAGGGCGTGATCCCGGCGTTATGGGATCGAGCCCCACATCAGGCTCCTCTGCTATGGGCCTGCTTCTTCCTCTCCCACTCCCCCTGCTTGTGTTCCCTCTCTCGCTGGCTGTCTCTATCTCTGTCGAATAAATAAATAAAATCTTTAAAAAAAAATATTCTTTAACCACATGTTGTGTAAATCATTGCCTGCTCTTCAAAAACCATCCTGATCTAGTTAGGCTGCCAGTACCTTCACAAGAACTGTTCTTGGGGATCTTTGTGATTTTGATTGCTGGTAAGTGAGGGAGGAAGCTTCTTGGTTAAGAGGTCTAGTTTGAAGGGAGAAAAGTTATTAGGAATAAACATTACTAACAGATTAGTGATTAGAAATGTATAGGATAATAGTTAACAGCTCTTGGTACCGTTCTCTTTGCTTGTGTGTATAAGTTGTTGAATCCTCCCAGACCTAAGTATTATTAGTATTCCCATTTTACAGATGAAGAAACAGAGACACAGATTAATTATAACTTGTTTAGTCAAGTTAGTAGATAAAAGTCTGGTGTTAAGACTCTGTCCTACCTACTACTCTAAAGTAGTCAACCCAGAAATATTTATCTACTTATCAGTCTTCTCACTACCATTTACTTTATTTTTTTTAAGATTTTATTTAAAACAGAACACGAGTGGGGGAGGGGGAGAGGGAGAGGGAGAAGCCAAGCAGGGAGCCCAATGCCCAGCTCCATCCCAGGACCCCAAGATCATGACATGAGCTGAAGGCAGATGCTTAACCAACTGAACTACCCAGGCGCCCCCCTCACTCCCATTTAAAATACCTAAATGATTTTAGATTGGTTGAATTGACCCAAATACTGTATAGATGCACATTTATCGAGATTTATTCTTGACATTTTGGGGAGGGTACCTGACAAACAGACTCATAAGTATGGTCAGAGTTTCTCTGTTTAGTACCTGTCACCAGTGAAGACTTGGTTTTTCCACTTGTGTTTGAATAGAAGTGCAATACAGTTTCATGTACAGTGTGTTGAACTTAATTGAATTCAAGGCTCATGCCCAGGGCATACTAGTAGAGGGCAGGTGGCAAAGCACTGAATCGTAGGTCATAATATTTTTGGCAGTGGTATTTTTCAAGTCAAGTTTAAAACAATATAGAGCAACTGATCACTACACTTTTGTCATTTGAATGTATAATTAAAAGACCTGGTTTGTAGTTCTACCAGCTTAGTTTATCATCTTCAGTTCTACCTATAAAGCTTGGTGGAGCACCTTAGTTTGTTTTTTTTTTTTTAACTATTAACAATTTTGATTTAGGTGCAGGAAGCTGTTTGGAGACTCTGGAAAAAAGAAAGCCTCTTGTAGTGGTTGTAAACGAAAAGTTGATGAACAATCATCAGTTGGAATTGGCAAAGCAGCTGTACAAAGACGGGCATCTTTTCTACTGTACCTGCAGGTATACTACAGACTGATAATTTGACCTCTTGCCTTAAATCGTCCCTAGCTTCTTATCCACCTACCTAACCTGTCTTTTCAACCTCTTACCTCCTCCCGCTTATCAAACATACTTTGATTTTTCTCACCTGTAGAGCCCTCTTATTTGTTTGTCTTCCACTGTGAGTGTGATCTCTGTTCTATTTCTTTCTGTGTCTGTGCCTGTTTCATTTCCTGTGAATATCTGTGTGTGTACGCATGTATGTAAGTTCCACCTGGTGCACAAGTCTCTGAGAATATAATTTTTGAGTTCATTAGATTTTCATTATTCAAGGAAGGCATTTGCTTATTTTTTATAATTAAGGTTTTGCCTTCAGTAAATCCATTGGGATCCCTAAGTGAAATTTCCTCACTCATTAATTAAACTACACCTAATATGTCGTAGGCATTGTTTTTAAGTGCTGTGGATGCAGTGATAAACATGAAGTAAAGCCCCTGCTCTCATGATACTTATGTTCTAGTGGTGGGAGATAGTAAACCATTCATAAATAAGCGATGAAGATAATTTCACATGGTGAAATGTGTTACGAAGAAAATAAGGCAGAGTGATAAAATAGTTGGGAGTGAAGATTAATTAGATTGGTCAGGGAAGGCATTACTGAGCATATGACATTTGAGCTGAGACCTAAATGACAAGAGCTAGTCATGTGAAGCTCTAGAGGAAGAAGGAAGAGCAGCAACTGCAAAGGTCCTAAGTTAGGGAAGAGCTTGGAGTTTGCTTTGTTGGAGGAACAGAGGGAAGGTTAAGTGGCAGGAGTATGGCAAGCAAGGGAGAAGATAGTATAAGATGATACTAGGTGGGGATAGCTCACGTAAGAGTTCTGATTTTATTCTGTGTTTAGTGAGAAGCCATTAAAATATTTTAAGCCAGAAGAATTACTATGGTAAGGAGTATTATTTTCTATAAGTATATTAAAATTCAACAAGAACTGATGATCAACATCACTGTAGAAGGATGAAGAAAATTGCTGGTTGGTTTTCTATTAATTCTTCTTGAGACACTAGAAGCTTGCCAGAGGGTCAGGTCAGTAATTCCCAATTATTTGACTTTAAAAGCTATCCTAGTTTGATGTTTTAAAAAAGTAAAGACCTCATAGAAGTATTATAAAATATATATTTTTTATGTTATAATAAATTGAAATTAATTTTAAAGTGAAAAACCTTAGAAGAAACTGGCTAGAACATAAAAGGCTTATCTTTTAACTTCACTGCGTCTGTCTCTTAGGCACTTGGTGAATACTTGTTCGTTCATTAAATATTTATTGAGCACCTACTATGTGCCAGGCATTATTCTAGGTACATGTTATGTATTAGTGAACAAAACAGACAGTTCTTTTTCTCATTGAGAGGAGACAAATTCATTGATTGTTTCAGGAACGATTATTGGTGTCCTAATCCCTATATGATGGAGGAGAGGAAATAACGGGGTGGCTGTGTAACACAGAAGCCATTATTAAAAGTATTGTAAGTTGGGAGAAGCTAGGTAATAAAAATTGTGTAAGCTTCAGATAATGGGCATAGCTGTCCTTGGTAGTTGAGATTGTTAAGGGTCAACATTTTTTAAAGAAGAATAAACTGCTAACATGTTCATGCAAGTCAATTTTTCCAGATAGTTTTAGTGAGTATTTTTATTCTGGATGTTAAATAAGCTTTGATTTTGTGTCAGTACATTTAAAAGGAGAAAGCAATGATTTCAGAAACATCCTGATTCCTTACTCAAGCTGGAAAGGAAGCTGTACAAGTCTCCAATTTATTTTTTACAGTTTTAGAAGTCTTTTTCTTAATATTAATTTCAAGACAGTCACACGCATGAATGCTGTAAAAATCAATAATTGGTTGTATTTTCATTTTAGGTATATTATTTATTCCCCCAAATCTAGGCTGGGTAGTTGTAAGTCTGGTCTAATTTAAGTGGCTGCTTTGCTTAAATTTCTGAAGTAATACTTTTGTGTCATGGTTTGGAATCTTTCTTCCAACATGCATGGTGACTGTACATTATTTAATTATATATGGATTTATGATAGTCGATTACTGGCAAAAGAAAATTATTTCACAGTCTTCATGCATGGTCTAGTAGTCTCCCCAGCTTATTGTTCCTGTCTGGCGGCTGTTACTTTTGTTATCATTTATTCTGTTTTCATTAATTAATTTTGCTTTGGTTTATATCTGCCCAGTCCTGAGAAATGTTCAAAAGCCATGTGACCGTATCTTTCATGAAATAACATTTCTGTAATATTTTAGTTGACCCGATATTCAGTATCGGTTGAATTGGTATTGACAGGTACTACATAGTGCTCTTCATATAGCTTTAATCTTTGTATGTACGGTTGACCCTCGAACAACATAAATTTGAACGACGTGGGTTCACTTATACACGGATTTTTTTCAGTACAGTACTGTAAATGTGTTTTCTCTTATGATTTTCATAATAACATTTTTTTCCTCTAGCTTACTGTATTGTTAAGAATACAGTGCATAACATAATGTACAAAATGTGTGTTCATTGACTCTTCATGTGACCAGTAAGGCTTCTGTGCAACAGTAGGCTCTTTGTAGTTAAGCTGTGGGGGAGTCAGAAGTTGTACATGGATTTTCTTTTTTTTTTAGGATTTATTTATTTATTAGAGCACGAGCGGGCGGAGTGATAGAGGGAGAGGGAGAAGCAGACTTCCTGCTGGCAGGGAGCCCTACGTGGGGCTCCATCCCAGGACCCTGAGATCATGACCTGAGCTGAAGTCAGATGCTTAACCGACTGAGCCACCCAGGTGCCCCTGGAAGTTTTACATGGCTTTTCAATTGTGTGGGTGGTCAGTTCCTTTAACTCCACCTTGTTCAAGGGTCAACTATTTACCTAAAATAAAATTATGATTAAAATCACATGTACAGTTTGAGAAGCATCACGATATTCTTGGAAGTTAGATTCAGTCATCAAGTGGGCAGCAGATGAATTACAGAATTTTCTCCCTTGTTACCTAATATTTTTCTTCTTTTGTTTTAGCACGCTTCCTGGGCTGTTACAGTCAATGGACTTATCAACACTGAAATGTTTTCCTCCTGGCCAGCCAGAAAAATTTTCTGCATTTTTGGATAAAGTTGTTGGATTACAAAAATAAACACTAAACTCTGAACACTTTAAAAACGCCCCCAAATCCAACCTGTGGAATGTGGTTAAATCAGATTAAATATATAGTATATATTTGCAGAATAATACAAATTAATAAACTTATGCATCTATAGAATGTATAGAGAATTTTATGGTGTGAATGTTAGCATTTGGGTCCAAATCCTTACCGCAATTTAGTAAATTCAGTAGATTTTTAGTTTATATTTTAGTTAAAATATGTAGTGAGCATTCATAGGTTTTATCCTAGAATCCCAAATTTAGAAATCATGAAAAAAATGAGTTAAATCTGAAAACTTGACAAGAATCTCAAACGTATTAGTTTGGTGTTCCTTAGATTTAAAAAAAAAATGAAGCAGTAACAAATTCGTAAAGGCATCTGAGAGTCAGCATCATTAGCTGTACAATTTAAGGAAACTTTTTTTTTAAAAAATAAGCAAAAATGATGAGTTGTGTTCTGTGAAATAAAACGTTCAATAATTACCTTAAAAAGGTTAAGATTAATTAAAGGTTAGCAAGATTAAATATCAAGTCAGTTGATTATGGTACTTAGAGAAATTACTTTTAGTGGAGTAGATTTGTTCTCTTTCCTCTAAAATACAAATTGAAAATGACAAAATAATCTTGTTCAATATCAAAGTTTTATTGGTTTAAAAGAGTAAATCAAAAAGGACTTAGGCCAGTTGGACGTGTTGTTATTTTTAAGGGCGCCTTCTCACAGTGGTGTTGAAACATTTATTGTCACATAGAGGAATTTATAATTTATGTACTTATAAAATTAGTTTTACAGGCAAATATATGATCAGATGTATATAATGGCCTAAATGCATGACTTCTAGGTTCATGTAACTCAAGATTGATACATATGAAATTCTGATTAGAGTAAGTAGTCGTGAGACCTATAAAATAGATTATCTCTGTTCATAGTTTCCTGGTAGAAATTTTAGATAGTTTATAAAAATATAGTATACACTATAAAGACATACTTTACATAATATTCCAAAACGGCTGTTACTTTAAGCATTTTACTTGGGATGCCTTATATAATGTTTCTATAGATTTATTTTCCTGATTGTGTTTTAGGCTAATATAAAATAAATTCTTAACTAATGGTAGAAGGTGGTGGCTGAGAAATAACTCTGGGTAGCAGGAGGAAGCCAACTTGGATTAAAAATTTTGCTGAGAATAAAAAGTGAGTAATCTACATCTACATAGTTGAGAATTCACAGCACCATAATCATAAATGTACATTAGTCTTAATGCTAATGTTATATAGGAAAGGCCCTTTTCAAATATGTGGAGAGAATTAGACTTTTCTGGGCTCTTCTATATGTGCTCTAATTTGAGAAAAATTGTGGTTTAAAATGTATTTTGATCACTTGGTTTTTAGTTATGTCCTTCATAACCATAGAGAATCAGAAACAAAGGGTCTACTTAAACATCAGACAACTGTAAAGTAATACGGGACCCTGAATCCTGTTTAATTTCCCACAAGAGTATATAACCCTGATTCCATTATTTCATTTAGCAGAGGCTTAAGCCAATGGTGTTATTTGTGTGTAGTGATATCTCTTGACTATATACCTTTGTGAATTTTTTTTTTTTATCAGTTGTTCGACTTAGAAATCCAGGGATCTCCCAGAATCTATTTGATTTGGCAGGAATTCTTGATATCATCTAGTCCAATCCCATCATTTCTCAGATGAGGAAGGCCAAGGTTTCTAACTTGTCTAAAATAACAGACTTTGACAGAGAGCTGCTACTAGAAGCAACTACTTGACTCCTGGTCTTGTACTCTTTCTTCCACACCATAATATATATTGTTAGCTTTTTGATTCTTCGTAATTGTTTGTCTAGTATTTAGTTACTTTATTCCCTTCCAAGCAGAGTTTTGTTCATTTATTAGAAGTTGTTTAGTAGGAATTTCACACTTAATTGGGTTTTTCTTTGGTGTATGATAAACTTACCTTGTACTAGGAAACCTGCGATTCCTGAGTTTGGAATCTAACAAAATTCCATGGGTAGGATTGATACCAGATTGAATAAAGGAAGACTTTAAGACAAAGAATTGTAGATTTTTGGACTTGGAAGAGAATTTTAAACATACCTACTACAAACCACCCTTTTTATAGATGAGGAAGAAAGCTAAGATAAATTGCCAGATTTATCTGTTACTGGTCCTTATGAAAAATTAATGGTAATCAAGATAATATGTGGAATATTTGCTCTGAGTGAAATTTGTTTGGTTTCATTGCATGGCAGGGCTTCAGGTTCTTGAAGTCAGCGGGTAAGCGGAATATAGTTTATTTAGCAGTTTTCTGTTAGAGGTATTTAAATTTCTAGGGATAAGGAAGCAAAAGAGTATTTTGAGAAATCATATCATGGATAGGTTCAGAGGTGGACAAGTAATAATAGAAGAAAGTTGATGTTGGAGTAAATGAAAAGTGATGTGAGGTTATAGGATCATCTTGGGAAGTAGGGAGTTTTGACGACTGCTTATGATTTGGGAGGAAAGAAAGCTGGAAGGATTTGGTGGTAGGTAAGATAGTGTAACTGATGAACTTGATGTGGGATTCTGGAACATTAAAAGGTATAGTTGACTCTTGAACAATGTGGAGGGTTAGTGGTGCAAGACCCCTGCAGGGTTGAAAATCCACATACAAATTTTGACTCCCGAAAGATTTGACTAATAGCCTGCTGTTGACTTGAAGCCTTACTGATAACATACTGTCAATTAACATTTTGTATATTATGTGTATTATATACTATAATCTTAATAAAGTAAGCAAGAGAAAAGGAAAGGTAAAATCAAGAAAAATTTATTTACAATACTGTACTGTTTTTTTTTTAAAAAAAAAAGTCTGTATAGGTAGACCTGCACAGTTCAAATCCATGTTGTTCAAGGGTCAGCTAGTCATTATCTGAAAGTACTGTTAAGTGTCTGTGATTTTCGACACCTTAGAGTACTACTCTGTATGCTTTTAAAGGTAATTCATGTAAATAAGGGCAAAATAAAAATGTGTACCACCACTTTGATAGTTTGAGGAAGAGTTTTCCAAGACTTAAAGCCCGTAATGACTAGAAGTAATGTAGACCTTTTTCTTGGCCCTTTATTATGGCATAAGCACTTAATCTCTCTGATTAGTTCAAATTGTGAAATTTGCAGACGTGACCAAAAATTTGCAAACAGTATAAGAAATGAGATGTATGGGCAGACAGTTTGAAACTGATTCGGGGGAAAGGTTTGGAATGGGTGATTCAGATAGTTGTGTACTAATCTGTTTTTCTGCTGTACAACTAATACTATATTTTTGTGGGGAATGAAAAATAGTAATAGTTAACACCTGTTGTGTGCTTAGCGTATGTATCTGGTACTATTTAAAGCAGCAAGGGGTTCCTGGGTGGCTCAGTCGGTTAAGCATCTGCCTTCGTGATCTCAGGGTCCTAGGATTGAGCCCCATGTCTGGCTCCCTGCTCAGCTGGGAGTCTGCTTCTCTCTCTCCCTCTTCCCTCCCTGCTTGTGCTCACTCTCTCTCTTTCTCAAATAAATAAAAAAATCTTAAAACAGTTTACAGGTACCAAGTTACTTAATCTTTACAATAACTCTATGAAATAGCTACTGTTCTCCCGTTTTGCCGATGAGGAAACTGAGCTCAGCATAATGCAAAAAGGAAGTTTATGCTGCTTAAGTGTCTTGATGGACTGGGAATTGTAATTGCTAGAATGCTGATTTCCATTGTATTTCCATCATTTATGATGAGAGGACAATACTTGAAGTCAGGACTGTTCCAAGAAATTTTGATTGTATGATTACCACAGGTATATTACTTATTTCAGTTTTTACATTGTTATTTTTAAGCATACTGAATGCTAATCAAAATCCCTGTGGAGAAACTCCCAGGTGGTTTGCCTGATTGCAAGTTACTGGCTCTTTTGTTTTCTCTAAATGTTTGTTGTAGGTTCTATTTTTGGTCCGTTCTCTTTATATATATTTTTCATCACTCCCAAAGCTGATATTGATGCTTCTATCTATATCCCCCGACTCTGATTTGAGCTCCTGAATGGTATTTCCAGTTACCTATTGGTCATGCATGTCTGTTAATTCTCTAAGCATGGTAAATTTAATGTGCCCCAAACTAAAATGGTGTTTCTCCTTCCATCCTTCTGAGATCCTTGCCTGTATTGATGGTGTTACAATTTAGTTTTCCAGGCTTATATCTCTAATTGGTCACCAGGTTCTCTTAGCTTTACTTTCTAAATATCTCTAGCCCATTTATTTGCTCATTTAGTCTTTTAGCGTAAATGTGTAATAAGCATCTACTTTTTGTATCAGCACTCAAGACATGATCCTGCTCTGGAGGATCTAGTTGAGGAGGAACTGTCTTATTCTTGAATCCTCTGCGTGTAGCACAGTAGGCTTTCCATAAATGATAAAATGCATAAATGTACTTTTTCTCATCGTCTTGATTGGAATTAGGTCTTGACTTTAGGAAACACTGTGATCTTGCACATAGTCATTTCATTGAGTCTATCTAGTATGTCTCTTGTTCAGAAGAAAGGTTTGACCATCACATTGTATGGTATTGGGGATTTTTGGTAAAACATGTTAAAAATCAAGAGGTTTGTTAAAAGCAATAGCTATAGTGTTTTCCAGTAAAAGATTACATGGAGCAAGGTTTAAGATAACCACTAAACAACATTTAATTTAATTCCTTGTTAAATGGTTAATTCCTTTTTATTTTTTTATTTTTTTTTATTTTTAAAGATTTTATTTATTTATTTGACAGAGATAGAGATAGCCAGCGAGAGAGGGAACACAAGCAGGGGGAGTGGGAGAGGAAGAAGCAGGCTCATAGTGGAGGAGCCTGATGTGGGGCTCGATCCCATAACGCCGGGATCACGCCCTGAGCCGAAGGCAGACGCTTAACCGCTGTGCCACCCAGGCGCCCCAAATGGTTAATTCCTTACGCGAGTATTCTAACACAATCTTTGTATTGAATAGTTCTTTAAATTATAATTTTTGTAGGTGGCTAGATAGAAGGTGAGCAAACCTAGCTTGCTTCAAACAGGAATTTCCTGAAGAATATATGCTTCTTGACTCTGAGGATATTGATTCTCAGAATATTTTTAGGGTCTTTTATACCATTAAATAACATCTATTTTGGTATTTCACTTCTAGCTTTTTATTCATGAATATTTACCACATCCTGACCAAAATTATTTTGATTGACACTCTGTCATTTTATTTTGGTGGCTATAGTCCTGCTCTTTAAGGCAATAGTATAAGCCTCTTTGGGTCATGGAACCCTTCAAAATACTTATAACTATTGCTTCTCTCTCTTACTGACACGTACACACATTTCACAGTGAATTTCAGGGAGTTTTTCCCAGGTACCTTTAGGCTCCAGGTTAAGAATCTCCAGATCGAGGCCACCTTAGGTATTTTCATTCATTGTTCATTAGTACCCTGGTGATAACTACTAGACTCCTTTATACTGTTAACTGTCCATAACTCATAGTGTCTTGTGTTTCTAATTGGTAAAAGGAGCTAAACGGAATTTTTTTCATTTGTAGTAATTCTAGGATATACTAGATTAGGCTATTTGGAAAAGCAATACAGTTTTGTACCTTATTTACTATCACGTGTGCTTCTGTGCTATCAACGTATTTGCTGAACTGATAGTCACTTTTGGAATGATTTTTGTGAGGCCATATATTGCATCTTTTTTACTGTTCATTTCTTCTTTTGTACAGAACATATTGGTTGTTTCTCCACTGCCAGTGTGCAGTGGGTGGATAATACACTTCCCAAATTTAGGAGTGAAAAACATTCTTAAATCCTCGGCCTAAGTAATTTTCTGGATCTCAGTTTTCCCATTTGTGAATTAGTAAAGCTAACTTCCTTCGTAGGTGATTTCTAAGACACAAAACCAATTGTGTGGCATGTTTGTAAATAAAAGTCATTGAAATAATACATTTTCTCGGTTAGACTTTTTGTTTTAAGAAGTAAGAGTAGACTTAGAGATATTTCCCTAATTCACAGTATTTACTCCTGAATGATATGGAAAGCAAAGTCTTCATTGAATTTCATATTTAAATTTGTAGTTAACCTGTAGCTGTGGTTATAGTTAGAGAATTAAAGATTACTTAGAGTGCATCAAAACAAGTGTGTTCTGGTCTGTATTCGTCTTTCCTTCAATCCCCTGTATGTTGGTAGACTGTTCAGACACTGTAAGTATCTTGAATAAAAAACCAACCCATAGTATTCCTGTGCCATTAGGATACATTTTTAAACAACACATTACTTTTTTTCCCTAATCTATTATAGCGCTTCAGATGGAAGTGGGGAAGAGAAGGAAATGAAAGCGAGTGGCTCTTGGTAATGTTTCTTTTATTTTGCATATCTGAAGGATCACTGTTCTGGGGAATCAGTTCTTTACTGTCTCTTTCCTAAAGCTTGAAGGAGGGAGGTTGAAAAGCGTCGAATGGCCAAATTTTGTTTTGGAACCATTGTGTTCCCTTCCCTCATGAATCCTGCTTTGTTCATTTTGTTTAAATGTCTACTATGAAAAGAAGCAACAAGTTCTGTTTCCAGGGTGCTGTTCAAAATGTTTACCATTATATTTTTCAGTAATGAAAAACCTTAAGAAGAGGTCCTGTAGGGTTGGGTTGTTTACCCCAATTGGCTCCATGTTATTTTGGTACTAAAAATAAGTGAAATAAATGATTTAGTGCTAAGTTTTTTTTTTTAATACTGATTGCCTTTCAGCAGTTTCCCACAAGTCTTTACATACATGTGATTGTCATTTTTATTTTTTCCAGTTTTAGATAAAATTGAAATAACATTGTAAAAGTTTAAGGTATATGACATAATGACCAGATACATGCATATATTGCAAAATGATTACCCCCAATAAGTGTAGTTAATATCCGTCACCACACGTGGTTATAAATTTTGTGGCCTTTAAAAATCTAGGTCTGTTTATTTCATTTGTAAGGTATGAAACTCATTTTTATGTGGGCCAGTCAACCCCACAATTGGCCAGGGTAATAGATTAATCCCCCTACAAGCTGTTTTTATGGTTAATGTTGATCACAAATTTGACCATCTAAAGGGAAGGCAAATCTGTTATCCACCATTGAATCACAGTTCCTTAGATCTGAAAGAGAGAGCTTAAACATGCAGTGTATCTCTTTCCTTTTATAGATGAAGAAACGGACTCAGAGAAAGTAGCATAACCAAGTTCATAATACTCTTCATGGTACCAGGTTGCCTCTCAAACTAAAATAGTAACTCAGAAGCGTCATGTCCTATATACATTTACAACTAAACCTTCTATGTCACAGATAATGTATGCTTTAAAAAAATTTTTTCAGGCATGTTACCTCATTTGATTAGTTGAAACATGAAGGAGTGTTACCTCAGAACTGAAACTGTTAGTATTCATATGTTGTATTACAGAGAATATCCCTATTTGATCAGTGAAGAAATAAGACAATTCTAGCAATTTAAAACAGGTCACATTTGCAGGTTAAATGATAATATAAAAAGTAGTAATTATAAAATTAGCACATCAGTTTCATATAAGTCAATGTTAAAGATATTTTTATTTTCTTCAATCTGTTTTATTTTAATCTGTGCCCAGAGTACAGTGCCTAAAAGTTTTTAAGGCAATTATTTTTCTTTCCATTATTTTCAGAAGTGAAAAACATTATCAAGTTGGGGAAAGCTCCTCTGGGGAGTTATATTTGAACTTTGGCTTGATTTCCAGTAGAATTTAGGTGAAATTGTTCTGGCTCTTACTTTTTTTTTAAAAAAAACCAAAGAATTTTTTAGTGAATTGTTTTGTCAGGTAGCAGCTAACAGCAGTCAATATTTAAGCACTTTTGTGCTAAGCACTTAGCAAATGTTATATAATTATTCCAGCAACAGTAGGTATAGATGGCAAAAAATTTTGTACAGCAACATTTTTCAAACTCTGAAATAATTTAAAAGCAGTGGCTATTGTGCATTAAAAACTTGTTAACTTGAATGCTCGAGTTCCCTGCCTAGCTTTGATCTGGCTTTTCCCAAATCTTCAGAAAGATTTGGAAACTCTTTGTAAAAGATTTCCCTATGGAAAAGGCCAGAACAAAGTTCAGCAGGTAATTTTAGCATTCCTTAGAGCCTTTAATATTGCTAATGGACATTGTGAACCTCAAAGATTGGGTTATAGTGTGCAGTATTTGCTGAAATTTTCACCTTGAAACTCTAGAGACATTTATTAACAACTTGTGAACCAACATTGTTTGAGAATGCTAGTTCCCGAAGTGTGGTCCTGGACTGGCAGCATCAACATCACCAGAGAACTTGTTAGAAATGCACATTCTCAGGACCCACTCCAGACCTGCTGAATCAGAATCTCTGGGCATGGGGTAATTTGTTTTATGGAGCCCTTTGACTGTTTTAGGGGTTTACATGATTGGAGCGTAGAAAAATAGTAAGCCAATTGGGATTTCAAGTGCAATAGCTACTTTGAAGGACAGTATTAAATAATATGAAATGGCTTTTATACACGAGATGAAGCCTACTATTGTACCGCAGGTCTTTTAAAAAAAGTCCTACTGTACTGACTTGGGGAGTGTAACCTGTACTTAACCACCTCTGAGCCTTTGTTCATCTTTTCTTTTTTGATATGTGATTCCTCTTTATAATAATTGTGTAAGAATCAGACAATATATAGTCTTTGTACTATTGATAGGATGTGAAAACTTGGACAAATTTCATAATCATTTGAAACTTGTTTCTTCATTTGTAAAATAGGTCCCTTGTAGCTATAAAATTCTATGTCATTTATTTTCCCAGGTTATTATGCTATTGTTTCTTAATTTACTGAATATTTTTTTATAAAGATTTTTTATTTATTTGACAGAGATAGAGACAGCCAGCGAGAGAGGGAACACAAGCAGGGGGAGAGGGAGAGGAAGAAGCAGGCTCATAGCAGAGGAGCCTGACGTGGGGCTCGATCCCGTAACGCCGGGATCACGCCCTGAGCCGGAGGCAGACGCTTAACCGCTGTGCCACCCAGGCGCCCCAAATTTACTGAATATTTTTAAAAATTTTTATTTAAGATAGTACACATAAATAGTATAAAATATTAACTAGTTCTACAAGTTGTGTAACAGAGTAATATGTCCCACTTCTCCCCATCTCTGATCTGCTTTCTGTATTTGGCCGTATTACATTTTGTGTTTTATAAGTGAATATGTTCAAACTTGTTTTCATTTTTTAAATTTAAATATCATCTATAAACTTGCTAGTATGGAGGAGGCTTTATATTCCTCTTCCACAGTAGGAAGTCTATAGATGATATTTAAATTGAAAGAATAATTTATTTTAGTCAGTTCTTGTGGGATGTTTTCGGTGTTGACATGATTACTTAAGTACAATATTCATGTCTGAGTCATGTAGTCAGTGTTCATTGATTACATTCCTTTTTCTATTTACCTCATTTTTAATGTTTTCACTTGCTCGATTTTCTATAAAAATATTCCCAAACTCTCCAACAGAGGTATACATCTTTCCTAGTATGTTTAAATAAATTAGGTTATCTGTAACTTTAATTATTATTTATTTTTGAAATGTCTTCTGGAGTTCTGTGCCCTTTTAGGTGAACTGGTCATTCATTCTGTAGTCCTGAATGTATGTCCTCCTGGGATTTCCCCTTCACCCTTATCCTAGAAATTTCCTTTTGCTTCTCTCTTGCATTGAATGTTCTGTTTCTGGGTCTCTCTGCCCCTCCCCCTTTTGTGGTTTAACTTTTGTTTTCAAATATCCTTCATAGCTTTCTGAGAAAGGATGGTAAATTTTTTTTTAATCTTTCATATTTGGAAACCCTTCTACTCCCATCTGATTGATTGCTTGGTATGGAGTTCAAGGTTGGAAATCGTTTTCCCTTACATAATGAACTTTATTCTAGCTTCTAAGTTATTCTGTTGAGAAGTTTATTGTTATTCAAATGTGTGGTCTTTTGTATATGACCCAGTTTTTATCTCTGAAAGCTTTAGAATCTTTATCCCTGACTTCAGAAATGCTATGTGCATTGCTGATCATCTTTTTTGCTTTTATTATTCTGGCTACTTCATGGACCCTTTCGGTGGAAATATAGGTACTCCTATTCTGCAGTGCTAGAATTTTCTTTTCATCATTATCATCATCATTTCTTCCCCTCCACTTTATCTTTTTGGGGGTCTGCTCTTGGTTAGATGTTGGCCATCCAGTAGTGATCTTCTGATTTTCTTGTTTTTTTTTCTCTTCAATCTTATCCATTCTGTGAGTTCCTTAGCTCTAAATTCTATTCTTTCTGCTGCTTTTTCTTTTATTTTTCAATTTAAATGCAGCAAAATCAGCATTTTTCCTGTATAGTTCTGTAAATTTTGACAAACGTATAATTGTGTAACTGCTACCACAGTCAAAATACAAAATGCTTACATCACCCCCATACATCCCCTTTCTTTTATCCCTTTGTAGTCCAACTTTTCCTACAAGCCTAACTACTGGCAGCAACTGATCTGTTTTCCCTTTCTGTAGTTTTATCTTGTCCAGTTTGTCATAAATGCAGTCATACAGTGTGTAGCCTTTTGAATCTGTCTTTTTACTGAATACAATTAGAGATTCATGCATGTTCTTTTGTGTATTCATACCTCATTATTACCAAGGAGTATTCTGTTGTATGGATGTGCCAGTTCATTTACCAATTGAAGGATGTTTGGATTGTTTCCAGTTTGGGGGGATCATGATTATGAATAAAGCTGCTACAAAGATTCATGTACAGGTTTTTGTGTGAGCTGAAGTTTTCACTTCTCTTGGGTAGATAACTAGAAGTGGGATTGCTGGGTTATGTGGCAACTCTGTTTAACTTTACAGAAACTACTAAACAATTTTTTTAGAGTGGCTGTACTATTTTATTCATACCAGCAACATGAGAGTTCAGTTGCCCTGTGTCCTTGTCAACACTTGCTATTGTCAGTTTTTTTTAAAAAATTTAGTCATTTTAAGATGTATGTAATGGAATATCATTAAAGATACACAGCATTGTTAGCCGTCAGGAAAATGCAAAACAAAACACCAGTGTGGTACCACTTGATACCCACTAGGATGGATATAGTCAAGAGATGGACAGTAATTATGGATAGGATGTGGGAAAATGGGAACCCTCATATATTACTGATGAGAATGTGAAATGGTGCAGCTGCTGTGGAAAACAGTCTTGACAGTTGCTCAACGGTTAAACAGATCCAGCAACTCCATTCCTAGGTATTGTCCAAAAGAATAGAAACATGTTGAAACAAAAAGTTGCACATGAATGTTTATTATAACAGCATTAGTCATAAAAAGCCAAAAAGTGGGAACAACCCAAATGCCTACTAATTGATGAGTGGATAAATAAAATATAGTTTACCTATAGGATTGAAATATTGATACATGCAACAACATGGGTGAACCTTTTTTTTTTAAATTTTTTTTTGTTTTCAGTGCAAAAAGTTGTTTTTATTGAAGCACAGGGAGAGGACCCATGGGCAGAAAGAGCTGCCCATGGGTGAACCTTTAAAGCCTCTTATTAAGTGAAAGAAGCCAGTTACACAGGACCATATATTGTATGATTCCATTTATTGAAATGTCTAGAATAGGCAAATATAGAGACAGAAAGTAGATTGGTGGTTACCTGGAGTTGATTGGCATGGGGGATTAGAGGTCGGTGGTTTTATGGGGTGTGGTTTCATCTAAATGTAATGAGAATGTTCTAAAATTGTGCCAATGGGTGACAACTCTGTAAATGGACTAAAAAGTATTGAAATGTACTCTTTGAATTGTATGGTATGTGAACTAAAAAGCTGTTAAAAATCACCACTTTACAGTAATTTTTAGTGAATGTACAGAAATATGCAAACATCACAGTTTTAGAACATTTTTTATCTCACCAAAAAAGATCCTTTGTGCTTGTTTGCAGTTAATACATATTCATACCCCAACCCTAGGCAGCCACTAATTGGCTTTCTATCTGTATAGATTTGCCTTTTTGGTATATTTCATATAAATGGAATCAAGCCCCTTTTGCATCTAGCTTCTTTTACTTAGGTTTCAGTTTCTCCACATCCTTGGTGACCCTTCTTATTGTCTGTATTTATTATAGTCATTCTAGTAGGTGTGTATTGATATTTCATAATGGTTTTAATTTGCATTTTCCTAATGACTGGTGATGTTGAACATCTTTTTAGTTTATTAGACGTTCCTATATCTTTGGTAAAATGTGTAGTCAGATCATTTGGGCATTTTTTTTAGTTGTGTTATTTTACTGTTGACTTTTTTTTTTTTAAGATTTTATTTATTTATTTGACAGAGACAGCCAGCGAGAGAGGGAACACAAGCAGGGGGAGTGAGAGAGGAAGAAGCAGGCTCCCAGCGGAGGAGCCTGATGTGGGGCTCGATCCCATAACGCCGGGATCACGCCCTGAGCCGAAGGCAGACGCTTAACCGCTGTGCCACCCAGGCGCCCCTACTGTTGACTTTTAAGAATTCTTTTTATATTTTTGATACAAAGCTTTTTAGTCAGATATGGGATATATTAATATTTTCCTCCAATCTGTGGCTTGCATTTTCATTTTCTAACAGTGTCATTTGCAGAGCAATTACTCTTTTTATTATATCCTATTTAAGAACTCTTTGCCTAACTCAAGTCTTGAAGATTTTCTCCTATACTTTCTTCCAAAAGTTTTGAAATTTTGGTCTTTTCTCTGTTGAACTGCTCTTGAAACTTTGTCAGTAATCCATTAGCCATATTTGTGTTGGTCTTCCTGTGTGCTTTCTCTTTATCTCGTTTTTTCTGTCTCTTTTTCTTTTATTTCTTTCCTGTCTTTTTGTCTCTAATTTTTGTTTCCTGCTCTTTCTTGTATTACTTTTCTAGTTCTTTTTTCCTCTCCCAGTTTTCCCTTTTATTCCCTTCATCAAAACGAAGTATGTGGATTAGTATTAATTGAAGTTTTTATGGACCTCATTTTTAGTTTCAATAGCAATAAATATGAAGAACTGGCGTTTTTTTTCCTTGAAGTAAAAACTGCCAAAAATCAGTTAACTTTTTCATTATAACCTTTAATTTTTCTTAGTGAATTTGTGGCCTTAGAAAAAGATGATGATCCCTCTTCGCAAACCATGTTTCAGGACTTTTTCAAAAGGCATAATTTCCCTAGTGTTCTGGTTTCTTTAAAAAGGAAGTTAATTAAGGTAATTTCAAATTGATATGCTAAAGAAAGTCAAGATTTTATTTTATCTTTTTACCATGCTTTTATTTCATTCCTAAATTATTAGATTATTGATACTTTTCCTGTAGGCAGGGCGATCATAACTACTGGATCCATAGGTACAAGAAAAACAATTTACAAAGCAGCTTAATTTTGCAACTTCTCCAAAGCCAACTTTTGATCTAACACTTAAGTAAGAAAGGAACTTGATTTTGGCATTTAAATAAAAAGGAGACACTTGACAATGGAATCAAGTAATGCAAGTGATCAGTCCTGTTTTTGAACCTTACAAGTACAGCCATACTTACTTTGGTTTTCTTAGAATCCAGAGTAGTTTTTCCAGAGAATTGTCCTAATAATACATGGAAGTATTCTCATATTCAGTACCTCTAATGCTGTGCCACAGCATTTTAAATGTAGTCTGTTAGGAAGTTTGTGGGTAAGACATTTCCTTTTATGCTGCTTCAGTTTAAACTTTCATTGTTTCCAGTTTTTAAGAAACACTTTTTTCATTTTCTCTTTTTGTTAATGCTATACAATAATTTGGGGATATTAGTCAAGAATTTGTATCTGTTTCCTAGTATAGTTAATGGATTTAGTTTCTGTGATCCTAGCAGAGGGTTATTAATATCTAGGAGAACTAAATGAAATTACTTAAACCCCATACCTGAAATACCCAGAAAACTGCTTTCGCCCTTTATTTTGCTTGAACTGTGATCTTTGCCCCTATAGATCAAGGGTGCCCCGGCCCCTGACTTTCTTAGTTTTTGAAGATATTAATACAGAAGTTTACTAGTTAATTAGGTTTATAATTTTTTCCTCTCATCTCCATGAAATTATGAGGGGAGCAGGGAACTTGGGCGCAGAGACTGTAGTTGAAAATTTAGGCAAAAATCTTCAGGCGATATAATGTGGCCAGGCTGCATCATACACACCTGAGTCTTGTTGCAGTCCCATTACAGCCTTGTGCGGCAGTTGTCCTGAGTTAAGCTGCAAACTCGACTTCCTTTTGGTCCCAGTGCTCAGCTGCTTGTGCATATTTCTCTCAACCTTGGGCTGATTGCGTTAATCCCATCCTTCCCCAACAAGGTAGTTCCCTAAGTGCCTTCTCCCATGTCTTCTCAAGTCCAGTTCTCTATTCCTAGGAGCATCGGCTCTTCCTCTTCTTTTCACAGGGTCCGGACTTGTCCCGAGCAAGCCAGCCCTTTGCTTCTGCTCCTGAGAAGTGCCAAGATTCTGCAGTGCTGACTCCAACTGCCTTCTCATCCCTAAGACTTTGGGCTGCTTTCCGGATACCTGCATAAGCAAGCCCTTGTCACTGCTACCCATTCCTACCTGCACCCTGCTTTTTCCTTCTTGCCATATTTGTGTTCCTTTCTCCCCCTCCCCACCTCCACCCCTGGCAAAATGCATAAAGGATGGAAAAAGTACTGCGGCCAGAAGTCTCTGAATGAGGCATCAATGGATGAATATTTAGGCAGCTTAGGGCTGTTTCGAAAGCTGACTGCCAAGGATGCCTCTTGCCTCTTTCGGGCTATTTCGGAGCAGGTAAAAGGAAAACAAATATATCTTCCCTATACTGAGTTTTCAGGGTTTGACACATGGCATAGTACTGGAGCTAGAAGACCCGTAGCCCACCAAAAAAAAAAAAAAAAAATCCCTTTTCTCTTTCCTAGTAAAGACATCCAGGCCTGTCTGCCACTTACTAGCTTGGTGAATGCCTTTGCTGATGAGTCCAAATATATTGCTGTGCCTTTGCTATCTTTTCTGTTTTCTAAATGCCAGTGTGGAATGTAAGAGTGGAATTACAGAAAACTTTGAAATGAATCTTGATCCTTTATAAGCAGACCCTGCTTCTCTAAATTTTGTGCCTAAGGAAAAATTTATAGGTTGTTCCCCTAAGGAGTAGAAAAGGGGTGGGGGTGGGAAGACAGAACCCTCTCTCCCAAC